>NC_133620.1:312444722-312761972 GCF_048593235.1 Sminthopsis crassicaudata | reverse complement strand
TTGAAGTAGTCTCTTTCTTCCAGCGTCAGAGTGTCAGCTTTTGCAATGACTGGGACGATGTTGACCACTTTGCTCAGACGTCTCATGAACTCAATATCTAGTGGTCGGAGACTAGAAATGAAAAAGTTGACTTAGATTGAAGTAATCAGAAAAGGGATTAAAAACAACAGTTTTCAGTGACCAGGATAACATGGCCAGGGGAGAACATGATGCAGCTATCCCATGTGAGCCAAAGCCCGTTTTCTATTGTGCTTAGTTTTAACTCCATTAGGTAGAGCATGGTGTTAATGAAGACATCATGGATTTGATCTTCATCTAAACCAGCTTGCTTTTACTCTGTACCTTACCCAGGGTTACAAGAGGACTTGTGGAATATGGATAGTTCAGCTAAATTCATTTATTACCCTGGACCCAGCCCCTCTCTTACCCCAACTAAGGCCTTTTTAAGCTTAAGTAGCCAAGAATGTAAATTTAGTTGGGTTTTATTATTGTTTCAATTTAAAATTTAAATAAATTATTTATCAAGAAAAAGTCCTTTAAAATCACTTTCAGGAAACAAAGAATTTTGTATATCTCAGGTATAATCCATATTAGACAATTCAATTCTGCTCTTCCATTAACCCAATGAAGAGATGACATTGCTAATTTTCTGAGCCTGTCTGTCATTAGTCTTGAATATTGGCCCAAATGGAAGTCTCTGCTGTGGGGCTTTTTTATTATAAGGAGAAGAAACAACTAACAAAATAGCTGGGGAATATAATAAATCAAGCCTCTTTCTAGCTGGCCACCTGGATCCCATCCAAAAAAGATCCCTTCCTTCTGGCTCTACCCAACCTATCTCCATTCTGATAAAGTGCTGTCATCTACCATCTCATATCCCATACCCTCAAAGATAAAATGTTCTGCTTTTTACAAGTACTGCTGGCACCATCAGCAGAGATTGGGAGGGAATCAAACAGCCTCCATCTTCTGGTAGGTCACCACCACCATCACTTTCCTTAGACTATAAACAGACCTGTTCTTTGGAGGGTTTCATAGCTTGTAAACATTGTACAGCCAAGTATTGTACTCCTACTGTGGCAGTGGGACCTGCTAGACAGCACATAAAAAGTAAAAGTAGCTAAAGCAAACTAGCACAAGCCCATCCAGAATGTGGAAGAAATCTGCCTGGGCTTAAAACATTCAATCATGAATAAAAATGAGATCTTGTTTTAGTTCTACCATCTACTAGCTGTAAGAACCTGAGGAAGGGTCATTTCTCCCCTCTGGGTCTCTTATTTCCTTATCCATAAAATAGGGAGAAAAGTGGATTAAATAATCTTTTTTTGGGGGGGGGGATGGGAAGAAGGGCAATCAGGGTTAAGTGACTTGTCCAGGATTACAGAGCTAGTAGGTGTCTGAGGGGGGATTTGAATTCAAGTCCTCCTGGTTCCAGCATCTATGTAGCTGCCACTGTGCTCAAATAATCTTTAAAGTGCCTTCCCAGCTCCAGTCTTCACACTGTTTAGCAAAATTAGAATTTATATAAATTCTTAAGTATAAAAATACTTTAATACTTGCAAATTACTTTAGTTATCTCATTTGATCCTCACAAAGGCTCTTTGAAAAGTAGGTGCTATTATTATTATTATAGCTGTTCCAGTTTAAAAAATTAGAAAATAGTCATATAGCTAGTATGTATCTATATAGCAGGCTTTGAATTTACTCTTCTTGATTACAAATCTAGCACTTTATCAACTGTGTCATCTAACTGCCTCAAGGAAATCAACACAGTATATTATTGCTGCTAATTATCACTGTCATTTTTATTATTTCTCTACCTTTTTGGTATCCTGAGCAAAAAAGGATGGAAACACTTCTCTAGTGTCATTTTTGTGGAAAAAGTCTCAATATAATCAAAAATAAGCAGTTAAATTAAGATCCTTTTCACATTTCCCAGCTTTTCTTTTACAGGTTAATTTTAATTAGGTCATTAGGTCTCATATGGCTTATTGTTGAGTTAGCTGACAATGCTACTTCAGTAACACAAGATGAATCACCTGGCTCTAGACAGGATAGTTTTGGGGTAAATGAAAGAAAAAGGATTTATGAAGGGCTTTCTACGTGCCAAGCTTGTGATGAACAAAAGTGACACATTCCTTCTCCCAAGTCCTGCTGGGCAGTTAGCAAAGCATGGTGTTCCTGGTCTAGACGCCCTGTTTCTATTTTGGGGCATATGGTCCTCAAATCTGAGCTCTCTTGTTGACCTGGGAAAGGAGGGAGACCCTAGAACCATTGAAGTCAGGATAAGGACCTTACTGTTGGGTCTGGGTACCTACTTTCTCACAAAGGTTCCAAGTTTGAGTTTTCTGTTCTCTTGCTAGGGCTCTTGTCTATGACCACATTCATTTCCCTCTCCCACCATCCTCTGCCCCCAAAACCCCCCAGTAAACAAACAAAACAGCTTTCCTAGATGCCATATACAGTTAGCACTATTTAGGTAAAATAGACAAAAAGCGTTATTCTGGATGGCTAGAGTCTTTAGATTTGTGTTAGCTTGGGTGAGGGAGCTGGGGTACTAGAGGGAGGAGGATAGAAAGTTTAGATATCTCCCCTTCCACATGAGGTTCTGAGGCACTATTATTCCTCATTTATAGAACAATGAATCACAGATAGAAATAGGAGGAACCTTTGTGGTTATTGAGACCAGAGATGCAAACACATTGCCCAAATAGGGTCCAGAACACTTCTGAGTATAATCATAATCAAATTAAAATGTATTTGAGAAATGTTTAACAAAATAATAAAATTACAATAAAATACAAATGATATTATGTTTTAAAATTGTCAATATGCAGCCCAGAGAAATTCTTAACTATGGATTTTTATTGTTTAGTCATTTTAGTTGTGTTCACCTATTTGTGATCCCATTTGGGGTTTTCTTGACAAAGATACTGATACTGGAATAGTTTGCCATTTCCTTCTCTAATTCATTTTACAGATGAGGAATCTGAGGCAAACAGCGTTAAGTAATTTACTCAAGAGTGACACAGATAATAAATATCTGAGGATTTGAACTTGCAAAGATGAATCTTTTGACTTCACTCAGCACTCCATTCACTAGTGATTCAAGTATGGATTAATGGCCTCCATTTCTGTTTGAGTATGATAACACCAATCTAGACCAAAACCATCAAATTTTGCAGATAGATAAAATATAAAGCCCCCTCCATCACCCAGCTCTTAGCAACAACATAAGGGACACAGATGGAATCTGCTTCTACTTTACATGATAGCTCATTGCTGGCAAAGTTCTGAGGCATGACTAAGAAAGAGATGATATAATCCTCAGCATCTTTTCCATAGTTAACCCAAGATAAATTCTGAGTAAAAGGTTTGCAAAGGAAACTCTTAGTCAGCAGAAAGACATATTACATTCAGCACAGAAAGCTGAGAGCTAGGAAATCCGAGTTTTGCTCCTGGCTCTGGTCCTGTCTGGTTAAATAATCTTGGACCTTCACTTCTGGAGCTCAGTTTTTTCATATCTGATGAAAAAGAGGACTGACTTAGATTCATAATGTCATATTCAAATAGAAATGTATCCCTGAGGGCTGCCTATTGACTTAGAAAACTACAAATTAACATTACCTATGTTGTACTGTATTTTAATTTATTTTGTTAAACATTTCCCAACTACATTTTAATTTGGCTCCCAGTATACTTGGGAATCTTATGAGACCCATGAGTTTGGCACCTCTGATCTAGAGGATTCCTAAAATCCTTTCTAGCTCCAAAGACTTCTATGGTATCAATATTTCTGCCCATATAACAAAGACTCAAAGATGGCAATCTGCCTTATACATACGAGTGGCCAGTGGCAGGAATGAAATAGATGCAACAGTGCACCCGGGTATCTGGGATCCTTTTCTTTCGGTTGATGTTAATTTCCTCCTGCAGGTATTTCTCATACTGATCATTGATGAACTGCATAATAGGTTGCCAGCTGTGCAAAAGAGTGGAATAGGTAAAAAGTTATTATTATTTTTTTTGGAATATGTGCAACTCCAGACCTAGAATTTCCTTATTATCAGAGTCAAGGAGAAAAGATCTACCACCTATTTCACCAAATGTTTTGATAGCTTTCTGGGGGATCAATGTGGAATTCAGTTTGCACACTTTCAGAAAGCAGTGAAACATTTGCTCAGTGGTCTGTCAAATTATGTTGATAGCTTCCCACTTTAATCCCTAACCCCAAATTGTGATTTAAAACTTCACTAATCCCCTAGTCTCTACCCTCTTTCTAAATATATTCCATGCTCCTCTGCCACAAAATTATAGGAATATATTTCTCATTCAAAAGAAATGGTACAACTTTGTGCTGTCCTCAACAGCTTCGGCCTTTTTTTTTTTTTTTTTACAGATGTATTAGATGCCAAGATAAGTGTCTCTACTACTCAACTGTTGCTGCCCTTGGAAACAGTCAGCAAAATCCTCATCAGCCCCAACTTTGTAAGATGCAAATTCTATCTTCGCATTCTCTCCCAACATACACCAGCAGAAATACAACCTGAACAAGAATCTTGAGGCTTGTGATCAATGATGGACAGAAACAACTACACACCCAGAGAAGGAACACTGGGAATTGAATGTAAACTGTTAGCACTACTGTCTATCTACCCAGGTTACTTATACCTTCGGAATCTAATACTTAATGTGCAACAAGAAAATTGGATTTACACACATATATTGTATTTAGGTTATACTGTAACACATGTAAAATGTATGAGATTGCCCATCATCTAGGGGAGGGAGTAGATGGGGGGAGGGGAAAATCTGGAAAAATGAATACAAGGGATGTTATAAAAAATTACTCATGCATATGTACTGTCAAAAATGTATAATTATAAAATTAATTTAAAAAAAAAGAATCTTGAGGTTTGATATGCTCACCAGTTCTCATTGTTAATGTGATCCCCAAAACCTGGTGTGTCAATCACAGTCAACTTCATCCGGACACCCTTTTCCTCGATTTCTGCAAAAGGAAGAAAATAGTATCTTGGAGTCTGGGAAAAAGATCAAAAGGGAGACAGGGTAGTTTTCCTTCTAGAAAGGGAGAAACTTCCCATTTGGAAGTTGTGACTTTCTGTTGTCAGACAAAAAAGTAGAAAGGTGAAGGATGACAGAAGCTTCAGTAAGTACTAAAACCTCAGTCCTGAGAAGAAAACATCTAAGACAATCCCACCTTCCTCTTCCTGAATAGAAATAATGATTTTATTCATCAGCATGAAAAATTTTTTACCCCAAATTATTTTAACAAAGCACTGATGTCAGAGGGAGTGGGGTATAAGTAAGAATTGTTTCATGATTTTTAGTGAAATTTTTCCTTTGCCTATAAAGAGCAAGACTAAACAAGGGGTTTTAAAAAATCCTAAAGGGAGCCACTGAAGTCTACAGGTCCCATTCTTAGTTATAAAATTGAGAGTTTCTGTTTCATTCAAAGAGCTCCTCTTCTAACATCTAACTTTCCTCTGGGATGGAATGGTAGTTTGTCTGACTTATGAAAGTTCCATATCCCTATGATAACAAGAAGGACAGCTGCATCTCTGTGGGTAATGATCCCTGAGAAAACTGAATGAATGATATCCCATTTAAGTCCCTGTTTTCACCTGTTTCCCCAGCAAGAACACAGCTTAAGGTCTCACCATGAGTGATGGATTTGATCTCAATAGTTTTGGGAATCCGTTCCTCTGAAACTGGTTGGACTGATTTCCGACTGACTTTGGATTTGAACAGAGTGTTGATTAATGTGGATTTCCCTAAGCCACTCTGACCTGAAAAGAAAAAAAGGCAAGCTGAGTTAGTCAGGATACTATGTTGAGTTATATTTCATTGGAGTCCATAAACTTGACATTCTGGTATTTCTACTTGGAAGATAGCACTCATTCCTTTATGACTTCAAGATTTTTCCATATTTGGCCCAACCTGACCTGTTTTTATACCCTGAAGCCCATCATTTTTTCTTAAGTAACTTCAGTCATCTATAGGCTCATGTTTTATGCCAAATTATCACACAAGGAAATTATCACCAATTTATATTAATTACCCACACATATGAAGACCACCTAAAAATTCCCAATGGAATGGTAAAGAGACCAGCCTGCTGCAATGGAGAGAATGATCAATTTGAAGTCATAAGACCTGGCTTTAAATACCAATTCTGATAAACACTGCTTATGTGACTTTGGGCAAGTTATTTCACATATCTGAGACTCAGCTTCCTCATTGGTAAAAATGAGAGGCCTTGATCTACAAGGTCTTCTATTTCTAAATCCTGCTGGGTTTAATTCAGAGAAAAACTCTCTAAGCATTGTCATTTCCCACATGTACAAAAACGTTTGTAGCAGCCCTTTTTGTGGTGGCAAGGATCTAGAAATTGAATGTATGTCCATTAGTCGGGAAATGGCTGAATAAGTTATGGTATATGAATGTAATTGAATATTGTTGTTCTATAAGAAATGATGAGCAGGCTGACTTCAGAAAATCCTGAAAGGATTTACACGAACTAAAGTTCACTGAAGTGAGCAGAACCAAGAGAATATTGTACACGGTAACAAGAAGATTATGTAATGCTCAACTGTGACAAACTTGGCTCTTTTCAATAATGAAGTGATTCAAGGCAATTTCAACAGACTTCGGCTGAAAAGTGCCATCCAAATCCAGAGAAAGAACTATGAAGACTGAATATAGCTCAAAACATAATATTTTTTTTTCACCTTTACAGTTTGCTTTTTTTCCTTTGTGTTTTTTTCCCCTTCTGATCTGATTTTTCTTGTGCAGTATAAAGAATATAGAAACACGTTTTGAAGAATTGCACAAATTTAACCTATATAAGATTGCTTGCTATCTTGGGGGATAGATGAGAGAAGGGAGAATAATTTGGAACACAAGGTTTTGCAAAGGTAAATGTTGAAAACTATCTTTGTATGTATTTCAAAAATTAAAATACTAAAATATACACATATACATTATATATATATATGTACATATATATATATATGTATGTATGAAAAGAAATCATCTCTTTGTAAAACAAAAAAACACCTTTGTGGCAAGATATATATATGGGTTATTGTTGATGTTCAGTCATTTTCAGTCATGTCTGACTGATCCCAGTTGGAGTTTTCTTGGCAGACAATGAAGTCATTTACTGTTTTCTTCTCCAGCTCATTTAACAGATGAGGAAACTGAGGGAAACAGGGTCAAATGACTTTGCCAGGGTTACACAGTTAATAAGAGTTTGAATTCAGATTTAAACTTAGGAAGATGAGTCTTCCAGGTTCCACTGCCATTTAGTTGCCTCCCAAAACATAATGGTAGCAAGACTGAAAAGAGCCAACTACGTAAACTAAAAAGTGGGATGAATTAAAGAAACAGAGGAAGCAACACAGCTCTACATCAGACTAGGTGGTTTTTGGAACTTGGAAACAGAGGCCTGGTAGAGTTTCTCCCCCCATAAGACTCCAGCCAACTTCTAGCTGATTTCCCATCCCTCAAATCAGTCAAAAGCCCATCCAAACAATCCTCAACAATTTCTGACCTCCTCGGTTAATCAGAAGGTTGGGGGTAATCCCAGCTCAGGATTGTTTGTATACTTAGTATAAACAGCCTGCAGCTGAAGGACAAGATTGGAATTGGTTGTAGAGGTGAAAAAAAACCCCAACAACACAACACCCAGAGCTGAAATTTGAACTGGGATCATTTGAAAGGTCTGAAGCATAAGAAAGACTGTTTGCAGAAGTCCCTCAGGGCTCTGGGCAATGCTATCACTGGCCTGTTGCCCACATCCTCAAGCTAGATACGGAAACTGGCCAGGCAGATGAGATCCAGTTGTTGCTTGTTTGCTAGTGACCACCCTAGCAGTTCCTAGCATGAATCCCTTTGCTTAGTATCCAAAGGTCTTCCTAGCTCCACTTGCATCCTTCAATTTCCTTCCTCCATCACAATTTCTGAGAGTTACGGAATAGTTCTTCTATCTCAAGCAAATACCAAGGAATAAAGGCAGGTTCACTCCACTTCTCTCCTTCCTCTGCAAGTAAGAAGCCACCAGTCACATTGCTGGCATCTTTAGAATTTATGACCATTAATAGTGTTTAGGAATGGGTGAGTATATCTACTCTTCCTCAGATACTGGCTTTAATTCTGTCCTTGTCCACTTTCTTCCAACTCATTCCCTTTCTACACAGGTAATTTCTATTATTTATATTTCCTATCCTTAATGCCTTATTCAAACTCACAAGATTCCTCACTGAAAGATGGATCATGTCAAATATCACCCATAGATGCAGTTTCCTTATTTTATTCCATTGATATTTCTTGGGGGAGGGAGAGGAGAAAGGACCCTGACTTTAGGATTGAGAATAACGATCATCAGCAGTGTTACTATTGGGCTTACATCCCAAAGAGATCTTAAAGAAGGGAAAGGGACCTGTATGTGCAAGAATGTTTGTGGCAGCCCTCTTTGTAGTGGCCAGAAACTGGAAACTGAGTTGGAGAATGGCTGAATAAATTGTGGTATATGAATATTATGGAATATTATTGTTCTGTAAGAAATGACCAACAGGATGATTTCAGAAAGGCCTGGAGAGACTTGCATGAACTGATGCTGAGTGAAATAAGCAGAACTAGGAGATCATTATACACTTCAACAATACTATATGATGATCAATTCTGATGGACGAGGCCCTCTTCAACAATGAGATGAACCAAATCAGTTCCAATAGAGCAGTAATGAACTGAACCAGATACACCCAACAAAAGAACTCTGGGAGATCACTATGAACCACTACATAGAATTCCCAATCCCTCTATTTTTGTCCACCTGTTCACAGGCTAATTGTACACTATTTCAAAGTCCAATTCTTTTTGTACAGCAAAATAACTGTTTGGACATGTATAGATATATTGTATTTAATTTATACTTTAATATATTTAACATGTATTGGTCAACTTGCCATCTGAAGGAAGGGGTGGGGGAAAGGAGGAAAAGTTGGAACAAAAGGTTTTGCAATTGTGAATGCTGAAAAATTACCTATGCATATATCTTGTAAATAAAAAGCTATAATAAAAACTAAATAAAGAGAGAATAAGGATCAGACACTTAGCAGAGAATACTAGGCCAAGTCCTAAATGTCTTGCTTTAAATTTGAGTTAAAGAGTGAGTTAAATGATGATGATGGAAGCCAAAATCGGACTCAAAGCAAAAAATGCAATAAGTATCTCTAAAAGGGTCACATGTGTATTTTTTTCTTTAGTATATAAGAAATGTTCAGTGCACAGAAAGAAAAAAAATTATAATCTCCACATTGAAGGGTTTCAGAGTTTAGCTAGACCAATATATACCCAAAACCAAACACTTCAGTAAAACATGTAAAAGGAGTCACGTCAGCAAATAATAAATTGCCAACAAATAAAGCAAATAGTTTGCCAAAAAAAAAAAAAAAAGTCACTTAAACACTGAAAAGGGTCATAAACGGTATCCCTTCCTCTTCACCAGATCATTTCCATTTTCAGCTAAACTGAATCCTGACCTTTATTATTTTTTTTTTAGTGACCACCTCCTTCCACTAGCCACAGTATTTCCTGTAAGCTCTCTTGGGCCTTGGGGCCCCAGGAAGGGTCTAAATGTAACTTCTTAGACAGACTCACTGCAAAGCAAAGCTGCTTCAGGTTACTGAGAACTATTAAGCCCACAACTGGGTGTGTACATAGAGTTTGGGTTGGGGGTGGAGAATATCAAAGAAGGCCAGTTTAAAATCCCAACACTAGATTTCTAATTCTCTTTTGAATTGTTAGGAAAAAGTGTATAGGACAGATATAATAACCTCAACTTCCTCCATTCTTTCCCTCTTTCTGTAGAGACAAGTTTCCATTTACCCAGGTATACAACCCTGAAGTCATCATTGACTTTATTCTTACTTCCCCTTCCCTTCCTTTCCCCCTTTTCCCTCTTCCCCTCCAGTCTCTAAAAGCCACTATCCTAGTTTGGTCCCCCTTATTTCTTGCTTGTGGAACCTCAGCCTCAGTTTCTTTATCTTCAAAATGGGTATGAAATCTTTATCACTTACCTCCCAGGGTTTTTATGAATATCAAATGAGACAATATATGTAAAGTGCCTTGCACACCTTAAAACACTATATACATGTCAATTACTATTGTCTTCATTAGAATCACATTTCATCCTTACACATTATGATGAAGATTTGGGAGAAGCCCTCCAAGGACAAGTTGCTATCCTGTTATCTTACACTTAGTATTCTGCTATTTAGTATTATAATAGATTATTAAAATGATTGTCCCTGAAATGAGTGTTGGAATATCAGCTCATTTTCTCTGGAAGCATCTTTCCTTCCATTCTCTGGAAATGTCCTTGGGATAACCTAAGTAGCAGATAGGACAAGAGGGATGACATATACCTCATCCTCTCCCACAAAATTTTAATTTTTTCTGATGTGCCTCCAAATTTTGAAAGCTTTCCATTTAATGTAATTAGAGAGTATGAACAGTGAGTAGGACAAATTCAATTTAAAAACTGTGTTCTTAAGTTCTTATGGATCCATGCTGTGTCTGAGCAGTTGTAGGCAACAGTTCTGTCTGTAATAATGCTCTGGTTTCAATACAATGTGTTTATTGAATTCGAAAATACACTTGGGGTTTATATTTGGAATATAATGGCTCTCATGTTTTTGCAATTCAGTTTGGATAGAAATAATTCAGAGGCAAGTCACTGTCCTAAGGACTATTACACAAAGTGGGTCAAATAATTTTTTAAACTCTAGATAAAGTATTAGGATATAAGCTCATCATCTATCTCACTGAAAGCATTACTCATACACTTAGGTGTTCAGAACAGCACTGATGACAAGAAACTTAGGTGGCATTAAATCTGGAGTTGAGAAGATCTGAGTTTAAATCCAGACTTAGGCAAGAGTTTCCCCAGGAAAGTCATTTAATCTCTGTTTACCAACTACAAAATGGGGATAATAATAGCACCTATCTCTCAAATGAGGTAATGTTTTTATACCATTTAGCACTATGCTGGGCACATAGTAGACATTATACAAATGCTAACTATTATTGCAATAATGATAATACATATCTTATTCTGTCCTTACAAGATTTTGGTTTCTTCTGTTAACTCTCTATTTTGAAAGCTTTTTCTGTGACATTTTTCATATAGTGACACTTATTAAGAACTTAGTCAAATTTTTATAGATTACTGTTATGTAAAGGATAACAGTTCTGTGTAGGATAAGGGTTTATTTCCAATTGAGTTTTCAAGTATTTTTCAGGTATTTTTTGGTACAGGGATTTGTCTATGAAAGATACCAAGCTTTTGATGTAAAATTCCAGGCACCAGGTGATACCTTGCTATTTACTTGGTCTCTCTAAATTTTTCCAGTCTGCACTGATGTGTTCCAGTTTCTTTTGTCTCCTTGAATTAATTTATATTGATTTGCTGGCAGTGGCATGACCTGAATTGACACCAAAAACCCTACTGGTTTCCACAAACAAACTCCACAGAGCAGAGGCATTTGTTAGATGCTTCTTTCCTAACATTTTGCTTTCTAAATTCAAGGATTTCATCCATGTAGGACCTTTTGATTCCACTCTTGGATTTTAGTTGCTTTTAAGGCTCCAGTCAGATGTAAACCACTTTTGATTACATTAGGTGATGTATATATGTTATCAGTCTTTTCTACTGCTCAATGAAGTGATATATACTTGTTCCAAAAAAGTATTTCTGTGGGTTTTCGACTTGTTTATTATGTGACTTAAGAATTTTCATCAACCCCCTTCCTCCTTTTTTTGGTATAAAACCCCTAATGCTCTAACTGCCTTAGAGTATGGGTCCTGTATTTTGTTGTTATTTTGCAATTTTTTTGTTAATATATATCTCAAAACTGTTATGGTACATTTTACATTTTCTGAAATATGAATTGTTTTACATAGGTGTTAATTGCTTCAAATGTACTTTGATTTTAGAATTCCAATTAGTCTCTTAACAGCCATAGGCTTCCTTTGATATCTTTATGTTTAACGTATTTATTTTATGTTTAATTTATATTTAGTGTAATATCTAGATAAGATCAAGGTATATTTATAGATCAACTTCATCCACTGGTTCAATGAGACTTTTGGATTCAAGTTCAAAGCCTTCAATTTCTGTCTTTCCTTTGGTGTGTTAAGAATTTTACACTTATTAAATTCAAAAAAAATATTTTTATATCAATGGAGAAAGATTCCATGAGAAAAAGGTAGAATGAGTTTTTCAGTAGAATCATATAGTCAATCATCCAATAAGCAATTATTAAGCACTACTATGTGTAGTACACTGGATGCCATCCATATACAGCAACTGGTTAATAAGAGGTTTTATTTTGACTCCTTTAATTTGTAAGCCACTATTAGTTCTATTTAGGAGAGATGACTTATAATGAACTTAAGACTAAACAAAGCCATGATGGACTGTCTCCCTGTCTCTCTGGAAAATTGCCATGTTTTAACATTACTGCATTGATGACACATTTCAAAGAGAATAGATCTCTGTGGGTATCAAATACACTAACATTATTACCAAACATGGTAATAACACAATATTTTATACATTGTTAGTATTAGTGTTATTATGTGTTATTATTTTTGTTATCATTAATATTATTATATTCTTAGCAAGTATCTCAAATAAAATTCAGTCTGGAAGAGAAAGAGAGGAAAAGAAAAAAAGGTAAGAGTAAGGGGAAGACAAGACGCACCAACCACCATGATGTTGAATTCAAAGCCCTGCTTCATGGCTTTCCGCCTCATCTGCTCAAGGATGGCATCAATTCCCACATAGCCAAAGTCAAGAGTGGCCTTCTCATTCCTCTGGGGGATGGCTTGCTTTAGCCCAGCATCTCTGGAGTTGTCTGCCATAATGCTGGTATGGCTAGGAATTGCCTCCGAGGCTGTGGAGAGAAAAAAGAGAGACATTAGAAATGAAACTCAGATGCTCATTCATTAGGAAATGGACAAATTATAGTATATGGATTTAATTAAAACACTATATGAAATGATGAATAATAATCCAGAGAGTTTAATTAAATATTCAAAATGAATGCAGTAATATAAATGGGAAAAAAGCAAAGGAATTAATCATTGTATAATTATAATCACCAAGTGTGACTTCAAATAAAAGATCAGAAAGTTTACATCATTCTCTTTGCAGAAGTGGGAGACTATGGGTGTGTGAAACACTGCATATACTGTCAGACTCATTTGATGTGCTAGTTAGTTTTGCTTTTTTTCTTCCATGCTTCTTTTTATTCTTTGTTACAAAAGACTGTCTTGGGGGGGGGAGAAGAGAAGGAGGCGAGAGAGAAAGAGAAAGAGAAAGAGAAAGAGAAAGAGAAAGAGAGAGAGAAAGAGAAAGAGAAAGAGAGAGAGAGAGAGAAAGAGAAAGAGAGAGAGAGAAAAAGAGAAAGAGAGAGAGGGGGGGGAGAGGGACAGGGACATGGAGTGGAGAGATTTATTCTAAAATTAAGTCATTATATCCATTTGGAGCTTACTATGGTAAAAGGTTTACAATTTGGTCTAAAAGTAAATCCTGTTCAACTTTTCAATGTTCCAAGTTTTCCATAGTCTTTATCTAAGAAAGAATACTTAGTCGCAATAATGCATGCTCTTGGTTTAACAGAACACATTATTTTGGGGTTTGTCTTGCCTAGTCTGTTCCACCAATCAACTTATCCATTTTTTTAAAAAAAGCCTCAAATAGTTTTGATAATTACTGCTTTATAGTTTGATTTGATATCTGGTCATCCTAGGCTCCATTCCTACAAATTCCTACAAATTTCTATTATTTCCCTTGAGACATTTAATCTTTTCTTTCTCTAGTTGAATTTTGCTATTATTTGATCTAGTTCTACAAAATATAATACTTAGCATGGCATAGTGGATAAAAACCTGGTCTCAAATCTAAGATAATATTGGTTCAAATTGTCTCTAATACATTTGCTAACTCTAGAAAGTCACTGAACATCTCAATAGACAAGGCAACTCTTTAGGACTAAGTAGCAAAATAAAAGAGAAAAAAATATATGTATGTGTATGTGCATGCAAATTTATACATATTAATAATTAAGGCTTTCCCTCATTCCTCACCCTTTTTAGGTGTTGACTTGTACTGGTAGAAGTAATTTCCTTATAAGAAAATACACATGAAATAATAGGTCCCCTTTAAAGAGATACTTTGGTAGTTTGACTCATACTACTTACCGTTTTTCATATTGAGCAACACACTAAAAACCAACAGCTCTTCTTGCTGTTTTCTGTCACTAATAGTTATAATTCTTAACTTGTTTTGTTGTTACATGTTCTAGAAGATATATTTGTCCTACTTATATTCTAGTAGCAAAACATAAAAGGAAGAATAGGGACTATCAAATAAAGAAATTACACAGTCAGTAGTATCATTCTAGTTTTATAAAGGCCAGAGAAACAGAGTTGGTTGTGTTAGGAAAAACTTGTTAACAGTAACTAGCAATTCAGGTTCGAAGGACAAGCAGCACAAAAAGCAGCTTTAAATTCATAATATGAAAATAATTGAAGAAATAATTAAAATAAACTTAGTTAAGCAGGATAAGGAAGTGGTGACTAGTAATTAACAAATTAACACCTACAATGCTGAGATCTGGCAGTTTCATATTTTAATAATTATTCTTTGTTAAGCTTAGATGTTAAGGTAATTTATTTCATTGTCTGGTTTATGATTTTTATGATCTTTCTCATGATACCTATAAGGATATGTTTACTTCTTAGAATTTAACTGAAAATTCCATAATTTCTGTGGAAAACATAAATAAATCAATACTACTTGCTACAGGACATATGTTCATATATAAATTATACACTTGCCTTAATAATTAAAGCCTCCCTCCATCTTTGTTAAGATCTTAGGTTATGTTAGAAGTATAGTCCTTCACTCCTATGGAATCTAAGTTAGCATTTTCATGTAGAAATACTGAGTGGAAAAGGCACATTCCCTTTCATAAGACATCTGGATCCTTAATCTGAGAAGACAACCCAAAATCATCCTCCCAGCATACCCTTTGGAATTTATTTCCTGGTAAGATTCATTACTATATCAATTGGCTAGTATCTTGCTTTTTGTTAACTTTTGTTTTCAACCTTCAAAATGTTAGAATAAATCTCCCATTTTTCATAGATATGTCTTCTCTGGGCTTAAAAGATCTTATATCATAAAAAAAGACCCTTCACACATTATCCTCATTAGTTAATTTTGAAGGAAAAAAAAACAGATCAATCTCATTCTTTCATTTCCCCCAAGTACCTACTTTCTCAAAGAAAAAAGAAAAAACAACACCTGATTGTTCAATTACCATCCCAGAACACAAGAAAAGGAGGTAATATCTCTAATATATCAGACATTGAACTTTTTCTGCACAAAAAAAAAAAAAAAAAAAAAAGCTGGGAAACCATCCTATGGGCAACCACTCCTCTTTCTACCATCTATTTCCCCTTTCCCATCCATATAACTCCCACATACAGAATGATGATTTAGAGGACGACAATGTCTCAATTCCTATTTCTAGGCTCCCCCAAAGTTTTATGGCTCTAAAGAATATCCTTTAATAACTCCTCTTTTTTGTTTGTTTGTTTGTATACGGAAATCTTTTCCTTTTCTTCTCTATAGAGTAGAATGGGTTACCACATAATTACTCATTTGCTAGCAAATAAAGAAATTAAAATAAGTAAGAGAAATGGATTAAGCTGCCTCATTTTTAAACTCTTTATTCCAGTTGCTGTAGTGAATGGCAGTCACTTCTTGGCATGTTATTAGGAACTATTCGCCCTTCCCAAGCTTGAAGAATAGTACTATCTCTGGACATCACTATGTTTACAAGAGAAGTGAAAACAACATATATGAGATTTAAAACCTAATTATATGGCACAATTCTTACCTCACTCCATCTCGTGAGACTCCATGAACACTCAAAAAATCAGTCCATGGAGGGGAAAAGTCTGCCTGTGTATCTTCATTCTATAGAAAAATCCTAATGTCCACTAATTTGAGGAAAGGTAATGAGAGTCTCTATCTGCTAGATCTAGTTACAAAGTTCCTACACAAACAAGAAAGTCAATAGCCAACAGAAATAATCAGAGTAAAGAATGATTCATTAGAAAATAAAGACACTCAGGAAGCCACAAGATCCAGAACTGGCCAGAGAATCTGGTTCTCTCAAGTTTAAGGATAGGTTGAAACAGTCCTTGCTAACATTAGGACTTACCAAAGCAAATAGAAAAAGGAAGATAGAAAGATAAATGGATAAACAGACAGCCATTTATTATTACATACCAAGCATTGCACTAAGCACTGGGGATACAAATACAAACATGATAACCCCTAACCTCAAGAGAGCTTGCATTCTAATGCAACAAGCTAGAGTGGAGGAAGCAGGGGAAAAGGCTAGAAGTTAAGAGAGTCAAATTAGGAATGAAATGAAATAAAGCATGGTTCCAATTGAAAGAATAACTCAGGAAGGCAATCGCCCATCAGGAGAACAGTACTTCAGGGCAACATATTCTTTAAGATAGGCAGCTGGCAGAGAAGAGAAGTTCAAAGACTCAACTTAGGGAGATGAATTAGTGGGGCAAATTCCCCACTAATGAGGAAAAAATACAAAGTAAGACATAAAATCTAGACACTGGATTAGAAAAAACTAGCTGTGATACAGCTACAAATATAAATGCATGGTTTCAGTCTCAGATTAACTGCCTAATAGACATTTAGAATTTGATACTTCAAACTTCATATATATAAAACAGAACTCTCTCTCTTTCCTCCAAAGAACACTCATGTTTCCAACTTCACCATGATCCTTCCATTCACTCTGGCTTGAAAAACTCCTCATTTACACACATGCATATTCAATTTTTTGTCAAATCTTATGGCTTTTACACCTATATCTTCCCCATATCATCACTTTCACCCTACTCTTATTCCCTCATTAAGTACCATTGATAAATGTACCAAAGAATCATAAAGTAATAGCAACAAAAAAACTGGAATTAGTTTTCATTATTTCAAATTAGTGTGCATCTAATCCAACCCATGCCCAGAAGAAATCTTCACTATTAACTTTAAGTGGCTGTCTAACTTCTTTTAAAGATCTTCAAGAAGAGGGAATATCTTGAGGCAATCCATTTCATTTTTGGACAGCTTTTTAAGGAAGTTTTATATGATATCTAGATTGAATTTCCTTCTTTCTAAGCTTTAACCACTACTCTTTCCTCTAAAGCCAAAAAGAATAAGTCTAATTCGCCCCATCTACACTATGTGGTTACTATTTTTCCTCTTCATCTTCTCTTTCCAGGCTAAACATACTAGATTTTTTCCAATGATCCTCAAATGACATAATCTCAAAGCCCATCTATTTGCTTTCCTTTAGATGCTTTCTAGTTTATCAATAACTTTCTTAAACTGTGGTACCTAGAACTTGACAATTCTATAAATGTCAAGATAGGTGTTTCAATGCAACTGAAGATTAAATCATATTTATTTTTTTGGTCCATCATATAAAATGCACACAGGCTAATAAAATCCCCATTTCTTTTTTTGGACAAACTCGTAATTGCAAAGGTGTTTTTTGTACCCAAGACCTAATATTTTAGCCCTACTGAATTTCATTTATTTGACTCAGGCTTTTGTTCAAACTTGTCATGATCCCTGAAGGAAGAATGAATAAAAACAATCTCTTTTTTCCTTATTATTCAATACTATTACTGTAATTAAGAATTCTTAACCCTGATTGCCTCAGTTTCCTCATCTTTAAAAGGAGTTAGAGACAAGGAAATGGCAAACCACTCCAGCATTTTATGGTCACAAAGAGTCAGACATTACTTAAATAACTAAACAATAACAACAAAAGAATCCTGGCATTTATCAAATGATCCATTTGGGGGTAGGTGGATGTTTTTCCCATCCTTCTAACTTCTTATCCCTCCAAAACTACCTCGTATTTACTTTGTATTCTTTTCAGATTTTTTAAAATATATATTTATATGTGTGCTTGTTGTCTTCCTGATTAGACATAAACTCCATTTAAGAAGGTGCATTCAAGCTGTTCCTTTCACAGGGAATAGATAATTCTGCTTCTCAGATCATAAAACCATGAGTAGTGGGGGCCCCAGTGATTTTCCTTATATACCTTTTCTTCATGTATTATGAGAAAGTGAAGAGTTATTTACAAGAATGTTATAAGACTAGTAAGCTTATGATATTTGATTTAATTTAACAAACAGTAAATCTTACTCTGTAAAAGACCTTATTCTAGCTTCTGGTAATACAAAGATAAAAACCAAAAACAACTATATAGTACCACCTTCAAGGAGGTCTTGATTTAATTGAAGGGTATGAGGATGTGATAGAAGTAAATCTGCTTTATGTAGTCTGGACTGGTTTCTATTTAAAATTGTCCTAAGGAACCATACTCTGATGAGGTGATTCACAGGAAGGTTAGCCCAAGTCTCATGTCCTGATTGGCATCTTCTTGACTTCATGTTGTTTAGACAAATATAGATGTGCAGGGCAAGGAGCATCCATTTGATTTGGTAATTGTACGGTTTGGGGCCCCTCATTATAGGAAAACCTACTTTTACAGCATTTTCCAGACTATGAAAATTTCTTTGATTCTAATATTAAACATTAATCTCTGGACCAGCCTTAGCTAAACCTCACCCAGAACAGAAGGGAACAAAACACATACAAATAGTTTGATAATATGATGAAGGGCAGAATATGATAAATATAAAAGAAAAAGTCCAAAGTTCCACTTTCTGCAAAACAAAAAAGATGTGGGAGTAAGCAGAAAGATGACAATATCAGGTCTCAGTAAGTCAGGTGTGACTATCCAGAGATTTATTTACCAACTTCATCAAGGATGCAGCAAAATCACAAAACCTGGGTAATAAACTCTGTCATCACCTTAGATTTATTTCTGTACACAACATAAAGAAACTTGAATCTGTGTGGAGAATTCAAAAACATGTGTTGACCCTATGCTTTGCTGTTCAGACTTCAGTCCTGCTTAAATGTTAGCCCCCTCCAAACTCATCTAGATTTCAAGGTATAGAGTTTTCTATGTGACCCTACTTTTACTCCACAAGCTCTCTCCACACCTGGATCATATTCCTTTCCCCTCTGCATCTCCTCTCTCAGAATCATTGCCCACTGTTTTGGAGGAGTCTGAAGGGATCTCAGAGGACAGCTATTTCAACTCCTTCACTTTACTTCAAGGCTTAGTGAGGAGTTACTTCCTCTTTAAACATTTCCATGAATTAGGAAGATTCAAAGCTGGTGCTCTCTTCTTCTAATTACTCTATTGAATCACTGCTTACAGATTGTAAACTATCCTAGTACAATGTAAACTCTTTTAGATTTTGTACCATCAGAACTTAGCATAGTATTTTGCACAATTTTTTAAAGTGTAGGCTTGTGATGCCATTTTAAAAATTCTCAGTGTGCAAACTCCCTCCACCAATGCATATTGACAACTCCTCTGTAATTTACAATCCAAAATGTAGTTATTGCCTTACTCATGGTCACACAGATAGCTTGTATAAGAGGCAGAGATAGTCTATCCGTGAGATCATGCTGCCATGTACATGGTAGCACTTAAACATGTGCTGTACTGAATTTTATACATCTTCTTTTTCCTTTCCCACCTATACCCATATTCTAATTCCTTGTACAGTTTTCCTGGCTGATGAGCTTTCTTTGCTCTACCCCTACTGTTGATTCAGGGCCTCACTGTTCCCTTTAGAAAAGTTTAAAGAGAAGAGACCACACAGGATGTTCTGTCACTTTCTTTTCCTGTCTGTTCCCCAACAACCCTGCTTCTCCTCGGTGTGCACCCCAGCACGTTGGGATATTGCTTGGAAAGTACAAGAGGGTGGGTGTTTTGAGAGGGCGAGATATGAGTTCCACAGGCCCAGTGACCTTTTCCTTTTCCCAGCTTTCTGTTCTCTGCACAATATAGATCACACATGCTTCATTCTAGGGATGAGCTGTATGCTTGTCTACCACCTGGGCTTCAGGCTGTTCCGGATGTGGTGGGCTGTTTATCATCACTTAATCAGTTCTCTGGTATGAAAAACAGCTTCCTCAAGAAACTTTGGCACTCCCTGGTATTAACCATTAAGTGGTCCTCAGAAAGAGCTCAGGGATTAAGATATTTTCTCAACCAGACCGCCATTTTAGAAGTTTTAAAATAAAATGTGTGTGTATGTGTGGAGGGGGGATGATTTTGGTTTTTTGCTTTCCAAAGTAACTAGAAAGACTGAGATCTTGGAACACCCAGTCCTAAAGCCAGGCTTTAGGGTCTTACTTGAATTATTCTGCTCCCACCTCCCCCACCCCATTAACTCCCACCCCTCCACCCAGACTTGTCTAATACAAGGCTGGCAAGGATAAGGGATAGAGACTGGACCAATGATTTCACTGGGAAACTCTAACCTGAGGAAATTTCTCTGCCAATGCAGATCAGCATTTTCTCTTTAATGTATAGCATTAAAGAGATGCCTAAAGAATGAGAGTTTAAGGGATTTGACCCAAGCAGATATACATATCATATGCATATATAATATGTACATATACATATATATGATACACATATGATATTATATATGATATACATAGCTGGTACGTATTACCTTTCTGGATTTTAAACCAGTTTTTCTCCACATTGCCAAGGCTGTCTTGTTGGCAGAAGTGAGGGATCAGGTTGAGAATACAAGTGAAGGAAGGTGATGAACCAATTATGTCACTTATATCTCAAGACATCAATATGGTTATGTGCAGACACAAATTTATCTGCATAGGGAGGATATCCCTTTTTCATCCTCCAGACTAGCAGCAAGGTTCAAAAGATGATAAATTCATTGGGAGCAGACATAGTTTCATCTTTATTTTTATATCCCCAGTGCTTACTAAGTGAACTTAATAGGTGCTTAATAAACTAATCCCACTTTAGACATTTACTAGCTTTGTGACCACAGGCAAAACACTTTCTTCCTAAACCACAAGATGGGGGAAATGGTGCCTACTCTTATAGGGCTATTACAATGACCAAAAAAAATGATGCATGTAGAGAATTATGTAAATTTTTAAAGCACTTATTACTCATTCAGCCCACCACCCATCCTTTGAAAAAGGAAACAGAAGGGCACTAAGGCATGCTTCCCAGCCTAAAGAAACCACAAAATGTGTTGGAAGAGGGGAGACTACAAGTTCATTTTGAATTTTCTGACCTGGCTCTGGAAGACTTCAGGGATTATCCTTTTGCTCTATTCCCCTTTCTTCACATCCCCTATCCCCTGCTCCCTACTTCCCACCTATCCACCCCCCCCCCACCCAAATATTATTCCTTGAATTTATAGCATCCTTAAATAAACAAAGAAATAAAATCACATCTGGCTTAAGACCATGTGGCTTTTGGGGGGGTGGGGGTGGCTTCCCGAGTCTTTTTCTAGGGATAGTGGTTCAGACCTGACCCACGTGACTGAAAATTGTTTCCATCTGTCAGCTGGGTCTGAGAGAGATTTTCTTCAGGATCTGGACTTGGCCTCTTAGCTCAAGGCTTCATATTTCTCCTTAAATCTCCCTTGATTATGCAATCCCAGCACCTTTATCAATGGAAAGCCTCAAATCTCTGAAATTTCCCTCACCTTTTTTAAGAAAGGTTTAAGCCTTTCTTACTGTGAGGATCCTTTGGGGAGTGAAGTTGAGGATTGGAAGAATAAAGACCCATGGTCCAAATCTGGCTGATCCTTTTGATAACTACAACTAGCCACTTCAGAAACTCAAATCAAACCAAATATCCTGCTGAGAATAGTTTTTGCTTTGGAATAATTATTTTAAAATACACATAAGAAACCTCATTCCTTCCACATTCATTTTGGAAGTTTTAATTCTACAAATGAAAACTGATTCTTATGAAACATCTGACTTATTTAAATTGTTTATCCTCCCCAATATGTATCTCCTACAGGCCAGTAGCAAAAAGGGAATAAATTAAGAAACCTCAACTACTAAACAAAACAGATTCCCATCTCTGCCTATTAGACCAGGTTCTGGATGAAAGTTGAATTTTGTATTCTACTCTTAGGACCCACAACCAGACATGGAATGGAAGGAAGAAGCTCTACTCAATCAATCCTTAGAGAGGCACTATCTGTGGTTTGACTATTTGTCTTTCAGCATCCAAACAGACACAGAGGGACAGTAAGAATTATCTCCTAGAACATGGGAGTCTCCAAGTCCAAATCCCTTTATGTGATGGGATGAAAATGAGGGCAGAGAAGGGGGATGAGTATGGGAATGGAATCCAGGTCTCCTAACTACTACCTTCCTATTTTTATCTGGTCTAACTTTTGTTATTTCCTTCGAGTCTGAAACTAGGTGGTGCAGTAGATAGAGTGCTAGGCCTAAAATTCAATCTTCCTAAATTTAAATCCTTTGTCACTTACTATTTGTGTGACACTAGACAAGTCACTTAACCCTATTTACCTCAGTTTCCTCATCTATAAAAATGAGCTGGAGAAAAACACAGAAAGCTACTCTAATATCTCCCTTAAGAAAACCCTAAATAGGATCATGAAGAATTGGATATAACTGAAAAATGACTGAACAACAAGTCTGAAGATAAAATTGCAAGAATAATATTTCTACCAATACCATGGATTTTTATCTTTTCAAAAAGAAGTTTTGCAGCACTGGAATTGGAGCTCCAGTCCCTCTTAACAAAAAAAAAAACAAAAACAAAAAAAGGTACTTGAACTCTTGGGCTTCAGTTTCCTCATTTCTGAAATGAGTGGATTAGATTAGATTCTTTTAGGTCCTTTCTAGCTTTAACTCTAAAATTAATAAACTAATAGTAGAGATTTCTGCCTTCTTTGCAGAGGTGTAGACTTGATTGATGCTGGGTTTTTTTTTTCCCTGAACTGTTTTTCTTAGTCCTTCTTTCTTTTTACAAAGAAATGGGGAGGAGATGTATATACTAAGAAATAAAGGTGTTTTAAAAAGAAAAGACAGTTTGTTTTTTTTTAATTCATGTCTGGGGATGGCTAGGTGGTGCTCAGGAGATAGAGCACCAGTCCTGAAGTCAGGAGGATCTGAGTTCAAATGTAAAACACTTCATAGCTGTGTAACCCTGGGCAAGTCACTTAACCCCAATTGCCTCAGGAAAAAAAATTATGTCAGGGAACAGTTTATTAGAACAGTAGTTCTAATAAAATCTATTTGGCTATTCTCAGTTGATGATTCACAATATTCTCTGAGGTCAAAAGAGTCCTCCCTCTGGCTTTCCGCATCCCATAAAATTCAGCCTGAATTTTTATGGCCAGAAAAGTGATCCACTAATAAAGGTGTCTCACTTTGAAAATTCTGGGTTTCTAAGTGGCACAATGGATTGAATAGTGGACCTAGAGTCAGGAAAACCTGGATTCAAATCCAGCTTCAGATATTTATTAGCTGTGTGAGCCTGGACAAGTCATCTGTGTACCTCAGATTCTTCAGTCGTAAAGTGGAAATAACATAACATAAAATAATATAATAGCCCCTACCTCCTAGGATTGTTGTGAGGATGAAATTAGATATTTACAAAGCATACCTAACACAAAATAAGCACTTACATTCCTCTTTTACACTTAGACTGAACAATTAGCAATTTCATATTTACACAATTTGCTAAAAGCTCTGCACACAATTCCAAATAATTGAGGATACCACAGTTGAGGGAGCCATTTTATTTCTCTAGATCTTAATTTCCTTATCTATAAAAATGAGAATGGATGATTAATAAGCTTCCATCTGGTTGTAAATTCCATGCATGAAATGAATAAGCATTGGTCTGAATAGGGTCTTGTGATTCTTTCTTTAACAATGATGTTGCTATTAACACCATTTGTACCCCATTCCTCCATCCCCAATATGGGGACACTGGGATATAGCTATTTAATTAAGCATCTCATATTAACTCACAAACACCTACCCCCACACACACAAATATGCAAGTGTTTGGGATTAAAAAAAAAAGAACATTTCAATCCAACCCTCAGGAAACCTCCAGCTTAGTGAAAGAAAAATGAGGAAATAGGAAACACTTATGAACATTTATAAATTCTAAGCTGCAGCAAAGGAAAGTAAAGGTATCTTCTGATGCTTTCCTTGAGCTCTCATAAAACTTCAAGTCAGAGAAGACTTAACTGCCCCTCAGTCCTAATATATAGACACACAGAGACACAGACATACACAAATGCATATAAACCTATGCACATACACATACAGATAAACACACATGTAAATGGAGACACAGAAACAGATACACAGATATATACACACAGAGAGACACAGCTACACAAAGATATATATACACACAAATATACAAAGGCATAGATACACAGATACACAAATAGATAAAGTTACACAGACATATATTTGTGATGTTACTGCTCACAAATTGTTGTCTTTTGCAGGATTGGGAAAAATTCAGTCAACAAAGTTAATTTTTTCCCTCAAAGATGTGGATCATACTTCTCCTTGCTTCGAGGCTAAGTACATACATAACTTCCACTTGTGCATTCTGTGCTATAGTCAAATTGGACTCCTCCCTGCACTCTGTGTGTGATGTTCCATCTCCTGCCTCCATGGCCTTTGAACAGGCTTATTTTTTTCCCTAGATTTCCCTGGATTAATCTTGATTTTCCCTGTCATTTCTTATTTTAGGAATCACTAGTCCCCTTCAAGACTCAGCTCACATGCCATATTTCCTATCAGATCTTTTCTTATTCTCTCAGTTTGCTACTGGTTTCCCAAAATCATTTGAAAATACTTTGTATTTTGTATACTCTGTATATATGTAGTATTTCCCAATAGGATGTAAATTCCTTGAGAGCAAAATCTATTTTACTTTTGTCTCTCTTTTCTAGTAAGCAATATTCTCAACAGACCTCTATGGGGCCCAAGGATATTTGGGGACTTTAGCACAAAGTGACAAATTCTTTTCTCCACCCCAGGCCTGACTGTACAATTCTTTCCAAACGTGATTAAATTAGAACATATTATACTGCTCGTGGGGTAACAGCCTCATGGGAAACAAAATGTACATCTGGCTCTATGACATCTCAAGAAGGGGACCAGCTGTTGGACGAGCTGACTTGGCAGACTTTGAGGGGAGCAAGCTCACACTTAGCCACAATTCCTGCCATCAAGAGAAAGATTTTTTTAGACAAAGATTTCTGAGTTTTGCCTTTGAGATCAAACATAAGGGATTATTGTCCAGCCTCCCACTAATCATAAACTTCAAATGTGAAGTTACTTTACAAATCACTTAGTTCAATTGGCTCCTTTTATATAAGACGATACAGGCTCTAAAAGGGGAAGAAACTTGAAATCAAACACACTGCAAGTAGTAGAGCCAAAACTTGAACCCAGGGCCACAAAATCCAAGGTTCTTTTTCCCATACTCCTTTCTTTTTAAATCTTTTTTTGATGTCCTGAACTTTAAAAAAATACATAAGATCTTATCTCCTCACTGCTCTTTATTCATTTGGCAACTATGGAAAGCTGTCCTATAGAGAAGGAGACTAAACCACAAATTTTTCATACTAATCCCTCCCTCAAGTGAGGGAGTACAACAATTGAGGAACTGGCAGCAGTGGTAAAATTCAGAGGATTCTGATAGTTCTTAGAGTCCTTCAGCCACAGAGAAATAGCTAAGGTTACCACCCAGCAGACAATAATAACTCAATCTAAAATGGGAACATATTAGATCACCATCTTTCTCTAGTTGGTGGCTACCTCTCAAGTATCTGCTCCATCCAGCCTTGCCACATCCCTCTTTCACAACTAAATTGAGGGTCTGTTTGTGCACATCTCTTGTTTGAGTACACAAATTATTCATCACAGCTCTCAAATCTGGCTCATGTATGGACATTAGCCTTGTCTTCCAGTTCGTCCCCAGGGCCAACTCCAATTGTCTTGATCTACATCTTGCCACCAGAACTGGAAGGGAAAGTGAAGCAGGTGACTTTGTACAGGTGTCCCTCATGTACATCTAATTCACTTTCATGTTATGGCATCACCTCCCTGATGTCATAGTCCTCTTCAAGAATGAATGATAAACCACCACCACCTTTAGTAATGTCAAAACAGCAGTCATATTCTTAGTACCTTTAGTTGCTGTCTTTATTACTTCACCCCCACCGAATTACTTTTAGTAACCCTGAGAACTAGAAATGTCACAGAAAAACTATTGTGAAGAGAATTCAAATATACTACATAAACCATCTGCACATACAAAGCACACCCTTTCTGTCTTCTGGTAATTTGTAATTGAAGAGAGAATGCAAGTGGGGTTGAGTGTGTACTGACAATGCTTAATATGAATTCAAGTTTTGAAGCATTGATTTTGACATTATCTGGGGGACCTTGAAAAAGTGACGAATATTCTCCTGAACTTTGTATATAAAATGGAAATAAGAAGATTTGATGTGTCTTATTTCATAGAATGTCATAGGATTATCAAATAAGACAACATGAAAGTACTCTACAAATTAAAAAGGACCAATACAAATTTAAAGCATCACTCTCATTAAGGTAGGAGCAGCTAAATGGTACAGTGGACAGAGCATAAGTAGAATCAGAAAGATCTGAGTTCAAATATGGTCAAATATGATCTGAGTTCAAATGAGGTCAAATAAAAACACTGGAAATAAGGGAAAAGGGCCAGGTTGTTAAAAGTTTTTACTATATATCTGAGGGATGTATCCCTATATAGAAAGCCTCAAGTGAAGAATATCAGATGCTAGTCCGGTGATTTATAAGTATTCTAAAAAAGAAAGGACGCCTGAATAAGTAGTATTGGGAAATGATCTTTTCCAATTTCAGTTGGCATTTCCATTTGTATCCCTTCACTCACTGGTCATGGTAGAGGAATTAGAATATTCCTTTCAATAACCTCTCCATGGAAGCTTACTTTTGAATTTATTGCTCAATCAAGATTCTGGTACCTATCATCTATGGATTCCCCTAAGACATTCTCTCTTCCTTAAATAATACAATGTCTTGCTCACATAAAATCTTTCTACCCCAACTTCTGCCCTAAATCCAGAGGACTTTAGCATAAATATTACTAATTCTTTAAGTACTCCCACTTGCTAGTTACTTAATCTACCCAATTCCCCAAACTTCTTCCACTCCACCTTAGATACACAGAGATGGTCATAGCCTTAATCTTGCTTCACTCCCAACCCCAAAAAAGTATTCCATCCATTTGTTCTTCTGCCTTAGGACCCTAAATCTTTTCTTTTATCTCCTTTTGCTCGTCTCTGTACATCTAATCTCTTTAACTCTTAGGTCTTCTCCAGGTCATTATTCTTGACGTTGGCTACCTTCTCCCTTCTCTATTTCTGGCGAGTCGATCCAAATCTCTACTGTTCTCTACACTCTTGTCCTTTTTTTTTGTTTTTCTGAACATGCCTTGTCAAATCCTTGGATTACTTCCACTGCAGTTTTCTTTCTTCAAGAAACACAAAAGCAAGTTGACTTTTTTTACAAATTTATTCCACATATTCTCAAGTGATCTTTAGTACTGCATCAGGGAATTCACTGATTAATTCACCATCTTTTTTCCAAATTTATTCCAAATCTTTTCAACCCATCTCAAACCTCCCATGGTACCCCTAACCCCACTATCAACAGAGGATTAAATCAAACTTTTCTGAAAAAACTGAAGCTATTCAAAGAGCATTCCTCATTCCTGCTCACATCACATCATTCTGATGTCTTCCCCTCTATCTTTTCCTTCATAACTGGGTCTCACGCAAAGAGGCATCCCTTCTCCCTGCCAAGGAAAACCTCGATACAAACAGCTTTGAACCCATTCCAACAGATTGTCTTGTGTATCATCCCCACTTTTTCACTAATCTTCATAACCTCTCAAGTTATTGGCTGCTTCCTTGGTGGTGCCTACAAATATATCTGTGTTGCCACCACACACCACCAACCACATCCTTAAAAATCGCTCATTTTATCTGACCTAGAAGCTAGTATCTATTCTATATTCTCTTCCTCTTCCTGGCTACTATGGTGCTTCCACTTCCTCTCCTCTCATGCTCTTTTCAAATGCTCTGCAGTACGGTTTCTGATTTGATCATTCAATTGAAACTCTTCCCTCCAAAATTACTAATATCTTTATTGTCAATCCCCTTTCCTTGCTATTTCTTAATCCTAATCCATCATATCTTTCCAGCTCCT
This sequence comes from Sminthopsis crassicaudata, assembly GCF_048593235.1. Taxonomy (NCBI): domain Eukaryota; kingdom Metazoa; phylum Chordata; class Mammalia; order Dasyuromorphia; family Dasyuridae; genus Sminthopsis; species Sminthopsis crassicaudata. Next base: position 312,733,621 of record NC_133620.1, on the reverse strand, counting down.
CCTTAAAGGCTTCTAGTGAGGGAAGACTTTTAGATGGTTTTAAACTGAAGTTTTTCCTTATATCAAACCTAAATTTTCCTATAAGTGACTGATACCAAATATTTCCTACATTTAAGAAGCTTCTGGTCCCACTGAGTACATTTGATAACGATCCTATAAAATCTCAAATCATAAAATGTCATAGCTGGAGGGGGCTTCAAAGTAAATCTTTAAGGTAAACTTTAAAGCAAAGGACTATCTATTGATTGTGTGTGTGTATTTAGTGCTTTGTACATAATAGGTATTTAGCATTTGTTGAATAAAACCTAGTTCAGCCTGTACCTGAACATAAATCACTATTGGTGCTAAGTGATTATTCATTCTTTACTTGAAGGCCACCACTGACTGGAAACCTACCTCATGTGACAAGTCATTCTACTTATAGATAGCTTTAATTGTTAGAAAAATTTCCCAAATACATTTAGGCATGGATCCCTTCCTCCTCTTTTGTCTGATGACAAGAGAAGACAGGCTACATCCCAAAACTAATCTCCTTCTCTTACCCTTCCACCTTAATAGTCAGGCTGACTCCTCAGCTTCCCCTCCAGCAAAAAAAAAAAAAAAAAAAAAAAAAAAGGTATATCAGATGAAGGGCCTAAAGCCAACAATCTGAGTTGTTGTACAGCTCTGGGACCACCAGGAAGACAGTACTTTGGGCCAAGTGGAACCCTGGGTGGACATTAAACTCTGGAGCAATAATAAAGCTGTTTGTCAAGTCAGACCAAATGGTCTCCAAGGCCACCTCTGGGAAATTCAAATCCCATAAACTTCTGATCCTAATATCCAAATGGTTACTATATATGAAATAATTTGAGAAGAAGGGAAGCAGGGAAAATGAGGGCAGGTTCCTAAGATTCCAATCCCTTTGACATAGTGTCCCTCCAAATCAAATTATGCTGATTCCTCCCTATTGAAAGCTGCATAGAAGCATCAAAGTCCTCAGCAATAACAAGTCTACTGTTATTTTTAAAACAACTTATGATTTATAGATCCCTTTCTCATTTTTAGAATGAGAAAAATGAATATCAGAAATGTAAACACAGCCAGTTGAATTAGAGACCCAAAACTAGCTAGTTTTAAGCCATGAATTATAGAATTTTAAGTCTAGAATTGAAAGAAGATCCAGAGACCATCTAGTAAAATAGTATTTTGAGAAAACTGAGGCCCAGAAAGGTTGAAGCTTGTTCAAAATCACATAAGCAGAATAAGAAATTGAAGCCAGGTCCTTTGACTAGAGTCAGTTTTCTTTCCATTGCATTTTGAAAACACATTAATAATACATCTAAATGGAAGAGTATGATAGGGAGTTTGTTCATATCCAGTATATGGAATTCAGTGATTAAGGCTAGAAACACATGAAGCTCAAGATTTGGAGTGAAAAGACCCGAATTAGATGAGGCAGAAGCAGCATGAAATGATGGATAGAGTCAGGAAGACCTAGGTATAAACTGCCTTAGATACTTCAACAACAATAAATATCAAGAGACTGATATATTAGAAGACTAATACATATTTATTAAGTGCTTACTATGTGGCAGACATTGTGTCTAGCAATACAAAAAGAGACAAAAAGTAGTCCCTCTCTTTAAAGAAAAGGACAATCTAATGGGGGAGAAAAATGTTGATTGATTGGAAAGGTTAACTGTGATAATCACAATCCCACCATATAATCAGAATATACTAGCTGTGTAACTCTGAACAAGTCACCTAATCTTTCTCTACCATATCTCCTCGAGTATACAATAAGGGAATTAGATTGGGTAGCCTCTAATGTCTGTCCCAGTTCCAAATTTGTTTCAATGTGAATATTTTGGGGGTGAAGAGTGGTATAGAAGGTGAAAAGAGCAAAGAGTGGCATGGGAGGAGTTAAGTTGAATCATTAAGTAAACCAAGTCCAGTTTCTGGCTCCAGCCACCAGCCATGGAATTTGGAGGACTCCCATTCTCTCAATCACAACCCACTGATAACAATAAAAAGCTTTCCAGCCAGCACTGCTCTGAACCCAAAGAGTAAATCCAGCCTTAGCTTGTTTATTCTACAGTTATGCAGGATTTCTGACAGATTATACCATATTTCATAACTTAATATTGCTCTAGCCCAGATCAAGGGACATTAGCATTTTAATCTCCTTAATCTCTGGGAGAATGACAGCCAATGCCAAACATGGTCCTTTCTTTGAACTAGCTGGCTAGATTCATTTGGGCCCCTTCTCAACGAAGTCCTAACACCTTAATAGGGCATTGGTGCTGACACGGGAGAAGAATATGCCTCTTTTGAGGGCACATTAAAAGGAGGCCTCCCTTTGAGAGACAAGTTAAGCTCTACCTACCCATTTTTCCTTCTGTATAAGCAGATGGATGGAGTCTGGAAAATACTAGACACAGAGCATCTGAACTTGTCATTCAGCATAAACTGATCTCTTTATAGATGCTACAAATAACGATCTTTTCTTGGGCTTTATCCTTTTTGACTTACCTGCTACAATTGACACTGTTGACCATCCTAGTGTTTCTATATATTCTCTCTTTCTGGCTATTCAAGATACTATTCTTTCCTCATTCTCTTCCTGTCAGACTCCTTTTTCCCTACTCACTTGCTGGGTCATCATACACATGATGCTCTCAATGTAAATGTTCTCCAAGATTCTCCCTTAAGCCTAAATCTCATCAGTTTCCTTAGATTTAACTAACAACTATGCTGATGATCTCAAATCTATATATTCAGCCACAGTCTGTCTTCATCTCTCATTAGCTCCCATTGGTTTAACTATCAATTTCTATGCAGAGATCTCAAATCTATTTATTTATTTATTCTATTTATTTATTCTATTATTTATTCTATTATATATATATATATTATATAAATATATTATATATATAATATATATATATAAATTTATATATATATATATTTATATATATAATATTTATATATATATAAATTTATATATATATAAATTATATATAAATATATATATTATAATATATATATATTTATAATATATATATATTTATATATAATTTATAATATATATTTATATATATTATATATAATTTATATATATATTTATATATATTTATAATATAATATATATATTCCAATTTAACCAATTTGACCAATACAGCTACCACATTGTTTCGGACCCTCATCACTTAGACTATTTCAACTAGTCTTTTAAGTCTCTCACGATTCTAGTTCATCCTATACACTGCTAACAAAATAATTTCCTTAAACATAGATGAAACTATATGATACTTCTACTCAATCATCTCCAGTAGCTTTCTAAATGCCCCTAGACTAAAATATAAACTACTTTTGTTTAGCTTTAAAAGACCTTTATAACCTAACCCCAACCTATCTTTTCATTATACATTATTCCTCCTCCCAGCCTAACCAAACTGGACTTCTCAGTTATTTACACATATATTTGTTATCTCTTCCTTTGAAATGTGAGCCCTTTAATTCTTTTTACTTGAATCCTCAGCACATGGCCTGGTGATTGGCTTTAGGTCAGTGGTTCTCAAAATATATCTTCAAAGATACATTAAAAAAGGGGATCCACTAGGACAAAATCAATTTCATAATTATTTGTTGTTGTTCTATCATTTAAGTTGTGTCCATCTCTTTATGAGCCCATTTGGGGTTTTCTTGGCAAGATTCTACAGTGGTTTGCCACTTCTTTCTCCAATTCATTTTACTTATAAGGAAACTGAGGCAAACAGGATTAAGTGACTTGCCTAGAGTCACACAGTTAGTATACATGATTTTCTGAACTGAGGAAAAAAAATCTTCCTGACTCTGGACTGCCCTCTATCCACTTCACCACCTAGCTGTTTCTTCACAATTATATTAAGGTATTATTTTTTCCTTTTCATTCTCATTCTCTCACAACAGTATAGTTTTTAAGAAACTATATGGCCGTATTGGTCAACCTGCCATCTGGGGGAGGAGGTGGGAGGAAGTAGAGGAAAAGTGGGAACAAAAGGTTTTGCAATTGCCAATGCTGAAAAATTACCCATGCATATATCTTATAAATAAAAATCTATAGTTAAAAAATCTTAATTAGGAGATAGGTGCAATTATTATCCCTATTTTATAGTTGAGGAAACTAAGATAGACAAGGGTTAAGAGATTTGTCCAGACCAATGATAAATTTGAACTCTCCAGTCTCAGCGATCTGCCTTCCTCAAAGAAAGATGCTTATTATTCATCTGCAGAATTTTAGTACTTCTGAAAAATAATTTAATAAACTTTTCTAAATAAACAAACAAAAAAGAAACTATATGGCCTGTGAATTTAAAAGCAAACATGAAGAATGAGTTAATATTTAATCTGCAGAATTGTAATTTTTACTTAAAATAGATGAAGCTACTGATATGACTGCTTTTGCAGTTTTGCTTGTAATAAACTTATCAACACCAACTAATCATCAAAGAAGATCTTTTATATCAGTGCTTGGCAATAAATCTAAGTGGTTCTCCAATAATAAAGCGGTACATAAGTCCATTTCAATAGTAACAAACTATTTGCAAAAATGGGGGGAGAAAGGGAATCCTATCAAATTCCTTCTATAATACAAAATGGTCTTGATATCGAAACCAGAGAGAAACAAAACTATAAATGAATATACCCAATGAACAGCAATGCAAAAATTTTAAACTGTGAGCAAACAGGCTGTTGGAATACACAGGAGCCAGTGGCTACTGAAGATCCAAACCAAACCTGCAGAATGGATCTCCTTGTGTGAGAGGATGATACAAAGAGACTGAGAGGCAGTTGCGTTGTCTGATCTCTCTCCTCTTCCCTCTGCCTTCAATTTATCTCATTTCCAGTCCATAACATCTGTGTCAACAAAGGCTGCCTTGCAACCCCTTCAAATGTTATGATCCACAGCTGTGAAGGTTCTTGGAGAATTGACCTGTCCCTTAACAACAGGCTACTACAACATCAAAAAGATCTCATTATTTATTACACTAAAAGTTCATCAGCAATGGTGGTTAAATCTCTAGTACTAATTTTACTTGAATTAAGGTAGTAGCATTAAAATGTTTTTTTAAAAAATAGACTAATTTCACTTAATGTCTTTAATGAAACAAAAACAATTTACTTTATTATTCACTCTTCAGTGCATGTCTTTTTGATATGTTGTACCATCTAATGTGAAGGTACTTGAACGGTGTAGTGGATAGAGCACTAAGCCTAGAGTCAGGAGGATACACCTTTTGAGTTCACACTTAATAGCTGGGCAAGACACTTAACCCTGTTTGCCTCAGTTTCCTCATCTGTAAAGTAAACTGGAAAAAAAAGTCCAGTACCTTTGCCAAGAAAACCACAAATGACTGTAAGGACTAAGCCACAACAACATGATCAAATGTGAAATATGCATAAAAGCACTTCCACTGTATGCCCAAAGTAGGACCACTTGTGTGATTCTTTAACTTGAGAGCAGGATTAAATCACTTTTTTCATGGGATAACATTTGTACTTGAAGGAATGACTGACAAGCTATGGTTATTCAGATGGGTAAATACAGACTTTTCTCAAAAATAAAGACCGTGAGCTTGTCATTGTAAAGAAAATATGCCAATGAAATGTAAAGAAAATGTTGCCAATGATAAAGTTTAAGCTTTTAAGCAAAATTCTGGAAAATTTGTTACTGCCACTGTGGAAATGCCACAAATTACTAATACTTAAAGACTGCTGGTGATATTAATGAATATGATTTTTGGACATTGCATAATGAAATATGACATTTGGAAGAGCTGCATAATTCACTAAACCAAAAATTTTCAAATGACCAAAACAAGACATTACAAAATCATACATGGATTTTAATATGTTTGTTAATATGTTTGATAGACCAATGAATTTCAATGTAATAGAAGTTTATTGATATCAACTAACCTTTAAGAAACTACAATTTGTCAAAGTTGTGGTGTTTTATTAAAGAAAAATATTCACAATTATCTAAAAAGACTAATATAGTACTCTCTTTTACAAATATACTATCTGTGGAAGGCTAGATTTTCTTCATATACTTCAATCAAAGCAGTATATCATAATAGATTGAATGCAGATATAGATTTAAGAATCTATCATCATCTATTAAAATAAACCTTAAAAATATTTGTAAAAATATGCAAAACAAAACCACTCTTTGGCAAATTTTTTTTGTTTTAGAAAATAGTTTTTTTTTTTTCCATCAAAATATGGGGAATAAAATAAATGTTATGGGAATGGCAATAGAAATAAGTATGCTATTTCAAAGCAGAGCACTTCATCTTCACAAAAATTATTCTATTCTTAGGCAAAAAAACCTAACAAAAATATTAAACATATCCTTTGTTGATCACAATACAATTAAAATGATATTCAATAAAGAGTTTTTGAAGAAAGAATTAAAACCAATTGGTGAATTAATAATTCAATCCTAAAGGATTCAGATAACAAAATAAATTACTGAAACAAAAAAATTTCATTAAAAAAATGACAACATGGATACAGCAATATTAAACCCAACTTGATAAATTATATGTAATCTTTTCGACATCCCTGCATCAAAGGATATTCACAATTTATTTTGTCATTTTTTGCCAAACTGTGGATGTGGAATGGAATTTCAAAGGTGGTTGAATTTGCATTTGGAGCCTTTTATGTGATCATGGATAACTTGGATTTCTTTCATTGAGAACTGCCTCCTTTTACCCTTGACTATTTATCTGTTGGAGAATGGTTTTTACTTGATTTTGTTTGTATGCTATTTTTTGGCGTGGTGTTTAAGAATTTTTTAAAAATTATTTTTAAAAATTCTATCTATAAAAAATGATTTAATTCATAAAATACCAAAGTAGCATGATTGATTCTAAGCATATTTTGTTCCCTATTTGGCAACAATGAAGAGACATAGGATTTTAAAAATCACTTCATTTTGTTACTCATTCACTATGAAACAAGGAAAAACATTTTATCTCAGGAGTTTTTCCCATATTTTATGACTGTTTTTGAATTTTTATTAAAGTGAAAATAAAACATATTCAATTGTGGGGACTAAAAAAAGTTATTATCTGTTTACTTTTGATAGAAAGTTACAGAAAATATCTGGGTAATTGAAGTCTTTCATTCCTACTAGGTCATGCCCCTAGACTACCAATCTATGGTTTATTTTCCCAAATTTTCCATCTATTTCCTCTAACTGGTTAATCTGTTTTTTCCAATGGAAAAAAAGTTTTCTATTTCTTCTTCCACTAATCTTACTATCCATTTGATTGGGGATAAGGATGGGACCTGAAATTTCATGGTAAAGAAACGTCTATCAATGCAACATATAGTCTTAGAGAATTGTCTATATAGTTTTAAGAAGATAAGTGACTTGCAGAGACACATAACTAGCATGTGTGATGTGGGATTTTAACCCAGTGTAGATGTCTCTGAGGTCTGTTTTCTATCCACTAAACCATGCTGCTGCTTCTTCTACATGAGCATCGCTTTTTAATAAAAAATGTTATCCAACCTCTTATTTTAATTCTCACACAAGGAAAATAAAGCCCAAGAAAGATGAAATTCTTTAGAATTGGAAACCTGTTTGCTGAGTGAAAAAGCCTACTATCTGCTAAACTCTAGGGGTACACGTACAAAAACAAAGGCAATTCCTTTCATCTAGGAACACACATTCTAAAAGGGAGGGTGATAATGAAGAGAAGAGAATAGTAACCAGGAAGGGGCACTTGGATCCAGGAAGAATACCAAGATACATGGTATTCTGGGCCTAGAAGGCAGTAAATGAAAGCCCACATCCAGGAAAAATGGCAGTTGATTTGACTATGGTTCATGGGAGTTGGAAGAGAAAGAAAGGGTATACAAGAATATATATATATATATATATATATATATATATATATATATATATATATATATATATATATATATATATATATATATGCATATGTATATATGTATATATATATATATATTAGGGAGTTTTATATATATATATTAGGGAGTTTTTATATATCTCCCCTAAATAAACAACTGGAAAAAGATTTTTAAAACTGAAGCAAGTGATATTTATGAGACAAGAATTTTTTTAATTGGGGGTAGAATTGTTATAGAATTATAGAATTTCACAATTTTCTGAAGGTATTCAAAATACCTTTAAGGACTAAACACACACACACATACATATATATGTATATGTATGTATGTACACATATATAAGTTAGAAAATTTAGTGAATGTGTAATGAAAGAAGGCAGGGTAGAATCAAGACAACAGTATTTAAAATGCATAGAGCTCACTAAGTGTGATGAATAATATAAAATTAAATTTCAGTTCATACTCTGGGAATAGTATTCTATCTTAGGAAGTACAACACAGTAAGTAGTAGAAGTAGCAGGCACAAGCATTTTTAATTTTGTTTGGGAAATAAAATGAGCTATGGGTAACATGATCTCCTAATCCAAACTGTACACAACAATACAAATAATTAGGATTTCACATCAAACAGGCAAGAGAAATGGATCACATTTTTTTCTCTCTCTCTCACAGGGTTGCTATTAATAAAGCCATTTTCAACCAATTTTTTTTTCAAAAAATTCTGAACTTAAGCAGCAAAAAGAAACGTGTATATACAAAGCATAACAAAAAAGATTTTATGTGAAACTGTAAATATGTCACATCACTTGCTTTTTTTAAATAAAAGAGTATAACCTCCACAAGTTACTTTCAAAACTGTCCAGCTTATCTTATTCTTTATGAATTTTCTGTTCAGTGAAAAAATGTTTCCACAGCCTTCTTTCATATTTTCTATCATTTTGCTAACTGTTCTTTTTTAATTAAAAACTGAAAAGGGAAAAGTGGAAACCAAACCAAACAAGAAAACCCAATCCCAGACTCCCAAAAAACCTAGCAACAAATAAGTATAGTTGAGGAAAAGACGCCAGTGTCTAGCTTTGGGCAACCAGGTTACATTGTAATCATCATAGCTCTGCCACTAAATACTTGTAGCCACTTGATTCAGTACTGAATTTGGAGTTAAGGGACCTCTAGTTCAAATCCCAATTCTTCCATTTACTACCAATGTGATGCTGGACAAATCACTTAGCCTCTCTGGGTCTCTTTCAATCTCATCTTCTGTAAAACTGAATTATATAAACTATTAAGGTCCTTTCCATCTTTAAATATACAAGACTAACACTTCATTGCTTACTCCTTTTCCCAATCCCCAATTATGCTAAACAGAGGTTGGTTGCTGATCACAACAAAATTAGAATCCTTTAAGTGTGGTTCAGACTACCATCTGCTTCAAAAAGCATCTTGATGTTGGTTGAACTGTCTCAATTGCAATATTTGCACCAAATGACAATTTCTCCTGAAGCCAAATTATTCCCTATTCTTCAGAACAGAGCTTTAAAAGTACATTTTGTTAATGTCACCAGATCTTCAACAGGTCTGAGTTGATAAAGCTGGATCTGGGCCAAAACCAAACTCTGCAACTTTTTCCTGTCACAAATTTTTCTTTTCTTTTCTTTTCTTTTTTTTTTTTTTTTTTTTTTTTTTGGCCTCTTTCAACTGAGAGCTTTTCACCCTGGCAGAGAAACCTATAAAGACATCAATCTTTACTGAGAGCTTGCTTTGACTTGCAAAGAGTTATTATTCACTTCCTAAAAAGCTAAGACTTGGAATTTATTCTACAGCAAAAGCCCTCAATTGAAGTCTTTGATTTCCTGTGTTAACCTATTTATTTTTAAATTTATTTTTAAAAACACCTACTTACTCTAGCCCCCAAATATATACACTCTGAAAATATGGCTCAAAGAACATAAATAAATATATAAGATCCAATCTGAGTGAAGCAACACAGTGCTGTGAAGCAAAGGAGACCCAACTTTGCCCAGGAGAAAGAACTCACTACTTGCCACCTAAAGCATATTACAAAAAGACTTAGAGTCCTAATAACTAATCAATTACTAAAACAATTATTAAGCACTCACTATGTACCATGTACTATGCTAGGTAGGCTCTGGGGCTAAGCCCTAATAAGGTTAAGTTCTGACAGATGAGAGATAATAATATAAACAAAACAAAGTAACCTAGGAGAAGATGGGGATTGGAAGAGCTTTAAGCACAAGGAAGAAGGTAAAACATTCCAGTATGAGGAAAAGAACAGTGAGAAGGGCAGTCCAGATAGACCACAGAGGAGGAAGAGGAATATAATAAAAGTAGATTGGGCCAGATTGCTGAAAACTTTAAATGAAAAAAGAAAAGAAACAAGAGAAAGAAAAAGAAAAAAAAGGAAGGAATTTATATTTAATCCTAAAATGACTAGGGAGACATGGAAGCTGCATGAAATTGAGAGTAGGGAGGGAGAGAATGGTGACATAGTTAGACCCGATCTTTAGGAAAATTACTTTGTTAGCTACAGGGGAAGATAAGGGCAATAGACTAGAATGGAGGGAGACTTCAAGCAGGAGAACTTAATAAAGAGGTCATTGCTAAGAGACTGAAATAAGATGCTAAGATGAAATAAGATCATATTAGACAAAAAGAAATGAATGTAAGATATGGTAAAGGTAAAAATGACAAGATCCAGCAATCGAATGAATGTGTGTAGTGAATCCAAAGTGTAAGTTTTCAGACCAAGGTGAAAAGAAGGATGATGGTACTCTTATGGAAAGTTCAGAATGGGGATGAATTTAGAAGAAAATGATGAAGTGCAAATGATGAGGCTAGTGGTTGAGAATTGGGATAGGGAATCCCCTCTGGTCGACACAGGTCCAATGTGAAAGAATTCGCAAACCCGAATAGTCTATATGGCAAAAGGGAATTTTATTGGCACTGAGAAGCCAGTTTTGCTAGGAAGACAGACTTCTCAGTGGGTAAGGTCCTGTCAGGGAAATAACAAAGGTTAACACTGAGAAGAGAATATCTTCACAGTGGGCAAGACTCCTGGCAGGCAGCTTTGCCATGAAGAGAGCTTCCTTGGCAAAGCATAATTCAGTTTCTAACTTCTGCAAAGATTAGGAGTTCGGAGTAGTCTTTTATTAGCAATCTGAGATTTGGCTCTCATTCAAAATTGAATAAGATTCCTTCAATGTTGTCAATGCCCCAAACCTAGTTTTCCAATTGAAAAGAGAATACTTATTTTGGAGTTTCAAGGCACTTAATAGGATTATCAAGCTGATATCTCCAACTGAATGACAATATTTAACTGGGAGTTTGAAGGCTTTTTCCCAGTCTGGGAATTCCCTGAAGGGGATCTGGGCCACCACCAAAAGATGTGTTTCAATGGAGGGTGATGTGACCAAGACCTCCAATTGAATGAAGCCACTTAACTTGGGAGTTTGCAGGCTTTTCCCAGGGGAGACATGCTGAGATTGAGATGTCTATGAATTACCCATCTTGAAATGTCTTATAGACATCTAACTAATGTCCAGAAGAGAGACTCTCTCTGGATATATAAGTCTGGGAATCATCTGAATAGAGATGACAAGTGAACACATAAGAGCTTATGAGATCAACAAGAAAGAAAAGAAAACACAGGACATATATAGGTATGGCCACAATGGGCATTGCACAGATGCGTTTGAGAAGTAGTCAAACAAGTAGTAATGAGAAAAAAGGTATCTAGAAGTGGGTAGTTGACAGTGTCACATGCTAGAGGGGTCCAGAAGTTTGGAGATGCAGAAAAGAGAAGAACAGTGTCTGTTGAGGTAAGAAACCAAAGTACAGGAGAAGTGGAGGCAGTAATTATCGATAGCTTTTCTATGAATGTGTCTCAGAAAGGAAGGAGAGGCAGAAGATGATTATGTTCCTAAATTGAAAAAAGATTTAAGCTACTTTGTAAAAAGCATAGGGAAGAAATCAGCAGATAGAAAAAGGCAGAAGGAAGATTAAAAGGGAGTGAAGAACCTCTTAATAATTTACTCTATGGCAGAAGATGGGAGTTTGTTTTCAGGGTTCATGCAAATGAGTTGGCCTTAGTGAGAAGGACCATTTTATTAAATAAAGGAGGAAAGGTGAGAAGATAACAAGGAATTGAGGGACTGGATAAAGGAAAAAGAGGGATTTCAGAACCAAATGGCCTCAATTTTCTCTGCAAAATTTGCGATAAATTCTCAGCTTTGCGAGTAAGAGGAGTGTTAACTATGGGATGTTTTGGAAGAAAAGAAGTTTGGAATAGTTACTTCTGTGGGTGAGATGGAAAACTAATTAGGGAAGAATAAACAGATTGCCTGGTCTAAATGAGGTCTCAATTGTGATTAGATAAAATTCATAGTATACCCTTTCAACACAAGTTGCATTATTTCTTCCAGCTCAGCTTAAATAATAAGTTAATAAAGCAGAGGAAGTAGATCATGAGAATAATTCCAGGATAGGGAATAGCAAATTGTGAAGAATAAAATGAAAAGGCTTTAAAAGAGGTGGACAGTATAGGGTTGAGCTGATTCACTAAGGGAATAGAGAATGGAAAAGCATGTTTCTGTAATTCCAAGGCAGAGGAAAAACCCAGGTTCAGATGCATGAAAACAGGCCATTTTCCACAGCATAGAATTTCCTTAATAGCAATATGATATCCTCTAATGGAGGTACATGAAAGCTCTCCTCCAATATCACCTCAATACACTTTCGATTTGCAAAAGTTATATAATAAGCTAGTTTTGTGATCATACAAACACACCAGGACTTATGATGTTAAATATCAAAAAGAACCTTTCAAGGTTGTATGTAGGGTCAGCTGAAAGATTTCTTCTCTTCCAAATCATTAAATAATTTGAAGTAACATAAGAAACAGTTTACATATAGGATTTCATAGTAGGGAGGAAGGATGATCCCCTACTAAGAGTTAAGAAGGGTTCCCCTTCCAAAAGAGACATCATATAATTCTGATCTTATGTGTTTGATCAATCAGCCAGCATTTACTGAATGCCTAAGATGTATTATACATTTTGCTACAAGGCCTTTTGAAAGTTGCTTAAAGTTCCCAGTTACCTTAGAGAAGGTATGAGAAAGGGAGATATAGAGAGAGTTCTGAACAACGGATCCTTTAACTTGGGTAAGAGAAAGACTTTTTTCTTCTCACACAGGTAAGAAGAGGATACCCTCCTTCCTCAATCCATTCAGATTTGTCATCAGTACAAGACTAGGAATAAATTCCCAATAGGAATGGTGACCTATTTTCCAGCTTGAGAGGGAGTGAGTCAGTTATGTAGTAAGCCTTTTTCAGGTTATGGAAAGCTGAAGAGTTTCCAAAGTTGATTCATCTGACCTAAAGATAAGTTCGAATGAGTTCCTTTAGACCCTGAGAAAGCTCAAATGAGTACAGGGAATACAAAGACCAAGCATGGCACTTCAACCATATGGTTCAACCTAAGAGGATTCAATCCATAAAAAGATCATTTGGCCCACCTCAAATCTTCAGGAGGGAAACTTCAAATCTTCACAGAATCAACCTGAGTCCCAGAAAAGTGAAATTTCATCGCTTAAGGTTACACAGCTAAGTAGCAGAGCCAGAATTTGAACTTTTAACTCCAAAACATAGATTAAAGAATTGGAAGGGACCTGGGAAGATATTCAGCTTAATCTTTTTTTTGATCATGAATTCCCTTCTGCAACACCTTAGATAAGTGGTCATTGGATCTTTATTTCTGCTTAAAGGCTTCCCTACCATTCCCTACCTCTACTCAAAAAAACAAAAGAAAAAAAAACAAAAAAAAACACCAAACATTAATACAACCTCCTCTAATACTCCTGTCCTTTTCTCTAAACCTTGGGGGATGGAGAAGAGGAAGCCATTCCTATCCAATACAACCCGAGATCTTGGCCCATGTCCTTTCCGTCACAGTCTTCACTGATGTTTATTTGAGAAGATAAATGAATGAGATGTTAACAGCTTCCTGTTTCCATCTTAGTTCTGGAGCCACAAACCAGAAAGACAAATGGATTTCTCCAAACATCTCTCATCCTTCTCAGGAAGATCTTCAGGAAGCATCCAGTGGGAACAGGGGAAGTGAGGAGGAATTTCCTAAACAGCCTGGCTTTTTTGCCTCTGCCTTGGAGAGTGCCCACACAAGGAGAAAACTCCACAAAGGGTTCCACCAGCACTAACCCTAAATCAGATCCCAGCAGAACATCTGCTAAAAGAGTTTTGGCAGCTCAGAGAAACAAAAAACATGAGACAGAGAGAGATGAGACAGATCAAGGACACTTGAGTTTGCATTCTGACTACCACTGACTTAATCAGACAAAAGTCCCTCTGTCTTTATGCTTCAAAAAACCTAGGAAAGTAATATCTTTACTTGTGCAAAAGAGGCAGAAACTCTCATCTCTAAAATGAAGGAGGGGTTGCCTAGACAATTTCTAAAGCGCCCCCACTTCCAATCTATTCCCTCCTAACATCCTATTCATACCTTCTCCCTTTGTAAGTGTTAGAATGACCCTAGTCCCTGAGAAAACCAATCTATTAGGCTTCAGAAATTCCATCGCTGATTGATTACTAAGTGCAAACTGGAGTATATGCAACTGTCCACTCTGACCATCTTGCTCTACCATCTTGCTTCTCTTGCTCTAGGCACAGTAATCAGCAAAAAGATACAAGTTATTTTTATATCATTTAGTCATTTTAGACTAAGAGTCATTTAGACTCTTTGTGACTCCCCTATTGGCAAAGATACTGGAGTGGTTTGCTATTTTCTTCTCCAGCTCTTTATATAAAGAGGCAACTAGGACAAGCAAACAGGAATAAGTGACTTAACCAGATTACATTGCCAGTAAGTGTCTGAGTCCAGATTCCAACTGACTCCTATTCTGACATTCTTATCTATCCACTGTATCACCTAGCTGCCAATAAGTACTTTTAAAAAATGTAAAGTCTATGGGTCAATTCACTGTCCTTATGTCTTCTTAAACCAAAGTTCCCATTGCACTGTTTTTTCCCTCCTAATTAGAATGTAATCTTGAGGACAGGTACTGGTTCACATTTTGTTTTTGTATCCTCCCCCAAAGCTGATTAGAACAGTGCCTTCCTTTTTCATTCATAAATTCAATGCTTTAGAAATGTGAGTTACTAAAAATATTGTACTTGGAATTGATTTGCTGAAATATACCGAAAATTCATTCCTGTCTCTAGCAAACAAAATTCAGTAGAGAAACTCAAAGAGGCATTAAATACCTTTGATACCTTGCTGGCTTTCAGCTAAGAGTAAGGCTCTCTCATCTACTGCATTTGCCTTTCCTTAATATCTCTCTTCCTTTTTTCTCCCTGTTTCTGCTCTTCTTTCTCCTTTTCCCTCCTTTCCCCCAATTAGTATCAATCCCCTAACTTGAGAATTAATCTTCCACTTTTGTAAAATTATACTACTAATCCAGGGCATCCAGACACCTCCCAAATTGAGGAAAATCTTGGATTTGAAGTCCCAAATTCTTAGTCCAGAGAACAAAGAGCTTTCCAGAACTAGGTGTAATCTGTCATCTTTCCATGACATCCCATCTCCCTTTTCTAATCTACTGGCTACCAACCCCTCTCCATCCATATAACAATATGAGTTTCCCAGAGGGGGTCACTGAGAAGGAGCTGAATTCATATGGTAATTTTTCCCTTAGAATACAGACAACAAGCAAACTTCTCCATAGCGCTAGGAGCCCAGGGCCCACTCCAAATGAGCAAAGACAGACTTCATAGCCATATCCAGCTGTGCAGAGGGGGATAGTCAGAGATAAAGCAACACAATCTGTAGCTTGACTTCTTACCTCTTTTATCCCCTGGTTCTGGCCTAATAACTTGCTTAGGCTCATGAACCTAGAGAAGTAAACTAACCCTTTCATTTTACTGATAAAAAAACCAACTTTTGAACTAATCACTTATGTCAGACCCACATCCCCCACCCCAAGTCCTAACCCACAATTTAGCAGGATTTCTTCCCTACAGGCCTAGGGAAAGGAGGAATCTCTAAAAGTTTTCCCTATATCCACAGGAGACCCAGCCCAATTTCATATCTTACTCTTTTAGTTCTCATTTCATGCTTAATCTACCTTATACGTCCTACTCATACAAGTACACACTTTCCTTACATCACCCAATAATCTAAGAAATCAAAAATACTCTTTTTCAGAAAGCTAGAATCTAACACCTGTTTTACTCACTGTCTGCTTCAGTTTCCTCATATGTAAAATTGAAATAAGAGCATCTACCTCCTAAGAATGTTCTGAAAATTTTTATTTTCAGATATTTATAAATTTCTTGGCCAAAGAAACCATTATATATCATATCATAAATGCTATCTATCATATCAAATAAATTAATTTAGAAGATAATAAAATTGATAATAATAACTAGTATTTGTGTATCACTGAAAGACTTATAAAGAACTTTACAAATATGGCCTAATTTTACTTATCCACACAATACTGCTGGGAATTATTATTAGGCCAATTTTACAGATGAAGAAACTGAGTTAGACAAAGGTTAAGTAACTTCCCCAGTATCAAATAGCTTATAAATTGATTTAATAAATTTTTATTAATTAATAAAATTGATTATAGTTTAAAAAAATACTCTTTTTTTCCTCTCAGTTTAAGACATCTTAATCAACCAATCAACTAATATTTAGTAAACATCTAATATGTGCCAGATATTGTGGATACACAGACATAGAATTCCAAGAAACTTAAATTCTAATGGAGGAGACAACCAGCTTATAAAAATATATGCAACACATATAGTTATATAAATGCAAGGTAGTTAAAAATTGAGTTGATAAGGAAGGTACCAGCATTTGGGGGATTAAGAAAGGTAATGATGCTTAAGCTTCATTTTAAAGGAAGAGAGTGAATCTGTGAGGCAGAATTGAAGAGGAAGTACATTTTAGGAATGGGAGAGAATCAATGCAAAGATATAGAGAGAAAGGAAAAAGAATGGCCCATAGACAAGCAATGTGTAGGGGAGTTGAGGAAACCAACTAGGAGACCACTGCAATAATCTGGGTGAGAAGAGATAATTATCTAAACTAAGGTAATAGGTGTATGATGGGAGACAAAGAGTTGATGTCAAAGGTGCTGAGAAGGCAGAAATGGCAACATTTATCAATTAATTAAATATGTAGTATAAGGGAAATGGAAAAGCTGAAAATAGCACAGAGATTCTAAGCCTGAAGGACTAGAAGGATGATAGTGCCTTTGATGAAAAAAAAAATTTTTTTTTGAAAAGGTAAGGAAGGACTTGGGAGGAAAGATAATGAGTTTTGGACATACTGAGGATGAGCTATCTCTGAGACATATAGTTTGAAATATCTAATAGGCAGTTGATGATGCAGAACTGAGATACATATTTTTCAGAAATCTGCATGGAGGTGATGACTGGACCCATGGGAAATGAAAAGAAAAATTTCATAGAAACTGTGGGGCAGCTAGGTACAATATTGGACTTTAGCTATACATCTCTACCTCACAACACTTACTGCATTGGGCCTCCTGTGAAGCTCAAATAAAATAATCCATGTGAAATACTTTGCAAACTTGTAAGAAGCACATTATAAATCTTAGTTATTCTGGTGAGCCAGCTATATTGAATGAATACTGAGTATATGACCTGGAGTCCTGAAGTCTTGAATCTAAATTCCAGCTCAATCATTAAATGTGTAACACTTATCTATAAGTCACTTATCTGTTTCAGTTTATTCATCTGAAAAACAAGGAGAATAATAACACCTAACTGAGTTTTTATGAGGATAAAATTAAATAAATACAAAGTACTTTATAAACTTTAAAATGCTTTGTAAATGTATAGCTGCTATTATTTTTTAATTGAGAAAAGCAGGAAAGGACCTAGAATAGAACATTGGGGAATGTCCATAATTAGGAGAATAAGGGGAGGGATGGGGAAGAAGGAAGGGAAGGAGGGGGTTAGGGAAGAGGAGAGAGGGAAGGAAGGAGAGAGGAGACAGGACAGAAAGGAAGAAAGAGAGGTGGTAAGGAGAGGGGAGTGTTCCAGCAGACAGGAGAGGATAGTGAGGTCCCAGGGAGGAGAGAATTCTGTATAGATTCTATATAGTATTCTATAGAGGGACTCAAGATGTCAGTTAAAAAGATGAGGTAAAATAACTGAAGAAAAAGTAAAATAGGTTCAGGACCACTTCTCCAAACTCCCAGATGCTCCCATTTGCTCCTTATTAGAAAAAAATTACTTTTTCCATTGGTCATTTTCTGTTCAGAATCATTATCTCAACTGTGAATGGGCACACATCCAGAATCATTCCACTCACCTAATTTCTCTCACTTCAAATGACTCATAAATGATGTTACTTCCTTATTTCTCCAATTAAAATAACAAAATTAGCCTCAGGACATAGATTATGATCAAAGCAGTTTAAAGCAAAACAGAGCATATGGACAAAGAGCTAACAAACACAACTTAGAAGGCACACACATTCGAGACACTTGGAAAATGCTTATTAAATATATGAAGTAAAAAAAAAGAGGAAGAATTGCAAATCAAAAGCAAAATCAATCTAAAATTAGCATTTATTAAGCACTTACTAAATGCCAGTTATTATTCTAGGCAATGGAGATAAAAAGACCAAAATGAAAAAGAATCAGAAAGAAACTTTTTAAGGTAGAGTTAGGAGGGAGTACACTCTAAAGGAGAGAGGACAAGATATCCTATGCAAAGGCATGGAGACAGGAGATGGAGTTATCTTGAATAAGTATAATCAAAAAGGCAGATTTGGATGAATTAAAAGAGTGCAGCAAGGATGGTGAAGTATAAAAATGTGGAAAGGATAGTTTGGAGAAGAGTTGTGAAAAGTTTTCAAAGTTAAAAAAAGATTCTTAAGGCAATAGGGAACTAATGGAAATGTACTGAATAGGGAAATAGCATGATCTGATCTACACTTCAGCTTGGCACTATGTGGAGAGATTGGAAAGTGAGGATGAGGACAATTATGGTAGAGAAAATAATCAGGAGGTTGTTGAAGCTGTTTAGGAAAGAACTGATGAGGCTTTAGATAAGAAAGCAGGGTACTTGGAGAGAAAGGTATAGATTTGAGAGATGTCATAGAGGCAAAAATGACAAAGTTTGACCATAAATTGGATATAGAGTGAATGAGTAATCCGGAATGTCATTAAGCTTGTAAACCTGAAAGGATGTTGGAGTCCTCAATGGGAACATTAGGTTTTTTAATTTACTTAATATTTTATTTTCCCCTCAATTACATGCAAAAATAATTTTAACATTCTTTCGAAATATGTTAGTTCTAAAGAGGAGTTGTATAGTTAAAAAAACAAAGATAATGACTTGTTTGAGGCAGGTTGAGTTTGAAAGGTCAATGGGACATTGACTTTGAAATATCCTTTCCAAAAGGGAATTGTGATTTAGGACTGAAACAAAAAAGAAAGGATGAGACTTAATGTATATGTGGGCAAGGTGGGGAGGAGAAGAGGACTTGCCTTCAAGTGAACCAGCAAGTGCTCACAAGCCCTAGAATAAGCCAAAAAGGGCAACAATTCCTGGAGAAAAACAGCTTGGGGAGGGGAGGGAACAAGGGAGAATGATTCGTTACTACTGAATTTCCTGGATCATCTCTGATGATATCTATCTAGAATTTGGAAAGGATCCAAATTCTCCAGTCCTATCATCTCTATATTTCTGAAACATAGCAATGAATGATAGAAAGCCCGCCTGAATTCAATTAAGTCTTACTTTTACAAAGTAACACATATCCCAGAGGGAAAGAATGGGATTCTTGATTGTTTAAGGTTTAATTATAACTTAATACCTCAGAATATCCAAGTGCTTTATTTTTAGCTGTTACTTAGCTATTTAGATTTTGATAAGCAGAAATGAGGTAAAAGAGGCATTCCAAATATTAAAAATTCCATATGCAAAGATTCAGACTTGTAGTTGAAGTTTGGATGGAGCACAGGGCACTCATGATAGAAAATATGGCATACAGGCAAAGTTAGTGTGAGTTTGTAAAGGGCCCTGAAGGTCAGGCCTGAACTTGTTTCAATAGTCTATAGGGAGATACAGATCAGTTTTGACAGGGGAGTGAAATAACAAAGGGTAAAATAAATTTATACATGGAGATGCTGGAGGAAGAAAGGATTTACTCAGGTAAGAAGGTGAGGAAGGCTTGAATTAGGGTTTTGGCATAGGGCTGATGTGAGATACAGAAGAAACAGAACCAACAGGACTTGGTGGCTGGCTAGATGTGGACAAGAGAAAGTGAGGCTTTAAAGATGACTCCATTGCTCAGAAGAGATTACAGAGAACTGTGGGAAAATGAAGTTAGGAGAAAAAACTGAGTTTATATTTGTTTATATATATGTTGTGGTTACCCCTCTCTTCCCCCTCCCTTCCCCCTCCCCTCCAGAATATAAACTACCTTAGGTCAGGGGCTGTTATTTTTTTTTTAATCTCCAACATTTAAGTACAGTATCTGGCACATGATAAGTACTTAATAAATACTTGATAGATTCATTGAGCTATCTCCTAGACACATGGAAATGCAAGTGCTTCAGAAGGGTAGAACTAGAGCTAGAGATCTGGGGATCATCATCTGCATAGAGGTAATGATTGTTGGGAGCAGAAAGGACCAGAAGGAGATATTCCAGTAATATCTCACACACTATATGATTGAGTCAAGTTACTTCATCTCTCAGAAGCTATAAAAATCTAATATTACTCTTCTCACTGTAGATGCCTCTCAAAAAATTGTTGTGAGGAAAACACATTTTATACTTAAAGTGCCATAAAAATGTAAATTTATTTTTTACTACTGCTATAAAAAAGGAAATACCAAAGAATTAAATTCTAAAAATAAAAAAAAAAAAAATACAAAACACTATTCTCATCAATTAAAAAAAGGTTTATTAAGCTCCTACCACCTATGCATCAGACAATATGCTAGGTGCTTATGGGGAAATGGGTATGTCTATCGATATCAGTGTTAATATATATTCACTAACTTAGGTTTTTAAAAGACAAAAAAAAATTACTGATAGGATCTCCTAGAGCATCTTTCAGGAAATTAAAGTGTGGCTCTGTCCACACTTGGAGTGCTAACTAATACTCAAAATAAGCTGGGGCAAGTGATAAATAAATAAAGTCCACAAAAAGGGCAGCATCAGCTACTTTGGGGAAAAAGGTCAAAGAAGGTATACTACTTTGAAACAGAGAGAATGATGTTAATAGATTTAGTCATAAATTGACAGTGATTAACATGCACAGTGAGAGTGAGGAATTGAGGATACTGACATTTCCAGCTTGGATGAGAGGAAGAGTGATGGTCTTCAATAGTAATGATACAATTCAGAAGGGAAGGAGTCTGGTTTGGGGAAAAGATCACAAGTTCTGTTTTGGACATGATGAATTTTGAGCTGTCTTTGAGACTTATAGTTCCATTCTGATTGAAATGCCCAGTAAGTGGTTTTTGATCTGGAACTGAAACTCAGAAGAGAAAAGAGGGGAGATATATAGATCTGAGAATCATCTACATAGAGATAATAACTGAACTCAAGTGAGCTAAGGAGATCACAAAATTCATAACAACTATTATATAATACTTACTTTGTAGCAGATGCTATGCTAAGTACTTTTCTATCTCATTTGATCCTCTCAACATCCTTGGGAGACAGGTGCTACAGTTATTTCCGTTTTACAGAAAAGGAAACTGAGACAAAGGTTAAAGCAGGGCCACATAGACAATAAATATCCGAGGCTGGCTTTGAACTCAGGTCTTTCTGACTGCAATCTACTTGAGTCTATCCAGAAAAAAAGAAAAAAAAAAGTCCCAAGTCAAAGCATTAGAGAGTGCATACTATATTCAAGTGGATGAAGATCCAACCATGGAGTCTAAGGAGCAGAAAGATGCAGAAGGAGATTCAGGAGAAAGCACTGTCATGAAAACCCAAAGAAATGTGAGTTTCCAAACAAAAACATGGTCAGCAGCGTCAAATGCTAAAGAGACTTTTAGAGAAAAGGACTGAGTAAAGACTGTCAAATTTAAGAGGCATACCCACTCAACACTGATTTTGCTTCTATTGTCTCTGCCAAGGAGAATGGCTTTTAAACTGGGACAGATAATGGTGTGTTGAAACCCCAAATAAGTAAGGAGCTAATAAAAGATCACTTAACTACCCTTGACAAGTCCATACAGACTACATTCCAGAATATGAAAAAGCTGGTTGGTGGATGTGACTGCTGATCCTCTGTATGGGGAATCTGCTAGCTACTTAATAACTGTGTTCCCTTAGGCAAATTATTACAGTTTCCTCATTTATAAAAGAAGAGGGATGGGCCAGATGATCTGTAAAGAGTTCCCTTCTAGCTCTGAATTTTAAAGGTGGTTAATAGTGTACAATTGGATCTGTCAGTAAGAGGATTACTACTGGCCTTGGAAAAAGCTATTTAAACAAAATGAAGGGAAAGAGGCTGATTATAAGCAGTTGAGGGGTGTGAAGGTAGCGGCATCATGGGAAAACTACTCTTGTTTGAAAAAAATAAAAAGAAAATATGGTGGATAGCTGTAAAAGGTAATAGGGTTAATGAAAGGTTTCTTTGGAATAAGGCTGTGGGAAGGCCAAAAAAATGCTGCAATGCTTTCCATAATGTCTGTTCTCTGCAGTTTTATACCTCTTTTAATTACGTATACAAGTATATGATTTGGCTAGTCAGAATTCTGAAACTGCAAACGTTAGCTATCCTTCCACACTCTAAGGAATGTATGTGAATTGATATTCTATAATCTATAAGACTATAAATGAATGTACTTATTTGTACCTATAATCTGTTACTATATAAGGTCTTAATGTTCTTCTTGGATCATTGTGTATTTGGGGGTTTATTCTATTCTACTCCCTCTGAACTCCTCCCCAGCTCACCTTATGGAATCTGAGCTGGGATTTTACATGTAGACTCTTAAAAGAGAAAAGAAACTTCTTCTATACTTCTACAAATTCAACTCCTCATACGGGAGAAAAACTAACCAAAAGCTATTCTTCCCTCACTTGCTAAGATTGTAAGTATCAATTGTCACTTGTTTTTTGCTTTTACTCCTAAAACATTTGGGAAGGTCTCCTCTTCTTTCCCCAATAATAAATTCATCATGTGAGCCCAGAAATCCCCATAGAATCAGGACTTTTAGATAAGATTCTCCATTTCCACCTTGTTAGCCTACTTGGTATAATTTGGGGGAACATTCCACTTCTACTTTTGCATTTTCCTTCAACCAATTACATATATTGTATATATGTCCCATTAAAATGGGACTGTTGATAACAGCTTGCTCCTCACCAATCACTATAGTAGACTCCCCAAAAGAAGAGAATATATCTAACACTTAGGAAATTTTTCCCTACCCAAAAAGTGAAAGCTAGAAAGCTATATTATTAGGGCTGTCATATACCCTAATTGGAGAACTATCCCTCCATCATCCTAATCTGGATGTAGATTTAGAAGTCTCCTATAGATTCCAACTGTTTTCAGTTGGTTGTAAAGAATATCCTGCAATAAATCTTTTTTGGAATTAAAGTTGAAGCAGAGGTTTCCTTTTCCCCTCCCCAGTGTGGAAACTTAAGTTATTATATAATCACTCATTTGGCTGCCAAATGAAGGAAATGAAATAAATTGATCAAATGCCTTCCTCTTTCTTAAATTTCTGAACTCAAGGACCCCCATTCTCTCTTTTTAAAATTCTTTTCTTATTATAAACAAGCATGAACTTTTCTCTACAGAAAGAAGAAATAAAAGAGGGTTGGAGATAAAAATGCAAATCTTTATTATATATAGCCATGTTTTTTAAAATATGTTTTAAATTTAACATAGTAGTTCCAAGACTATTCTGCTTTGCTCATGTGTATGTACACACAGGTTTCCTTCTGTTTATACTACTGCAATCTTGTTTTTTATTTAACTATTGGCACTTTTTCTTTTCTATTCTAGAATTGCTATCACAACCTCTCAAATCCTGCCCCACAATAAAAACTTCTTCCCTTGTAACAAATAAATGTAACAATGCAAACAAATCCACACATTATGCAGACAAATGTATGTCCTTCTATTCTATGGACCTCTAGTCAATTAATTCACGGCCAAAAGTAAGCATGATTTATCATTTGTCTCCTGGAATACACACTCATCACTGCATGAATTAGAATTCTTAAGCTTTTATTTGTTTTCCTTTCCAGCTCCTGGTATATATTGCTCTCCTGGTTCTGTTCATATCACTCTGCACCAAGTTCAACAGTCCTCCCTGTAAGATTCTGGTTGGCTTTCTGGAAGTCTTGGGACCAGATTTCATTTTAGCAGAGTAATCACAAGTCAGGGATAAAGTCCAAAATCTTTATTATCTCCTTCACAGTCCTTCTCCTTCGACTGGGGCTGGGCTAGCTTTCTGGTGGTCTTCCAGAATGGGTCTTGGTTTCAGTAGAGATATGCAGGAGAGCCACCACAACAGTCTTTATCTTAAAGCCTGTCTCTGGCTGAGTTTGTCCCAGTTTATATCTTCTATTACAATTACATCATTACAGTATACTGAGTATAAACCAATCATTATATCACTAGGGAACCATTATTTGCTTAAGATTAAATCAATCATACTGAACTAGAGAACTCATATGCTAAACTACATAACCATTGTTTTATCAATTCCACTGAGTTAACAGATTAAAATCATACAGAGTTCCTGCCCTTTATACATCCCGAGGTTTTTTCCTAGGGAGCCTTCATTCTAATGGCTGACGTTAAGTAGCAGAATTAGGATTATAATCCAGGTCTCTTAATTTCCCTCAGACACTATATAACTAAGAAGAGTTTAACAGTTTCCTACTGTCTGGCTAGACAATCCATAAATCTTGAATTCAAGGCTTTCAAAAACCAGGCACTAACTTCCCTTTCAGAACCATATACCATATACAGAACCATAGAATAGTTTTAAGGGTCTTTTTTGGGGAGATAGGAAGAGGACCTTAAGATCTATGATTTTATCATTATAGAAATGCTGCCCATTCTAAAACTCCACCAAGGCAACAAAAGATTTAGAAAATTTCCTGGGGCAATAAGAAGTTAAGGAATTTGTTAAGGATGAAGGCAGTTAGTTCAGGACCTAGAATTTAAGAATACATGAGTTCAAATTTTGCCTCAGATATTTACTAGCTGGTGTGACCTTGGACAAATAATCTAACCTTGTTTGCCTCCATTTCCTCAGCTGTAAAGTGAGCTGGAGAAAGAAATGGCAAATCACTCCAAAAAACCCACATAGGGTCACAAAGAGTTGGACACAACTGTACAACAACAGAACTAATAGCGGTTAAAGGAGGCACTTGAAGCCACCATCCTAATTTCAAGGTCTTTTCCAAAAGAAATAAGAAGACCATATTTCATCCTAACATACTCTATTCTCTTTAATTTTACAGGTAGGAAAATGGAGTTGAAAATGTTAAAGTAATTTGGGCATTCTTATTTTATAGCAGAGTAAGGGTATGAACTCCTGTTTTCTCACTGTAAACTGATACTATGTTCCAGTAAAATTGGACTGTTCAATCTTTTCTTTCATTTCCCACTATGAGATCTTTGTGGCACACCCCCCCCCAACATCTCCATTCACCTTTCAAGGCCCAGATCAAATTACATGACAAATACACATAATAACTACATAATAAATAAATATAATTACTCCTTTCTGATCCCCTAAATCAGCTGTACTCAAATATGCTGGGATCACTAAACCCTAGTATATTGATTTAGAGGATCACATATTAACATTATCTATTTTCTGCTATACTTTTATTTATTTTGTTAAATATTTACCAGCTATGTTTTAATCTGATACTGGCTGCACTCCAGTATTTGATATCACTGCCCTAAACCACAAATGCTATTTCCCTCCTGTAAAATCCAAAAGCATTTTACTCATTTTTCTCTCATGAGATTTCTTTTCTTCTATCTTAAACTGAAATTATTTGTATATACTATATTTACTCCCCACAACTAACCTATAAGTTCCTTGAACCATGGAATATCTCATTCTCTTTTTTGTTTGTCCAAGTACCTATACCACAGTGCCTTGAATATGGCAGATATTCAATGAGTGTTTTTTTTTAATTAATAAAAGGTTAATAGGCTATATATGAAGGAAGTTTTACAGAAGAGTTTTAACAACATTCTTAGAGAGCAGGAAGACACCAACTGAGAGGGATGTTATAATAACCCTGTCTTTTTGCATATCTCCACAAGAGATTTCCCAGCTGCCTTCTTATGTTAGGTCCAAAATAAAACTACACAATCAACTCCAAAAAGTCAAGGGACAGATAAATTCTGCTAAGGGGTTTTTGTGGAGAGCATATTCTTGTCTGTACCTAATCTACTAACTAGCACCATGATAAATTCTCAAACAATTGTGGCAAGCATGAATCTTGATTACAAGCTATGGAAAAGTATTTCTGCTTCTTTAGAGCAGTCTTGGAACTAAAGGTACCATCTCAGGCATCTTCTATACACAAATTCTATAAGAGAAAAGAAAAGATAATACTGATGCTACTATTTATGACCTTGGATACATTACCCTCTCTGAAACTTAATTTCCTCATCTATAAAAAGAAAAGGTTAAACTAGGTCCTTTCCAGCTTTAAATCTATGATTCTATGATAGAATAGAAACACTGGAAAGTTTCTCCTGGTTTTTTTTTTAACTTTTTAAATATGAGCAAATAGATAAAGGAATCCATCTTTTTGGAAGGAAAAACAATTGAAATTCAAGAGTGTCCGGAGCTAGGAGTATTTAGAATTTCTTTTCCTCTCCCAATATGAAAAATGGGACTAAATCAATGAATGATATTTGTTGTGTGTGCTTTCCATTTGCCATTGTATATGTATAGATATAGTTCTTTGCCTCAGTTTCCACATTTTTCAAATGGTACGATCCTTTTGGTTCCACATCTCAAAGATCAACCCCTAGCCTTGAACTAAAGTAATTTCTCTAGAATGTCTAACTGCACAATGACACTAGTCATTAAATCCTACTCCTTCCAGGCTTGTACTAGCTGCTTCCTTCAACCATGGACAGATGAACTTCAACAGTAAAATGAAAAACTAGAATTCTAAGCACTTCCCTGGACAGTTATTCATCATCTACAAAGATCTATTTCCCACATTTTAAAAAGAAAGTGTTGCAGTATGAAGTCGATTCTCATAGAATCCACCCACCTCTAAATTATTGCCTAATTTTCCCCTTGAAGACTGTATATAAACTTACTCTATCCCTGATAATTATTTCTTCAAATAAATATGT
This sequence comes from Sminthopsis crassicaudata, assembly GCF_048593235.1. Lineage (NCBI taxonomy): Eukaryota > Metazoa > Chordata > Mammalia > Dasyuromorphia > Dasyuridae > Sminthopsis > Sminthopsis crassicaudata. The sequence goes on along the minus strand of NC_133620.1, from coordinate 312,706,305 downwards.
ATTAAGATAATCCTTGTTTAGCTATCTTTAGTATAAATCATCTTCTCCAAGTGATCTCATCTTAAACTGTACTCTTTTTATGCAATTATCATATTCTAATTTATATTTGATTTTTCTAAGGACATGTCTTATTACTATTATTAGATTTTATTCTCATCAAGAAAAAAGGATTTGCATTTCTTTCCCAAAGTGAGAAGTCCTTATTATAAGAAGTCCTTAAAAATGTTTGTGGAATAAGCAAATGAATCTGAATACCACAAAACCACAAAATCTCAGTATTGGAAGGGGCTTCCTAATCCTAATTCTCTACGTAATAATTGTCTTCATTACTGACAATGGGAATCAATTTGAAGATCTTCAATGATGGGAAACTAACAATCTGAGGTAGAGGGAAATACATTCCACTAGATAATAAAATTTTTTCCCTTACATTGAGTCTAAGTTTATCTATCACTCAGTGATTTCCACCCATTGCCTCATGTTCCACTAAATAGAACAAACTCTCATTCTTCTTTCAAATGAAAGTCTTCTTTTTTTATTATAGCTTTTTATATATGAAACATATGCATGGGTAATTTTTCAACACCGACCTTGTAAAAACTTCTGTTTCAACTTTTCCCCTCCTTCCCCCCACTCCCTCCCCTAGATGGCAGGTAGTCCCATACATATTAAATATGTTAAAGTATATGTTAAATACAATATATGTATACATATCAAATGAAAGTCTTAATCATTTGGATTAAATTAAAAGGTACAATAAGAAGATATGACTTTGACCTGAGAGACAAAGTGTTTATTTTCTTTTTAAATCTGTTTACAGGATCATTACCAGATCCAAAAGAATTTTTTTTTCTGGCTCCATGGCTTCACTGAGGTAGGGAACTAGAAGAAGATGAACCATTCTCTCTACCAAAGCAGATCTGTAACTATTTTACAAAAAGACTCAAACAAATTCAAGCAGCCAAGATGAGTTTGGATCAGAAGTTGAACTAGGTCTTCCTGATTGAAGCTCACTATTTACTCTACTATACCAAGCTTCTTCTGTTTAGAAGAATAAATTTCAAACCAAAACAAAAAGTCCTAAAGCCACAGTGGAGATCCTATTAACCGAGCCAATTACCTCTCAAATTATGGATAAAAATTTTATGATAAAGAAAGGAGTGAAAAAGAGGTTGTTGTGGGGGTCAATCTTTTGCTCCTATCAATTGGCCTTGGGAAGAAGGACCAACTTTATTTATACTGAAAGCAAAACTACCGAGAGAGATAACACCAGTTAATATTTTTGCAACTACTAATTTTATAAGAGACTTTCCATCTATCATCATCTTCCAGATTGTAGTACTCTCAGCTAGAGTTACTTTTTTTTTTCCTGTTTGCAGTAGTCCTGCTTTCTTGTCCTCCTTGTTTATATTTCACCATTCTTACTTCTCATCTATATCCTCTAAGGCTTCCTCCTTGTTCCTATCTCAACTTCTCCATATCACAAAAAGCAGTGACTCTCCCTTGGACTAAATAGAGCCCTGACCCAACTAATCATTATATTCTGCTGACAAGCAAATCAATAGTAATGCTTTCTTACAATTTATTTATAATAGCTCTTGCAAATAAGTAGCCCCTCCATAAAAGTTAAAATCTTCCTAAAAACCTATCAGAATGGCCCAACATTCTTTCCTGTTACTGGCTAAGACGCCCAAAAAAAATGACCCCTGATCCCTGTTACAACAAGAAGATAAAGTCAATCCTTTGATTTATAAGTATCCAAAAAAATGTATTATCATTGCAACAAGAAGGCAATGCAAGTGGTCAAGTCTTTGATTTATAAATATCCCAAGAAAGATATCATCAGTCAGGGACATCACCCACCTTGTCAAATATCCCCTTCCCCCAAAATCAAACTACACCAAAGATTTTTCCTTTATAAGCATTTATAAGGTGGCACCAGCAATTAACTAGTTCACTCATGCCTAAGATCATCAAACAGTTACTCAGCATCCTTAAACTGGTCTACAAGTACAGACCTGAAAAAAGCAAGAAAAGAAATAAAGGCAGCTGGTTTGGGCTGAGCAAAAAGCTTCAGGCAAACAGGATATCCTTACTAGTGTGAAAGGGGAGTGGCCAAAGAGGGCTCAGTTCTGGGACCATAAATGTTCGGTAAGCCCACTTCCGGAAGTGTTTGATGGGCCCAGTTCTCCACTTAAGAATATGTACAGGACTTTTGATTGGTTATTGAGCTAGAACTGGAGGTGCATTCAAAAAGCATTAATCACCCATAGTGAGTCAGTCTCTGTATCTCTTTCTCCTTTCCCTCCTTGCTATGTGGGGGAAAAAAAAGACCTACTGTAAGCCTTCAGGAAAGAAACAACTAGCACAAATGGCCCATCCTCCTCTTGGGGTGACATGGAACAATTAAGCCCATGGACTTGCTGTGGTTTCCATTGTTCTACTGTACTAGTCTTTCCTATTTCAAAGGAAAGAGTACTAGAGGGAATGGACTACAGACTTCCTTCAAACTTTTTAAGCATTGAAATGGCCAGAAGAGTAAGCTACCAGAGTTCCAGTAACAGGACAATTTGTGGACAGCCTTTGCTGTTAAGGATCAAAGCCTCAAATGACCTGTATGGTCCTAAACAACTGTGGATTTAAGGCAGCACCAAAAGAGCAATTTATCTATAAAAAATGACCTTTATGGAGTAAATGCTTTGTGGATGGGGCATAGAGTAAAGTGTGCTCCCACATATTATGTATGGGAGGAAATGCTCTGTTCTTTGTTCTGTCTTTTCAGTAAATACCCATTTGGAGAAACTAATTGATTTGGATTTGAACACAGATCCCAAATCTAAAATTGCACCCTAGAATAAACCCACAAAAGCCCAAACCATTTGATTAGTGGGGTATTCGGTTAATTCATTTATTCATTTAACCACTGTATTGTTAGCATAATGCCAGTTGACCAGTCTAATCACATTAGGTGTGAGGACACTATATACTTTGTTCTCAAGATACATATTAGTTGTGTGACCCTGGACAAGTCACTGTTTGACTTTGCCTCAGTTTCCTCATCTGTAAAATAAATTGGAGTAAGAAATGGCAAACTACTCCAGTAATCCACCAAGAAAACCCCAAATGGAGTCACAAAGTTGAACACAACTGAAAAATAACAACAGTTCAAAAACAGGAGGGAGCCTAGATCCAAGGAAAATTAATATCCATTATTGGTTGTGAATGTCTCTGAAAAGGTTATAAAGCACCAGGAACAATGCCTGAGTGATAAGGAACTAGTTGGGACTAGGGAACCTTGGGTTCTTTGTGGACTTAGTGACCTCAGCACATTCCACTAAGAAACACCCAAAGGTCAAAGTTTGTGGGAATCTGTCCCTGGACTGTGGAGCTTTTCTAGCATTTACATCATCAGCTGAATCCAAAATGGTACTGGCCTCTACAGAACCTGCCCTAGAATGGGGATTGGAATGGGGGGAAGGGTGAGAGCAAAGCCAGGGAAAGGAAGTTGCCCCAACATAGAAACTACAAACAAATACTACCCAAACAGATATGGAGAAATTTTCACTTCCCCAAAACTAATATATGTGGCAACAACAGTTAAAACTCTCACTCTTAGGTACTATCAGTCAGCAGTAACTGCAGTTACTGTTCCATGTTTCAACCACTGAGTTGAATTAGGAAGATGAACTTTAGACCCTAAATGCAAATTCTTTTTACAAGGTGGAGCACTGGTTAATCAGAAAGTAAGGAGACATTAAGAGGGTTTTGCATAGCATAATTCAGTGAATAAATTCAGATTTGATTGATGTTTCCCTTGTAAAAATTTTGACCTTAAAGAATTAACCAACTTCCAATAAGACTAAAGTAGACCCTTTTTCTCTGTGAGATCAAGTCCAATATTATCACAATAGCTATTGAACATTTTCATCCCTTCTCACAACTCCCATAGCACCCTCCCTGTCAATCTTTCAATTGAGGGCTTCAACTCATACTTCATTAAGAAAAAAATTGAGGCTAATCTATGAGAAGTCCCTCTTCTCACATTACTCAGACGTATTTCCCCATCATCTTCTTTACCCCTGTCCCATGTAAAGAGGATCTCCTTGCTAAATCCAATTCCTTGACCCTACCCCATTTCATTTTCTCTGGATTGTCCCTAGTTTATTGATAATCATCTCCACTAATCATGTTTCTCTGTATCAGCTGCCTTCCTATTTCTTACAATTTTGCATATATGTCTCCCATCCTTAAACAACCTTTATTTGACCCAACCATCCTTTTTAACATTCTTTTTATATAAATCTCATCTCCATCATGACTAAACTTTTAAAAAATCATCTAAACTTGCTGTCTCTTTGCTCTCTTTTCAATAGGGCTTTAGCTGTTTGAAATCTGCTCTCAGACCTTGCTCAATCAACTGAAACTGTTCTCTCCCAAAATATCAATAATTAATAATCCTCCAATTGCTAAATCTAATGGTCTTTTCTTAATTCTTATCCTTTCTGACCTTTTTACCTTTTGCCCTATTGAAGCTAGTAGGTACTTGGCTGAGGCAGCTAGATAGTGCAGTGGATAACTTGAAATCAAGAAGACCTTAGTTCAAATCTAACCTCAGACACATTAGCTGTGTGACCCTGGGTAAGTCATTTATCCTGTTTGCCTCAGTTTCCTCAACTGCAAAACAAGGACAAAAAACGTTACTATTTCATGAAGTTGTTGTGAGAAATAAATGAGATAATATTTGTAAAACACTAAGTACAATGCCTAGTATGTAGCAGATGTTCTTCTACCATATACTCCAATTTTTCATGACATTATTCTTAACCTATTTTCCTTCTATCAGATCACTCCTCAGTTTCCTTCATAGAATACTCTGTTAGGGCATATCTACTAATTATAGGTGCTCCTCCAAAAATCTATCCTGTTCTTTCTTCTAATCTCCCTAGGTGATCTCAATAACTTTATGCAGATGATTTCCAAATCTATATATACAGCCCCAGTGTCTCTACTACCAAAACATGAAATGTTTCAAACTGAATGGAACTGGAAGTCACATAAACATATGTCAAAGTCAGGACATCTAAGACAGAATTTAGTATCTTTCCCTCAAATCTATACTGCTTCTGTTACTTCTCAACTGTTATTGTTGAGGGTAACATCATCCTTCCTGCAACCTCCCAGTCATCCTCCCCCTTTACTATATGCCCTATCTTTACTGTATTTCCTACCCCACATACTCCCTTCACCATCTACTTATTCCTGTCTATCTGCAATAGCTTTCTGGTAGGTCTCTGCTTATATTCATTCTCTAGTAGGACAGAAAAAGTTTCTCAAAGCAACTCTGACCATGTCAACTTCCTCTCCACCCCACCCCCAATAAACTCCAGTGGCTTTCTATTATCCCATCAAATATAAAACCCTTCAGCCTCTGGGTGATCCTTACATACAATACTATCTCTTAACTCCCTGTCTTTTCATCAACTGTCTCTCCATCCCTCTAAAATGCTTCCTCTCTTCATCTTTGCCTCCTAGCTTCCTGACTCAAGTCAAATCTCTTCTGCAAGGAGGTCTTTTTCTCATTGCTAGTTCCTTCACTTGGGAATTACTTTCCATTTTGCCCTGAACATATCTTATTTGTCAAATTTTTCGCATATTGTCTCTCCCATTAGAATGTGAGGGCTTATAGGGCAGGTAACCACATTTTTGCCTTTCTTTGTACCCTCATCACTTAGCCCAGGGCTTTTCATGTAGTTATCACTTGGTCTCCAAAAGATCTGGCTATTTGGAGAACATGAGCCAGAAAGAGATAGTCAAGGACACAAAGACAGTTAGTGACAAAAACAATACCCATAAAACTTCCTGGAGTCTCTCTGATATCTTGACAATTTCTTCAACTGCTTGTGCTTCTAGGTGCCTCTGCTGACTTCACTTTCCTCCCTTCCCTATCATGACTCTATAGTTAATTAATCTGTCTCACTCCACACAATCCTCTATCCTAGAATCTTGTGTCCTTTGTTTTCTCACTGCTCAGGACTTGTCAAACTTCCATCATTCACCTTCTTTCTTATTAGAGATGTCATGAAACTTTGTAGACTGGGCCTGCTACAAATGTATGTAATCTGCTCTCAACTGGGCCCTTAATGGAATCAAGGCAATCCCCCAAAGCAGCAGCTGTTCCACATTCTCCCCACTCTCCCATCCCCTATAATGAGAACCTCATCTTACTGAGGAAAATCAAGGACACTTTCAATAAGTTCTTTCTTATCCATTTCTTCTCATCTCCCAACTTTGACATAATTTTCCATTTTCTCCTCCTCTATTCTAGCCTTTTTGATAATGTAGGCCACTCTCCACACCAGTTTCAATCCTACCAGATGTGCCTTTGATCCCATTCTCTTATCTCCAAGGGTTCTTTCCCAGAAGCTTATAAATATGCGCATGTCTCCCTCATCCAAACCTTTTCCAGAAGCCCTTAACATGCTCTCAGTCTTTCCTCAGATTTATCCTCTCCTTTTCTCAGACAAAATACTAAAAGTGATACATAAACTGAGCTTTAAAAAAAAGCTAGGGATTTTAAGAAAGTACTGAGCAATCAGACATGGAAACTGGATTTGCATGAAAAGTCAAGAACATGGAAGACAGAATGTCACGTGTGAGGAATAGCAAGTAGCTCTGGCTGTCTGGATACTATGTGAAAAGGGAGTAGTACTCCTGGAAAGGTAGTCAAGAGCCAGATTTCTGAAGTGTTTTAAATATTCAACAATAGTTTTTGGTTTTTTGTTTGTTTTAATCTAGAGGCAAGAAAAAGGCCAACGGAATTTTTGGGGAAGGGAAATAAATGATCTGTGCTTCAGAATATCATTTTGACAGCTATATGGAACATAGGCAGAGGAAAGCAGAGAGAATTAGTAATTGTCTTCAACCATTCCATTTGTATTTGGTCTCAGACAGGACTAGCTTTGTAACTCTGGGCAAGGTATTGTATATTTACTTGCCAATTAACCATTTTAAAAGAGACAGGAAAGGTCAGTGGGTAGGGTCTGGGGAGGTGAATGATTCAAAGAACAGATCATCTAAAAATGGCACTTAATATTTGATTTTGAAATAGATCATTTGCTCTCTCCTAAAAATACAGATTGCTCTTTCTTCTTAGGATAAAGGAAAATGAATTTGCATTTCTCGTGTACAAATGAGAATGGGAGGAGGCCCTCTGGATTCTTGATGAGATGCAGAAGCCAGTATGGGGCCCTCTTCTAAATTTGCTGTGGAAATAAGAAAAATGGGACTCCAGTTAAACAATTTTAAAGTCTTTCAGTTACACAAAAAAAGAAACTGAAGAGTGTATGTTCTGATTTTAAATTGCAAAGTTTTATATTATTCTGATTAGATGGAACATTAATAGCAACATCACTTAATAGAATTGTCCTCCTCAAAGTAACTTTGAGCATCTCCATACCTGCAATGCAGTGATCTCTGGAGCTAAACAGCCTATTGAGCTGTCATGTGTCAGAACAAGAAGCTAAAAAAAATATGATATTCAAAAATCTGTGTATGAATGGGCGGTGTGTGTGTGTGTGTGCAATATTCTTCTGGTATAGTGATGATGATGCCTCTCTCTCTCTCTCTCTCTCTCTCTCAGAAAGGACAATCCTTAACCTCATCAGGCTCATGGGTACCCGTACTACTACAATATTAGAGAGAGTTGAAAGTCACATTAGTATTTACTCTCATTTCACAGAGGAAGAAAATCATTTTGCTCAAGATAAAAAAAAAAAAAAAAAGATGCTAAGTGGCAGTGTGAAGCGACTGGTCAGCTAGGACAGCACAGTAGGTAAAGAGAATCAGAAAAGACGAGTTCAAATTTGGCTTCAGACAGGTACTAGCTGTATGACCCTGGGCAAGGCACTTAACCCTGTTTGCCTCAGTTTCCCCATTTGTAAAATGAGCTAGAAAAGGAAATAGCAAGCCACTCCAATATCTTTGTTAAGAAAAACCCAAATGGAACAAAGTGAGACACAATGGAAATGATTGAACAACAGCAGCTAAATCAGAACTCTAAACCCAGACCCTATAATTCCATGTCCAAAGCTTTTGTCAACTATTCAGACTCTTCCCCAGGCCCCCAAGAAGTGTTGGTGCTCCATCCACTCCAACTGATGTGGGAGGGGTGTCATCAAGTCATTGACACTGTCAGCACAGAACAATTTGCTAAGTAGAGAAATGTTGAGCAGCAAATGGATCATTAAGAGATATCTATGTGCAAAGTATTGGTGCTCTGTACTGGTTTACAAAAACAACAACAAAAAAAATGGAACAGGCTCTGCCTAGAAGAAATGTATGTTCTACTGAGATAACAATATGTTCACAGATAAGTATAACAAAAGAATTTATAATAATAATGCAACATAATCCAGTATCTTTGTCTTAGTCCTAGGCAAAGTCCTAGGAAAGAAAAAAGTAAACCTAGTTTAAAAAAAAAAAAAAAAAAAAAGCTCCATTCAAATGGACCCATGAAGATCCCTAGAGTTAAACACTTCACTCTCTTCATATTCTTTAAAAATAAGTCCCCACAATGCATAGGGGAGCTTATCAAAGAGAAATGACATCATTAAATTCTTAACAAACTTTACATATTAAGTTTCATTCAGTTTAACATGCAGGGGAAGAAATGGTCTTGGGTTTAGAAGACCTAAGAGCCTCTTGCACTGGCTATATATACTGTCCTGTACTGACTATAAGACCTTGAGCAACTCAATAGGGGCTCGTTTCTTGGGAATAACCTTATAAAAACCTTATAAGTTGGTTAAAGTTTCAGAATCGGAGAGGTTTCAGAGGTTTCGATCTAACCTCTTCCTTCAAATCTCCCCTAACAAAGAACAGTCATTTTACTATATCTCAGTCAAGCAGTGGTCAGGAAATTCCTTCTTAGATTGAGCAGCAATCTACTTCTGCAATTCCTTCCCATGGATTTCTCCAAAGGCTGCTCAAGCAGCATTTGTGCTTGGAGGAAAGGAATTAACTGTTTGTTCTTTTGCATGTTCTTTCACTACCTTGTCCTAATTTTCTCTCAGATTTTCCCATTTAAGACCAAAATCAGTTCTAAATAATCCTACCTCAGCCTTCTTAAGAACAGACAGAAGGTATAAGAACTAGCGAAAATGTGTGAATTTTCAAGAAACCAAGAGAACCATCAATGGCGAACTCCTGTTTTTCTTCCAAAAGGAAGAAATTTCAAACAAGAGAGCATGGAGATGTCACCCTTAAACCTCCTGCCACAATCCCAAGGCAATTTTATGTCAGAGAGCCTGGGATAGAAAAAGTGGAAGTAACAGGATGCTGTAAAAATGAATGAATTACCCCAGGACATTTGGGCTTAGATTTCAGGAGCAGATGGTACTCTCTGCTCATAATGATCTATACTTTTCTAAATAACTCCATGTGGCAAAGTGCCCCCCTCAAGTTACATCCTCAAAGTGAGGGGATTCATTTTGGCATGGCAAACACTTTGTCCCCCAGCTTTCTAGGAAAAGAAAATAGAAAAAGCCAATCTCCCTTCACTCCCAGAAAGGAAAATACATCAACAAAAAAAAATCACAAATTTTCAAAAGAGAACAAAGATGTAAGGATCTCTTTGCTTAAGGGATAGTTTAAAAGTCAAATTTAAATAAAACAGCCTCTCTCCCTCAAAAACTGGAGGTTCCCTAGATGAACCTCCTCTTGTTCTAAAAGCAAAGTAAGGGACCAATTCTTGGGAAGTTTTTTTCTTGCTTTACCAAATGACAAAAAGCTAAAAAAAGTCATTTCCAAATTGAAATATTCTACAAGAAGAAAAATACCAACAGGAGAAATTAAACTACTGAGTTCATTTGACCAAATATTTACAAAGAGATAACTATAATCATACAAAGACCTTTTCTTTTCTGCTACAGAAAATCTGGTCCTAGAGTTGAAAGCAAATTCCCCCATCTCCCAATGACTCAGCCTGCAGCAGGCACAGTCCTCAAAGTAGGCTAAACTGTCTTGCAACTGGCTCTTCTGACCTTTCTCATTTCAAGAATGAAAGGCACAAGGCTTCCTGCTTTCTGCTCAGTGCTACTCCTCCGCCGGCAAAAAAGCTCACCAAACTCCAGGTTTCTACCTGTCTCAGCCCCCCCTCCTCATCACCCCCTGGTAGCCTCTGGTCAGAGATGAGAACCTAACAATCTGGAGACCCACAAGGTAACAACTGGAATTATTAAAAAGAACAAAGGGATTGTGTAGACTTACCCAAGCAGCGGTAACTCTGTATCCCACTGGATATGTAGAGAGACTAGTCCCACCCACTCCCGGGTCACATGGCTCCGAGCCTAGTAAATGATCAAAGGGGCTTTGTGGCCGCTCAGAACAAGGAGACTCCCCAAGTGCAGCCGAGAGAGGTAGGGAAGCAAGCAGTGAGGAGATTCAATGGGCAGCTACAAGGGGGAGAAAATCTTGGCTGGAAGGGAGGAATCCCTGAAAGGGAGAAGGAAGAAACTGCTTCTATGTAGCTTTTTTTTTTCTCTCTCTCTCTCTCTCCCAGCGCGAGGAAAAAAAGCTCTGAAAAGACCTGAATCTTCTCCCACTCTGCCAAATAAACTTCCAAGTCCCCCGCAGGGCTAGAGAACCAGGCTGGGGGGTGGGGTGTTACCTAAGCAATATGACCATAAAGGAATGCTACTGATCCCCCTCTTCTCTCTGTGTGGGTGGAGGTGTGTCTCAAGTATTAATCAATTCGCCTTGATAAAATGGAAAGAGTGGGTAGAACTTGGATAACCAGGGACTCAGTTTCCTTATCTGTCAAAGAGTCTAGCACTACATTTTTCAAACATTTATATAATCTCTGATGTGACTTCCAAATTTAGATTTAGAGCTGGATGATCTAAGACCTTTAAAATCAACTTCGTTTTACGGATGAGGAAACAGAGAAGTTAGTAAGTGGCAGAACTAGGTTTTAAAATGAGGTATTATCATCTAAGGGTTTTTCCAGATGAATTTCATACATTCATTCACCTATTTTATAACTGGGAAGGGAAAATTCCAAATGTATGACTAGTGCAACTCTGGGGGAAATGACCCAAGAAAGACAAGTTTGGGAGTAGGAGACCCACAGAAGGACCTATATGTGTATGGGGAAGGACAGATTTCAAACCACCACCATCCCACCTCAGTTAATGCAATCACATTGGCATTCAAAGACCTATATAACCTACCTCTCTTCATTGCTATTCGAAGACCTTCAAAACCTGACCCCCTCATATCTTTCTAGTATTCTTTATACCTATTTTCCCTTACATACTCTGTCATTTAGTGTCACTGCCTTTTTTGCACAAGACACTTCATTTCCTAACTCTGAGAACTGTCCCTGGTTGCTCCCCATGCTTGGAATTCTCTCCCTCCTCATCTGTCTCCTAGTTTCCCTGGCTTCATTTGAATATCAGCTAAAATCTCATTTTTCTACAAAGAGCCTATCCCACTCCTTTATGCTAGTGTCTTCCCTCTGTTAATTATCTACAATTCACTTTGTAAATATTCTGCTTAAACTTAGGGGTTTTTTTGTGTTGGTTTTTTTTTTTTTTTAATGTCTCCTGATAAATGTCAGAGTGATATGGTGGTGGTGTTTTGTTTTGTTTTGTTTGGGGGGGGCTGCCTTATTTTGTATCCCCAGAATGACAGCAGTCACCTAAATAAGGCCACTAGGTGGTGGAGTAGATATAGTGCAGACCCTGGAGACAGGAGGACCTAAGTTCAAATCCAGCCAGAAACACTTCCTAGCTATGCAACCCTAGACAAGTCACTTAATTCTTGTTTGCCTCAATTCCTCATTTGTAAAATGAGCTAGAGAAGGAAATGGCAAACCACTCCAGTACCCTCGCCAAGAAACCCCAAATCGGGTCATGAAGAGTCTAAAATGAAATCATTCAACAAGTCACCTAATAAATGCTAGTCATTGACAGAGGGAAACTGCAGAATGTAATTAATCTAAGAAAGAAATTTTCCATCCCACTTCAACTGATATGATAAAATGAAATAAATGAATGAAAAAATCAGATTAGTAATGTAATCACAAAGCATAAAATAGCTGTTAAGGAATTTTCCTACAAGTCCACTGTAAAATGTAAAATGTGAATAAGTCTTTAGTCAAATTAAGAGTGGCTTTGGCCACCGGATAAAGGATAATTACATCACATAGGAAATTTCTATGTTGGTGACTAAAAACATCAGCTTACTCCCTTGGTAGTATGTCTAAAACAGCAAGCCAGTCTAGCAGTAGAGCATGTTAGTTTCTAGATTTGGAGCCAGACTGGAGAAGAACCGTGTCCTTGAAAAGAACTATTGAGGGTTAGAAGGAGAAGAGGACTCTGTCTCCTTCCTTTTCCCCCTCCCCCACTGACCAATTGGAGATATTAGACCAGGAAGACACAATGTATCCCATGGGATACATCTCAGAAATACTGAGGCTAGATATAGATGAAGAAAGTTACCAAAGGAAAAAGACAACTTCAAGGAATGCAATCTCACATGGTGGGGAGAAGTGCCTCCTATGGATTCAAGAAAGAACTTGACCTGATTGGTGCACAGGGCTCTACGTTAGTGTCACCATTTTTTCTTTCATTTTTGCTATGTTTAGCAACTGTGTTGCTAAAATATGTTATTGCTCAACTCCAGTGAAGTGGCAGGGAGGGTAGTCATTAAAAAAGGGGGAGGCATATGAATTTGGGGTGATACAATGATAGATTTCCTATTTTTTTAAATTTGTGAGCAATATTTCATATCATACCCAACAGTAGAGTTTTTTTAACCTTTTATGTCATAAATCCCTTTAGAAGTCTAATGAAAACTATGAATCACTTTTAAGGATAGATAAAATATTTAGGATTACATAGAAAATGTACATGGAAATATGGTTACAAAACATTTAAAAAAAAAAAGTTCCTAGACCCCAGGTTGAGAACAGTAATTTTGAGAAATTCAGAACACAACCAGTGCTCATTTTCAATTTCTCCACAACGACTTTCAGAGTCGCACTCAGACGCTGTGGAAAACTCCTTCCCAATCATACCAGAAAGTAATGAGCATTGGACGGGCGACTTGTACAGAGCACCACCTAGTGGACAACATAGATATACTCCCTCACTGGATAATTAATATAGTGACACACTGCCTTTTTGTAGGTTTAAGGAAGACATGAATAGATTTGGCCTACAACTATAATATCTCATGTTAGAGGTTATATGCAGTTATATTCTAAGTATAACATTGAAATGATATAATATCTATCACATCCAAATGAAACCTACTTCTAGGCAATTTCTAGTTCTGCTCTCAAGGCCCAGCAGAACAAGCCTAATCTTTCTTCCACATAATAGGTCTTCAAACACTTAGCAATAGCTACCATGTCCTCATGTCTTCTATAGGTTATGTATCTTTGGTTTCTTTTATTGTTATATATGTTATCAAGTTAGGAGACTGGAAAAATAATATCTTAGAATTAAGGAAGTAAGATACATAGGAAGGTTTTGGGAGAAATGAGTTGTTCTGGACATTTGAGATGCCTATTAGATATGAATATGAAATGAAAAATAGCAAGTTTGTGATGCAGGACTGAATTCAGGAGAAAGAGAGTAAATGTATAGATTTGTGAATCCATATACAAAGAAATTATAATAAAATCCATAGGAACTGATATGGTCAACAAGAGAAAATACCCACGTAGAGAGAAAGACAAAGCCTTAAGGCTCATTCCTCTAAACCTATTCTTTGCCCTCACCAAGATGTTTACTTCTTATATTCTGAAGCATCCTTCCAAGCCATCATTCCTGTGCCTGTCATCATTTTACTTCCTTTTACGAGTCTTGATCCAGTGATTCTCATTCCATATTAAACTATTTCCCTTAAACCTTATCCTGACACCTAACATACCTTGCCAAATCTAAACCTAGGATTACTCCATCTGCTTTCTTTACTTTTCTTAGCAATTAGGAGGAAGTCACTTACCCAAATAGATTAGGTCCTTTTACATTTTATGTAACCTAATCTCACCTACAACAACAACACAAGCAATCTCACAACAACAAAGCAATCCTTTCTCTATCTCACTTCCAACAATAGCTATTCAAAAACTCTTCTCTCCTCTAATCTCCCTCAATTTCTAATCTGAGGAATCGGACATAAAATTTTACAGAGAAAACATATGCCATCAGTAGAAACTCCTCAAATTTTATATGTCTCATAACATGTTGGAAGTATCCCTAATTCTTTTTATTCCAGTCTCTTCTTGTCAGGGTCAATACTTAACCTTTTTCCTCTTGCAGTATGCCTCCAAAGTTATTATCCTTTTGTCTCTCATCTTCAAATCTTTCCCTATCTAGGAATCCCTTCCTTGCTACCTACAAAATACACCTGCCTTCCCCCAACTTTTAAGAAATAAAACCAAAAAAGTCTTCTAAATTATTAAATGTAAAAAGCCTAAAAAAATGGAAAGGATCTAGGTTGTAAAGAGCTTTAAATGCCAAAAAGAAGATATTTGATACTCAGCTAATTGAGCTTATTAAATTGGGGTGAATGTATGTGTGAGAGAGAGAAATATCACTTTGATGGCTGAAATGAAAATGATTTAAGGCCAATTATAATAGTTATAGTAGACTTGGAGAGAAATAAGGAGGGTCTGAATCAGAGTTGTGACTGTGAATGAAAAAAGGAGACAGATTAGATTGGACAAATGACTTAATATGTGAAGTGTGAGAAGGTGAGGATGATATTGAATTGAAGATATAAGTGACAGAATGGTAATATTTTCCCTCTGCTAAATACAATGCATCTTAGAATATCCTTTTAATTACATTATGTTGCCAACTTTCATTAAAGTGGGCTTGAATTTTTATCTCCATTTTTAAAAATTCTAATATCTACTTGGATTATACCATAGATAGTATCAAACTTTAAAAGAAATAATGGCCACTCAGCCAAATATTAGGAATTCTGCATCCCTGTAAATAGCATATTGACTTAGAAAGCCATATATTAACATTATCCATATTCTATTGTTTTTATTAATTTTATTAAATATTTCCCAATTAGTAGAAATGTTATCATTAATTGGCCACATCAGCCTAAACTACAGCATCTATACCCCTCAGAGTCAAGGTGAACCCTAACTTGAGGAAGGAAGGAATTACCACTCACCATTCAGCCCCTATCAGCTACTCATATAAAAGAGCAATCTCATACCTAATCCAACTCCCCCTGTAACATCCATTTGTCACCCACTACTACCCAATATAGCTTCTCTTTTCAATTTTCATCTCCCTGTATTAATCAATCACTGGCATCCCCTCAAACTGTGTCCTGTATCTCTTTCTTTCTCAGCCAAAATCCTTATACTGCCTCTACTTCCTCTCTACCCATTCCTCAACCATTTGTAATCAGGCTTCTGAGCTTTTTAATCAACTAAGATTGCTCAATGGACAAATATGGTAGACCCTTCTGAATCCTCATCATTCTTGACTTACCTGATACATTTGACACTGTAGACCACCTTCTCCCACTGACAATATCTCTTATCTTCATTTTTGTGAGAGAGCAAGGCTGATTTTGTGCAACTTTGCCTCACTTAAATCCAAAGCACAAGTCAAGACATTACTATTTAAATAGACATCATCATGATGTCATTGGTCCTCTTCAGAAATGAAGGACAAAGAGCACACAGAAAGAAGTAGTAATGAGTTAATTTCTGAACACTCAGAAATCAGATTTAAAAGGGAGACTAAGAAGAGGGGTCAGATGAGACAGGGAGGAGGGAGGAAATGATGCACACTCTTTTAAACATTTTTGAATTTGAGATCCTGATTTCACCTGAAACATCCAGGAAAAAAATGGTGATATGGACTGATATAAGGAGTTATGTACATAGAAGTGATAACTGAGCTCACCATATTGATGCTGAATTTATGCTATATACATGACTGACTTTAGACATACTGCAGCTCAAAATTCCCAAATGCAAGTAATCTACTAGTTTCAGAATCCTCAGTAGCCCAGACTATAAAGTAGACCAACATGCTTAGCCAATTAGATTTTTTTAATAAGCAAAACCAGACTTTAAAAAAAACCACATATGACATTAAAAGATCATTTATATTATATGGAGTTACTTTTATAAGTGCTAAGTGTCAAAAGCCCCACCTGATGGGAGACATGTTAGTGCTACATGAAGCAAATGATACGTTTAGAATGATTCTTGGCAAATCATATGCAGCTACACATGGTACAACTTAGAGAACTGTCCACATGTCCAAAGATTTTCATGATTAGTTAAGAAATCAAAATCTTTTTTGCATTCAAAATGGATGAAGCAACAAATGTTCATTGATTACGTATATGCGATATATAACTGAAACCAACATTAAAAGATCTGTTATTTTGCAAACCTATTCATGGCAATTCTATACTAAAATTAATTTTCAATGTGATTGGAAATTTTAAAAAATAATGCAGTGTGGGGGTCTTACATTGAACACAGAATTGACAAAGCTCAATCAATGCCAGAACAAAATTCGGTATTATAAGAAATAGTTTAAAAGATGAACCCTTGTGTAATTTGAGTATATTACATGCTTCATAGTCAAGTATTTATGTAAAGAAATATGAATGATATGTTACAAACAGGTTTTCAAGTTATGAGCACAATCAAGTTTATAAATATATATGTCCACTAAAAAAGGGGTATTTGGAAAATTATAAGATAATCTGAAGATATCATTTTTAAACTATTGTGAAATATGCTGGGGGGAGGGGGTTCCCATCAAAGGGCTTCAAAGGATGTCAGACCTAAAGGAGAAAGTTGTCATTTTTTTTCTTGATAATAATGATGATGAGGTAAATTTATAATAAAAAGCCATCGCTAAAACTTTGTAAATACTTGTTTAAGTGCCACTGTAAATCAATGCAAGGATTTCAAATTTATATTCTGATACATAAAAAATATGATCTATGGATAATAACTTGATAAGCTAATATTTGTGATGTTTCCAATTCAAAAGAAACTTGCCTCTGTAAATAAATCAAGAAATGAATTGCTTATTTCTCATTTGGCTGATTTACACAACTGATTTCAATTTTAAAGACCTAAGTATTTCTAAATATGAATAAATAAGAAACCCAGATGTTATACACTTTACTTTTATTCCTTCTGATAACAAAACTGCCATGTAATAGGAAATTAAAACCAGCCACAGGTGAATAAGGAAGCTAATTGAATTATTGATTAGGCTTATAAAACAATCAATAGAAAAAATCCTCTTTTTGAAGATAGAACAAATAACATTTTCCAAGATCTTTCAAATAATACTGATAGTGACAATAATCATAATTGCTAGTTCATCCAGTAGCTGAGTGTAATCCATTTAATGTCTTAAGCTATGCTAATGAATCATTGGTAATGATAGTCCCATAGGGTTTCCTTGTTCACAATCTGCTTCAGTCTTCTTTGCAGTCTATTGCACAACTTTTGAGGCAAGGAAGCAGGAATTTACACAAAATGAAATGGTTTTAAGGAACAGGAGTTCAGGTAAACTGC
Organism: Sminthopsis crassicaudata; assembly: GCF_048593235.1. Lineage (NCBI taxonomy): Eukaryota > Metazoa > Chordata > Mammalia > Dasyuromorphia > Dasyuridae > Sminthopsis > Sminthopsis crassicaudata. The sequence goes on along the minus strand of NC_133620.1, from coordinate 312,688,712 downwards.
TCCAACCATTTTGGAGAATATTTTGAAACTATGACCAAAGAGTTAAAAAATTGTGCATACATTTTGACCCAGCAATGCCACTAGTAGGTTTGTATCCCAAAGAGATCAAAGAAAAAGAAAAAGGACCTATTTGTACAAAAATATTCATAGCAGCATTTTTTGTGGCAGCAAGGAATTGGAAATTGAGAGCATACCTATTAAATGGGAAATAGTTAACAAGTTGTAGTTATATGATTGTAATGGAGAAATGCTGTGCTATAAGAAATGACATATATTATATCTTTTTAATTGTGCCACTATTTTTAGGAGGGAAGACAAGAAATTTGTAGCCAAGGAAAAATAGATTATATATAGAAAAAACCTGACAATTTAAATTTAAAATCTGAAATTCCAATTCTAAAATACATCAAGATGATCTCTAAATAGATGTATAAACAATGAATACTACTAAAGCCAGTAGTGTTTCTGAAGTGATACTCCATATTACTACATAGTACTACATTTTAGCAGTAGCATATAGTTCATACTGTTTTCCAGCACCTAGTAAACCAAACACCAGAGTTAAAATTTGGCGATTATATCTATATCCTTGAGCTAACTAAAACAACATCTTTTTATAAGTATTAATAATTACCTCAAACAGTAATAGCCATAAAAACAGAAGAACCCTGCTTTTTCCTCCGTATAAGTTATTATGTACTGATTCACTGGGATTTATTAATACCAAAATATTCATTGCACAGAAGTAAACAAGTATAATACTAACACTAACAAGTTTGTTTCTGGTAAAATAATTTGATATGTTATTTTACTTTTTATAACTGGTATTAAAAGTTGCCAAAAAATTTAAGAATGAATATCTTATACTACCAGTGATACAATTAGCAAGATTTTCTTCCCCATTAAATGATTATTGCCAAGTCAAAATATAGATAGTTCTTGTTCATCACTGCTTCTGAATAACTTGCGGTTTATGATTTCTTGCCAAATGTACAATGTTTATGGAAAGCTATATGGAAAGATCAAGATATCACATAAACACATTTGCAATTTTGATAAATTTCTTGGTACAAAATGTCCAAACCAACTGAAAAATCTGCTATCTGACATAAGATTTTCTAGGGATGCTTTAATGTTAACTTACATAAAAACTTATGCTTAACAAACACTGAGTTTGCAGACAATCCAAGGGGAAGTGATGCTATTCTGTTTGTTCCAGAACAATAACTCCTAAGCAGATATTAATTTCTCTATGTTTACTTCAACTTAATTGTATTTGATTGAAACATTTAAAAAATCTGCCACTAAAAACCAAAGAAATGACAAGAAGGATGATTTCAGGAAAACCTGGAAACTTATATGAACTGATGCAAAATGAAGTGAACAGAACCAGGAGAACATGTACATAGTAACAGTAATATTATACCAATGATCAGCTGTGGAAGGTTTAGCTATTCTGATCAATACAATGACAATACAGTTCCAAAGGAGCCATTGTGAAAAATGCTATGTATCTCCAGATACAGTTTACAGATGTAATTTTTTAAATATTCTTTGCTTCTAGCTTTTTTTTATTGTGTGGTTTTATTCTTTTTTTGCAACATGGCTAATATGGAAATATTTTTACATGACTTCACATGTATAATTGATATCATATTGTTTGCCTTCTCATTGGGTGGCAGAGGGTTGGGAAGGAGGAAGAGAATTTGGAACTCGAAAAAAATTTTAATGAATGTTAAAAATAAATTTTTGAAAGAAATAGGAGCTAAGAACATCAGATGGCAGAGGAAGTATGGAGGAGTGTAGAAAAGAAGGTTTGAGTGAACTGAGAAAGAAAAGCCCTTGAAATGACTTGGTGGCAAAGAAAGTTTGGGAGAAAAGGGGAAGAGGCTGTAATAAGTAATCTAAGGCCAACAGAAGAAATATTTTAATATGCTATAGAAAAAAAAGTTACTATTATATTCTGAAGACTATATTGCAGTAGCCTCTATTAGTTTCTCCTTGTCTCAGCTTTCTTTTTTTCTCCAATCTATCCTCCACACAGATGGCAAAGGCTATTTCCTGTTACACAAACCTATACCCAGTGTTATGTTCTGGACCTTCCTCTTTTTTTAGAAAGGCCTGCTATCAGAAAAAAACTGAGTTCAAATCCAGCCTCAAACTAGCTATGTAATTAATCTTAGGCAAGTCATAAACCTATATTTGCCTCAATTTCTTCAACTGTAAAAAGAAAAAAAAAGATAATAAAAACTATTTGCTAGAGTTGCTGTGAGGATAAATAAAATAGTATTGCTAAAGCATTTAGCAAAGATGCTATCTAAATACTAGTTATTATTACTATCTGTTAATACTTTCTCACTTGATGAACTTATCAACTCCCATGGGTTCAATTGTTATCTCAATGGAGATGATTTCCAGTTCCAGTCCCATATCACTATCTGACAAATGGACATTTCAGAATAGATTGGCATCTCAAACTCAAGATATCCAAAACCAGAAATCATTAATTTTCTAACCAAACCCAATTCTCTTCTGTGTTATTATTTAGGGCAACACCATACTCTTGCTCCCTAATCTTTACAAATTTAATGTCGTCCTTGAGTTTTTTACTTTTCACTTAATCTGAATCTCCAATCAGTTGCTAAATTTTATTTCCACATCTCTCATATCTATCTCCTTCACTCTACTTACATAGTCATCCCTTAAGTTCAGACCCTTAGCTCCTCTCATTTGGATTATCGCAAAAGCCACCTAACTTTCTCTCTCAAGTCTCTCCTTTATCCTATCTTTTCTGCATACTACTTCCATGCATAAAAGTTTACTTACATAAAAGTTGGACTACATCATTCCCCTTAACTGAACTCTAGTAATTCCCTAATGATTTCAGAATTAAATATAAACTCCTCTTTGGTATTTAACATCATTCACAATATCTTGGCAACTTGTTTTCCAGACTTCTTATATATTACTCTCTCTTCTGCACTCTATAGGTTAGTTAAACCACCGTTCTTACTATTCATTGTATAAGATGGTCAATCTCCTGCTTCCTGGATTTTGCAATAGCTCTATGCCATATCTGCAACATACTCTCTTTTCATCTCTGTAAAGAATTCCTGGTTTCCTTTGACACTCAGCTCAGATTCAATCTTGTGTATGAAGTCTTTTCTGATTTCCTTAGCTCACAGTGCACACAATTACCTTTGTTTCATTTGGTATTTCTATATTCTGTAAGAGGCCTAGGTGTGTATGGACCTAGCCTTGGAGCTCAAAGACTTGAATTCGAGTCTTACTGTTGAAATATACAGACTGTGTATATTTTTCACGTGTGTATATATATATATATATATATATATATATATATATATATATATATATATATGTATATAAATATTATTTCCATATTCTGTATCTTTTTATTTATGTATATGTTTACCCTGACAGAGCATAAGCTCCTTGAGGGTACAATTTATTTTTATATTTCCCAAGTAACTGGCAAAGTACTTGGTCCAAAGCAGACATTTAATAAATACTTGTTTATTACTAGTGGGGGAACTTCCAAATAGCTGAAACCACAGATCCATTTCTGTTTTTCAGAGATTTATTTGTTTGGTTTCAATTTAGCTAAATTCTTAAATTTATGAAACAAGTCACAGAAAGCTTAAGATATTTATTTGAAAAAAATATATATTAAAAGATATTCAATATACTGCAAAAAATCATTACTAGCTTCCAGACCCAAATATCAGGGAATGCAACTTTTTCACCATGAAGTTTTTATTTGACAAGTATTACCAAAATAAACAAAAAGTCTCTAAAATCTTTTCCCCTAAATACATATGCCAACATTTTTCCCCACACAATGGTTTTTGTGGTTATCTGTCTGAAAAGTGCTTAATTAAGAGAAATGCCAAACTTAATAAAGATGTTATATATTTTTCTCTAACAAAAAACAAGTATCCCAAATTTGTCGATCTTTCCCGTGATGACAAATGGATGTCATTAATACAACTTAATGATATTTTCAAATCATATTTTGATGTAAATATTTTTAAAGATTATTGATATCTTTTGTTTTAAATCACCTTCATTTTTTTCCTGTATAAATATTTATTAAGTACCTGTTATGTGACAAAAACAAAGGATACAAAAGAGATTTTAAAGAAAGGAAAGAGACCTGTATGTACAAGAATGTTTGTGGCAGCCCTCTTTGTGGTGGCCAGAAACTGGAAACTGAGTGGATGCCCATCAATTGGAGAATGGCTGAATAAATTGTGGTATATGAATATTATGGAATATTATTGTTCTGTAAGAAATGACCAGCAGGGTGATTTCAGAAAGGCCTGGAGAGACTTACATGAACTGATGCTGAGTGAACTGAGCAGGATCAGGAGATCATTATATATTTCAACAACAATACTATATAATGATCAATTCTGATGGACGAGGCCCTCTTCAACAATGAGATGAACCAAATCAGTTCCAATAGAGCAGTAATGAACTGAACCAGCTACACCAAGGAAAGAACTCTGGGAGATGAATATGAACCACTACATAGAATTCCCAATCCCTCTATTTTTGTCCACCTGCATTTTTTATTTTCTTCACAGGCTATTTCAAAGTCCGATTCTTTTTGTACAGCAAAATAACTGTTTGGACATGTATACATATATTGTATTTAACTTATACTTTAACATATTTAACATGTATTGGTCAACTTGCCATTTGGTGGAGGGGATGGGGAGAGGAGGGGAAAAGTTGGAGTAAAAAGTTTTGCAATGCTGAAAAATTATCTATGCATATATCTTGTAAACAAAAAGCTATAATAAAAAAAAAAACTAAGGATACAAATAATCACGACCTTCAAAAGGTTTACAAGTCTACTGGAATGTTATGTCTCATCTTCATTTCACAATTGTTGTTTAGTTCTTAGAGTAGTGAGGTGGCGCAATGAATAAAGTGCAGGACCTAAAGTCAGGAAAACCTGAGTTCAAGTTTGGCCTCAGACATGTAACTAGCTGTGTGACTCTGGGCAAGTCATTTAATCTTGTCTGCCTCAGTTTCCTCATCTATCAAATGAGTTGAAGAAGGAATGGAGTTAAAAGAGTTGGACATAAGTGAAAAATGACTAAAATAACAACATTCGCTTCACAATATGCCACAATATATCTCTTATAATAAAAGATTTTAAAAGGCCCAAAAACATAGCTGAGTAAAACTAACCAACAAATCAATTAAGTTTGATAGTATATAAAGTGTCCCATATACATAGTCATCCAACACTCCAAGAGGAGATAGATTCCCAAATCTCTTCTAGGCTATTTGGTTAAACAGCACATAGTTTCATATTTATTATTGTTATTTATCATTCTATTTGCATATCTATAAACACTCTGTGTATTTCCTGTATTTGCGTACTTCACTTTGTATCAGTTAATATAAATTTTCTTTCTTTCTTTTTTTTTTTTTTTTTTTTTGGCCAAAGAAATTTGGGTTAAGTGACTTGCCCAGGATGACATACTAATAAGTTCTCCTGACTCCAGGGCCAGTGCTCTTTCCATTATTCTATGTAGCTGCCCCAATATAAGTTTTCCTATCACTCTGTGTATTCTTCACATTCAGTTTCTTACATATTCCATCATATTCATAATATCACAATCTATTTATCTTTTCCCTACTCAATAGGCAACATTATTTTCATTTCTTAGTTACTACAAACTGGATTGCTATAAACATTTTGGTATATACTGGGTCCTTCATTCTTTCTTTGGCCTACTTAGAAATTATGCCTAGCAGGAGAAGTTCTGGATCAAAAGGTATGGGCTTTTTAGTTACTGTTTTGTATAATGCCAAATTGCTTTCCAAAATGGCTGGAACAATTCACAATTTCACCAAATGTGAGTGCCTTTCCATCTCTCCAACACTGACCATTCATACCATTTATCTTTTTTTTTCCCCTAACTTACCGAATGTGCCATTTTTCTATAATTAGTTATTTGGTACAATCTTTTCTGTGATTGTTAATAGTTAGAAAAATTTGTTCATATCCTTTAGCCTCTGGATCTACTCACTTTTGGAGTTTTATATTTGTTAGTTCCTTAAATATTTTGGATGTCAGACAAAGGTGACATTTTAACAATGAATGAGACAGTAACTGCTTTCTATAAAAACTCACGTTATGGAGAAAACATTTTGCAAACAGATGTTTGAAAATGTTTTCATCATCATGTGATTTTGTTGCAGAAAACAATTCCTTTGAAAACTCATTTCTGCACGCTTTTTAAAACCTAGGAAAAAAATTCTAACCTATTTAAAGATCTTCCAAATGAAAAGATTCAGTAGAAGTTTTTAATACCACTGATTAGAAATATTTTGTCTTTATATTTCCAGGATTTTAGCACAGTGTCTGGTACATAGTAAACACTTAATAAATGATTACTGGTGGAATAACACAATACCTTCAGATTAGTTTGAAAAAAAGAACTATTGATATTAGACAAGGTAGAAATTTACTAGCCAACAAAAACCTTTACATAATTGTTAGATGATGATGAAAAATGAATATCATGATTGAGTAAGCATAGGCAATGGTTCACTTCTTCCATTTGTTGGTATACATCTTTGTGAGGTATCTTTTTCAGCTATGAAAGCCATGTATGAATTAAGGTGAATTTTAAATATATACATGGCTACAAATTATAACTATATGAATACTGGAAATGTCTAATCAAACTATTTTTTCTTTGATGATAGCTGTTTCCATTAAAAAAAAAAAAAAAAAGTTTAGTAACCTCTGAATTAGAGGTACAAAATGAGATAAGAAACATGTTCATATATGGCCAGTATGGCGAATTGTTTTGCTTGACCAAATTTATTTGTTACAAGGTAGGGCAAGTTTAGAAGAAAGAGAGGGAGAAAGGGGGGAAGAAAAGGGGAGAGGGAGGAAAGAGTACAGGAAGGAAAGGAAGGAGAAAGTCAAATTTAGAAAAAATCAGGAAGGGACACAACAGGGCAATTTTGTTAAATTCAATATATACTTTAAAAATTATTTAGCAGAATATCATGGTTTTGTTTGTATGCTTATTTTTGTTCTTTTTATGCTGACAGGTTTATTTGTTGATGATTATTAAAATCAAATTAGAAAAGAAAATTGATATTTTAAAAATAAAAGAATATATGATTACAGAATGTCATTACCATTTATCATTATTTCATTGATTTTTAAAGCATAGAATGAATTGAACTAACCTGCCAAAATTTGCTTTAAATTTTTTGTTATTGTTGAAGTAAACTATCTAAACAATTTACTATGATAACAGATCGAACAATCAAAAAAGTCCTTTAAAACAGGCAATAGCAGAAGTTGGTTTTGTAAGTTTGCAAATGTGCGTGTGAAGACTAAGAAATTACTCATTTCCACATCTGCACAGCTGGACCCCTGGGAAAAGAAGCTGTGCTACTTCGTATTTGGAACTCAGCCTCTTTATGTCTGAATGGGGCCAGTATTTGCTAGTCCAGGCAGAAAGAGATGAATCAGTTCACTTCCATAAAATGTGTAGGCTATAGGTTTACCCGCTGAAGTAAAGAATGAGGTTAGGCAAAACTGAGTAAACATTTAAGGGAGATAAAATATCCCAGATCAAATACTAAGAATTTCACCTTCCCCTACTGAGCCTTGGACTAGCAAACTGGAGATATAATTCTAGGGTTGATTCTGCCATTACCTATTTGTGTGACCCTTGGAGTCACAAGTCACTTCTCTGGGCCTCATCTTTAAAATGAAATGGTGATTTATCCATCATTTACAATGTACCAGGTGCTCTAAGCACTGGGCTTGCAAAAAAGAGCAGCAACATATCTGCTGCCTTTAAAGAACTCACAGTCTAATAAGGAAGAGGCAGGCTCTGGAGCTACTTTTCAACCCCCCTTACAGTGGCAAATAAGAGGAAAGAGACTACATAATCTCTTCAGGGATTAAAGGGTGTCTTTCTAATTCTAGAATTCATAAATTCTAGCCAATGTATTTTTTCTATGATTATCAGTTGATAGTAGTCAGCCAGATTTAATTAGCTTGTAGAAATATTTTACTAAAGTGAAAAGGGTAAGAAAAGTTGATTTTGAAAAATGCTCCCTCCCTTATCCACCACCAAATCTGTGTGACATCTAGAGGGAAGTGGGTTCATGCTTACAATACTCTGGCAAAAGAAGTAGCTCATGCCTAAGCCCTCAAGAACCTTTAGGTTTTGTGCTAGGATCTTAGTTGAAATTTGAAACCTTCTTTTCTCAACATAGTTTGATTTCAACCCCTGATGCAGAAGCTGTCACCCATCCTCACTATTCAGAGACATTACTAAGACATATATATCTGGTCAGGATTGTTGCTTCATCATTGTTGAAGGACTATCATTTTCATACTCCCTCTTGGCTAAATTCCAGAATGTGCTAACCACTGTGAAATTATTATAAAAGAGATAGCTGTGATGTCAAGGCTGTTTTTCATACACACACACACACACACACACACACACACACACACACACACACACACACACACATCCCAATCATAATTCTCCATTTTCTTTTCCAAAATGTAGCTGTTCTGCTGCCAGTCACTTTTCATAGTTTCATCAATGGATCTGCTTTCACCTTAATCATAAAAAATACCTGACTTTAAAGCACAAAAATGAGGGATCCCATGCTGGGAACTCTATCAGGGAGAGGCCCTACACAGCAGGATTCATCTTTTTCTCTCTTTGCCCTGAGGCCTCATGGAGTGGAAGAACTTAATTAGTACCATACCATGAGAACTGGAGGTAAAAGAGGAAAAAAAATTAAAAAGATGCAAAATAAAAGATTAGCCTTTTTGCCTGGGTCAGAGAGAGGAAAAATTCAAAAGAAACACTGAGAAAAAGACTGAGTGGGTGGGTCTGTATTCCCGGCAGACTCTAGGATCGGAGGAGGGAGGTTTATGTTCCCTGATGATAAAGCTGCTTTGACATTTCCTCCTTTTTCTTTTGGTGGAGACAGGAATATTTATTCTTCTGTCTCTTCATGTTATGGGACATTCTGGTTTCAGATGTCTAACTTCATCCAAATGACTCCTTTGGGATAAAGCTCTTCTTTCAAGGACGTAAAATCTAGCCTATGAATTTTAATCCAATCTCAAAATGATAAAGAAGGCGTTATTTTAGAATGGCTACTCTCCTTGTAATTGGTAAAAAATAATTTTCAACAATTCAATTAAACAGCCTTTAATTAAGTGCCTACTCTATGCACAAAACTGTGCTAGATGCTGGAAATAGAAAAACTAAAATCAAAATGGTGTCTGCCTTTTAAAAAGCTACAGTATTTTATCAGTCACTGAACAGCTAAGTATAAGTCAGTCACATGTGTATGTTAGGTTACAATTATTGGTTACAAAATCTCTACTAATAAGGTGTCATTTTACTACAGATGCTTGAATTTCATGTTTGCTACAAATAATTTTAATTCCTCAACTACTCTATTCTATAGCATCTATATCAAATGTGCTTCAGTGTTATAGTCTTCATCATGACTTTAATGTCACATCATTGCCGGGGATTTATATTGTGTTGTTCCTGAGGGCAGAATGGGGATAAATGAGTGAAAATTATAGCTAAATACTCTTCCACCTACTCCTGCTACTGTTGCTGCTACATGATCCAAACTGGATCTTTCAAAGCTAGCTTTCTGGAAAGAGTTAAGTTACTGGGCTCTATACTCCCTTCACCTTGCATCTTCAGCTTCATGGTGGCTATTTTCCATTCTGTTCCCTTTGTGACAACCTCTCCTATTTTTCCCTACCACTACCCCTATATCTCTTTCTCTGAGAATAATAACAATGAAAACCACACTACATATTGCCTCTTTAAAGACTGTGTTAATGGACATGCTCTACTTTTCCTTTTGCCTCCCAGACCACAATGGGACACCACTGATATTGGTTGAGGTAAACTGAGGTCTCTTTGAATTATGTGAATGCAGAGAATTCCTGAATTTCAGATGGCAAACACACCTAAAGGGGGAAAAGTAATTAACTAATTCACCCTGAAGAATTGTATCCTTTACAAAATATAACTCTGGCACACCACACCAGCTCTCAGCCTCAGAGAGGAGAGAGTGATATAGAAAGAATGAGGTCCATAAGTAGAAACCTAATCACCTTCCAGAAATAATGCTTGATTCCAGGTTGGAATAATGAAACAGGATTTCCTACTCTCATTATATTTATTGGGTTACTTCTCCAAAAAAACCAATGAATTTAGAATTGAAGACCTGGGTTCAAAATAAAATTCTTACTTGTTGTTAATTTGAGTAACTAGGTGACACTGTAAATAGAATGCCAGACCTGAAATCAGAAAGATTCATCTTCAACTCTGGCATCAGACATCTATTATCTACGTGACCCCAAGTCACATAGATTAACCCAATTTGCCTCCATTTCCTCATATATAAAATGAGCTGCAGAAGGAAATGGTAAACCACTCCAGTACTTTCCAAGAAAACCCCAAAAAGGGTCATGAAAAATCAGCCATGACTGAAAATGACTGAACAACAGTTAAAAAGCTGTTCATTCACTTTTTCATTCATTTCAACAAAATGTTTATTAGTTACCTACTATGTGAAAGGCATTGAGCTAGATATTGAGAATAAAGAAAAAAAATTAGTTTCTATCCTCAAGGAGCTGTGAAGAAATAACATATTTAAAGATAAGTCTATACAAAAAAGAAATATGTACAGAGAGACACAGAGAGAAAGAGAGAGACAGAGACAGGAGGACACAGAAAAAAAGACAGAGAGTGACAGAGATCCAGAGAGACACAGAGAGAGAAACAGGTGCAGAGACAGAGGTAGAGAGAAAGGAAGAAGAAGGAGGGATGTCTTTGCGGTCAAGATAGTTGCATGAAAAATGCAGTGAAGCCCAATTTTTCCACTTATACTCCAACAATGATCTGAAAAGAGCACCAGGTCATACAGTGAGCAAAATACTCAAATAATAAGTTCCTTCATCAGGCTAAACAAAAAGATAACCAGAAGCTTGCAGATATTGGAAGTACAGTTTTGCCAAATAAGATAACATGAATGCAGATAAATAGGCAGGAAGTACTTGACAGAGAAAGTCCCAGCAAGGGGAGGAGATAGGACCCAGAGGGCACAGAAGAGGCTCATATACAAATACATTGAAATTTAGATGGGACTAAAGGATAATAAGGTGCTTACATTCTAACAGAAGAATCATACAGGCAATTAAACAAGACTGAACAGAGGGACTGAGCTTTTGTTTTATTATGTTTTGATGCTCCTAAAAAAAAGGAGAAGTTTAAAAAAAGAGAGAGAAAATGCTAGGAAAGAAAAGAGGAAGAAGGGGGAATTTACTATTTCTCAGAATTAGTGTGATAGAAGAACATGTGAAAATGGAGGAAGAGAAAGTAGGGGTGGATGCCAGACGAACTTCACTTTTACCAGAAATGGACAAGGGAAGGTTGAATATACATAATCTGGTGTAGAAATAAATTATGTCAAAATTGGGAATGGGAGGGGATGTTGGGGGGATGGGGAAAATTAGGAAGGAGAATATTATAGGGGAGGGTAAAGAGGAGGGGGAAATTCTGAAATTAAAAGGAGGGAAGGAAATGTTTTGGTGGAGAAAGTATAACAATGGAGGAAATTAGAAAAAAGTCTTCCCGATTGGGCTGGAAGGAACCAAAGTATTCCAAGAGGTAGATACTAGGAGGGAATGGCTTCCAAGAATGCTCATAAGAAGACACAAGAGGCAGGAGATGAAACTTCTTGCACAGGAAAAAGGAAATATGTCAGTGTGAAACAGAGTAAGTTAAAAGTAATTTGGAAAGATACGTTGAAGCCAGATTGTGAATGAGCTTTAAATGTCAAATATAGGAATTTGTATTCGATCCTGGTGCCAGTTAAGGATTACAGAAGTTTCTTGATAGTTCTTAGCTTCCTCATCTGCCTTGTCACCTTTCATTGGGTAAGGAATAATAAGAACTAGTGATTCTTAATAGCTCAAATGTTTTTGAACACTAACACTGTAAAGAGTAAAAGAACTCTGGTCTTCCCAAGTAGAAAAGAATATAATCAAGACAAATTGAGCTTTAGAACTAGGAGGCACCTTAAGATATTGTCTAAGCTTCCATTTGACAGATAAAGAAACTGAGGTTCAGTATAAACAATGCTGCTTACCATTCCCAAACTGTTTGGGCACCCCATTGCTTTCTGGGGGGAATCCTGTCTTGCTAGTGGGCCCTAATTAATGCTGAAGATGAGGGGTCTATAAAGTGGGATGTCCACAGAAAGCATGTTCAATGGAGAATTGGATTAAGAGTAGTACTGCACCATAGGGGATAGGGAGATCTTGTAGGGCCTGCTTGAGGTAGTTTCCCCAGCTCTAATTTACTAGTATGCTGGACTGCTGAGAGGAAGTGAGTTCAGCCAAAGTTTGTGTAAACATGACTGTGTTTTATTCAAAAAGTCTAATGGGGTCCCTACTCTGGTCTCCTCCAATCCCCTCCTTCTCTACCCACCCACTTAGGCTTGACCTAACAACTCTTAAGAAACTGTTATGCAACTATATGATCAAATAAAAATGCTGGGGGTGGGGTGTCTTAAAACACTCCATCTAGCTCCTGCCACTACCCAAAAAATACATTGGAGAGAAGGATGGAAAGTCAGTTCTATAAAGGGTTACTAGGCTTTCTAAATTTCAATAAAAAGCTTCACTGAGCTATCTTACAGAGATTTGAAAATGGCCAAGATATAGCCAGAATCTGGAGAGTTCAAGATCTTAGCCTAGCATAATAGGCAATAGAGTGCGTAAGTTGCATAATGGGCAAGTGCCCTCCCTGGACTAAAACATCTGGGTTCCAATTCTGGCCCAGGTACTTTCTGACAATCCACTTAACATGTCTCTGGTTGCTTTCCAACTTATGATACAGGAATAACAAACACTAGCTTCCTTACTTCTCAGAGTTGCTATAAAGATAGAATGAAGTCACTGGTGCTAAAATTCTTTGAAAAATATGAAACATAATACAAAGGTAAGGTTTTGTCATTAATATGTCCCACGATATAAATAAAAATCTTCCTTGGGATCAGTTTGTGCTTTATGGAATACTTTCAAAGTTGTGATATTTGTTGTAGAGGAATCTGAGGAGCACAGTAAAAGAAAAAGCAACAAAAAAAATCAGCTCTGATAGATTTCCACCAATAGTGACTATCCTTCTTGAAAGAATGACATCTGGGGGCAGCTAGGTGTCACAGTGGATCCTGCACTTAGGAGGACCTGAGTTCAAATTCAGTCTCAGATACTTACTAGTTGTGTGACCCTGGACAAGTTATTTAACTCCAACTGCTTCAAAGAAAAATAAAAAGGCATGTCACTCAGTCTATGACAACTCAGGACCAAGCCCAGGACTAGTGTAGCCAGTGTTGCCTGGTGCTTCAAGCCACCCAATTTCTTTCCAATGCATTTATTAATAGTACTGCAAGTCATCATCACTTCCTGTAGCTCAGGGACCCCCAAACATGCTTAGTTGGTGAAGTCAGGGCAGCTAATTTAGATTTTTATAGCAAGAAGGAACCCATTAGAGATTGTTGGGTCTTATTCAGCTGTATTCAACTTTTCCTGACCCTGTGAATGAGGTTTTGTGGGCAAAGACATTGGAGTGGTTTGATATTTCCTTTTCCAGTGGGTTAAGGAAAATTTAAGTTAGGCAATTTACCCAGGTTTACACAGCTAATGTCCGAGGATGGATTTGACCATCACCCTGACTCCAAGATCAACCCTCTTATCTCATGGAACTACCTACCTGATTCTATCATTACACATAAGTAAACTAAGGTTATGTGACTTGCCCAAGATTATATTGCTGGTAAAAAGCTATGAGCCAGGGAGTAAATCAAAGTCCTCTGATTCCAAATTCAGCTTTCTTTCCTCTTCTTTCCAGAAGCCCCTTAGCCTTCCTGAACCACAGTAACTCTTGCAGTGTATACAACAGCAATGTAAAATGGAAAGATTGCTAGATCTGATATTAGGTAATGAGTTCAAATCCTAGCTGTGCCTGTGTTATCTTGAGCAAGTCGCCAATATATATTACATTACAGTTTCCTCATCTATAAACTGAAGATACTGGATAAAATGATCTAAGCTCTCTTCCAATTCAAAATCACTCATTTTATGATTCATTTCTAATTATTGACTACTTCTAAATATCCAAAAATACCTTACAACCCAGTTTGGGGATTCTTTTCACATCTTTAGTTCTGCCTTTGTTCCCTGGCCTAATTTTAGAAATATATTGCATACCATCGGTTTTTTAAAAGTGAAATATTCTTTTGTTGATGCTACCTGGCTAAAAAAAATTGAACAATACGGTCTCCAAAGAATCAAAATTATGGATGTCCCAAATGACAACTTTCTGGAAACATACCTTAATAAGTGTAAACTAGCATGTTTCTAATGGTGAGTTGTAAGGAAAAAATAGCATAATGCACTTGTCCTATAATGTATGTCAAACATGTATGATTGGAAAAGTAGGTGGAATGGTTATATGGAAAGAGTTAGAAATAACAGATGAAGAATTCAAGTGTTACACTACTTTAAAAGTTTTAAAAGATCCATTAGAAAGCCTGGTTCAATAGGTTGGGTAATTTTCCTATGGAAGATGTATGGGATGACATGGATAAGAGTCTCACAGGAGAAGAAAGTGAGAATGGATTGTAATGTTAATCCTTGTGGGAAGTCTACATATCAATGAGAGTATAGCTCCAATGACAAACTGAAATACTAAAGGATTGAACTCTTCTTAGATATGAAAAATGAAGTTAGAGGAGCATGAAAGAAATTAACTTGTCAGATCTTTGAGTAGTAGAAGACCAAACAAAGAATAAAAAGGATCACAAGTTTTTACACAAACAAAATAAATATAACTAAAATTAGAAAGAAAACTGGTAAATGGTCAGCAAATTTTTCTTATAGAAATCTTTTTTCTAAAACCAAACGAAAAAAAAAACCAAATTACTGAATAGGCAATTTTCTAAGGAAGAAACCCAGGTTATCAATAACTACATGAAAAAATTCTAGAGACCACTAATGATTAGAAAAAAAGACAAAGTAACTTATGAGGTCTCACTTCACACACATAATATTGGTTAAAAAAATTTTTTGAATAAAATAAAATTAATTTAGGTTATTTATTATATTATATTAATTATTTAATAAAATAAATAGGGGAAAAGTAAAGCTATGAATTGCTCTAGAAAGCATTTCCAAACCATGCCCAAAAAGTCGACAAATTGTGCATATCATTTAATTCAGTAATACCACCACTATATACCACAAAGAAAAAAAGAAAAAAAGGAAAAGGACCTATATGTATCCATGTCTTGTCATGACAAGAAACAAGATACTGAGTATCATTCCTCAACTGGATGAATAAATCATGGTTTAAGAATGAATTGATGGTAAAGCACTTAGCATAGTGCCTAGCACATAGTAGGTACTTTATAAATGTTAGCTACAATCTAAATTCATAATCTCTCATCTGTGCAACAAAGAGGGGGGGATACATATTTTCAACTATTCTTGAAAGCCAAGATTGATGATGCTGAGTGAAACAAGCAGAACTAGGAGATCATTATACACTTCAACAATGTTACTGTATGAGGATGTATTCTGATGGAAGTGGATATCTTCAACATAGAGAAGAGCTAATTCAATTCCAATTGATCAATGATGGACAGAATCAGCTACACCCAGAAAAGAAACACTGGGAAATGAGTGTAAACTGTTAGCATTTTTTTGTTTTTCTCCCCAGATTATTTTTACCTTTTGAATCCAATTCTTCCTTTGCAACAACAGCAACAACAAAATTCGGTTCTGCACATATATATTGTACCTAGGATATACTATAACATATTTAATATGTATGGGAATGCCTGCCATCTAGGGGAGGGGGTGGAGAAAAAGAGGGGAAAAATTTGGAACAGAAGGGAGTACAAGGGATAATGTTGTAAAAAATTACCTATGCATATGTACTGTCAAAAAATGTTATAATTATAAAATTAATAAAAAAAAAAGGAAAGTCAAGGTTGATCATTATAATTCAACAATATTCAATTTACTTTTGCTTTTGTTATTTCATTTACATTGTTGAAGTTGTCTGGATTTTGATCATTTCTTACAAGACAATAAAATTCCATTCTATTAAAAAAAAAAGAATAAATTGAAATAACATTGAGTCATAAGAAATGATCAAAGGAATGTTCTCAGAAAAACCTGGAAAGAGTTATATGAATTGATTCAGAGTGAAGTGAGTTGAACTAGGAAAACAGTTTACACAATAACAAAACTTTTAAAGATAAACAACTTTGAAACACATTACAACTTTTGATGAATGTCATGTACAGCTATGGTTCTAGAAGTGCCATGATGAAAGATGCTAACTCATCTCCTAAAAAAAAAAGGTGTTTGACTTAGACATATATTTTTGGCTATGGTCAATTACCAGTGCACATTTATTACAAAGGTCTTTTTTTCTTTTTTTTCCCTTAAAGGGGAAAAGGAAAGTTGAGAAAGAGAAAAAAATATATATATATATGCATACATATATCATAAATATATATATATATTGTTATTTGAAAAAAAGAGAAAGAAATAGATCAGATGACCATCAGAAAAGCACAACAGCAGCTTCAGGCTGAATCAGGCAAGAGAACTGACAAAAGCCAGGCAGGTCTTGCCTATAACTGCTCACTGGAGAGAGCTCACTGGAGGAGGCTCAGTAGCTCCTGTGAGCTTACTGGAAAAAGTAGAATCCTACTGTGTGAAGAGCTGGCTGGGCTCATCTGTATTATTCTTTAGTAAGAACTAAGGACAAGCCCCCTAAACTCATCAGGGAGATATTTTGGATGGAGTACAACTGTGTGGTCACTAAAGAAAGCCAAATCCCTCTATGGGAAGAGCTGCTTGGGCTTGTCCACATTGCTATTTTAGTAACATCTTATAGCTGGAGAAGAGGAAGCTCCTCAAATCACTGAAAGCAGATCTGAGGAGTTTTGTAATCTGTATGCTTAAGGGACTACTTGTCACTCAAATGGCCAAAATGCTTCAGCACTGGGCCAAGGGAGAAGAATTGGAAAGCTGCTGATGGTGACTGTTTCACTGACAGAGTATACATAATACTGCTTTCCTAAAAGAACTTAATACTACTTTAGTGACCAAAGAATAGCAGAAAACGTCAAAAGAGAAACTAGTGATGAATGTTATATGCATTTCCCTAAAAAGACCCCAGATATCCAGGTCTGAAATCAAGTATCATGAGTAGTCCTAGACACATTGGGATGGGGAGTTCCCTTCTCAGGTGCTTCATAGCTAGGTTTCTGTATGTGCATTGATGAAAAGTGATCCAAATATATGAGTCCACAGTTGTGTTATGATTATTTTTGCTGTTGTTTTTGGTTAGAAAATGTTTCCTATTTAAGAGTGGGGGGTGAGACACATTATTCTTCCCTTCTCCACCAAGAGAAGAAATTATAAAAAGGTTTCTTCAACGCATGACCCAAATTGGCAGAAGCATAGTCATCTCTTTTATGGAATGCATTGAGAACCTGAGTCCAAATGATACCTCTAAATTTGTAACCAAAGTGAATCATTTCACCTCTCTGAGCCTCATTTGCACATGCATAAAATGAAAGAGCTGGGACAGGTGACTTCCTGACTCAAAAATTCTGATTCTATTAAATTCTAAGGCATTAAGCATGGTTAGTTGCTACTCTCAATTGCTCTACACTTTACACATCCCTGCTGTACCCTGGACTTTTATCAGGCATCCAGGAGTTTCATCATCTTGCTAAATCACAACAGCTCTGCAACTCATATCTCATCAATAATCTCTGATTAAAGAGAGGGAGGAGAAAATAGAGATCACCTCCCAGATTTTCTATTTAAGAATACCAGGCCAACCATATCCTAATTTCTCCCACTCAGCTGTATTTACTTCATTTTGGGAACCTCTAAGCCACCAAACACTTTATTCATGACCTCTTTAAAATCTACCTCCCTAAACTTAATGATTTTTTTAATTGAAAGGAGTAAATCTCCAAGAAGCATAATACAAGAAAGATGCTATCTTTCCCCTATATGTTCTTTTCAGATTGATACCTGTCATTGACAGTTCCCAGAAAGTTAAAATATAGTTTCCTATCATTTCCCCTTTGAATGAGGTTTTGATTTGATTGTCCTGTGAGAAGACAGGGAGGTTTTATATATCATCCAGATTACTGCATGGGATATTCCATTAGTATCAAGGCATATTCATCTTCATGAAAATCATAGACAACATGAATTTAAAGGACCGCTAAGTTCATGATCCTATTTTCCTATTTTAGAGATTCTTAGATGAAGAGGTTAAGATTTAAATCCAAATCCAGTGATTTTTCCAAAATGTTATATTGCCTCAGTCACACAGAAGGGAAATAGAACATAATCATATAACTAATTAGTTCCAGAGCCACTGGCTGTGGTCTTCACAACTGACTTCCCTATCCTTACTGCCAAATCCTCAAGTGATTCCTTGGTACCATTGCTGTGAGACAAGTTCATGTTTTCTTCCCACTTTACTGATGAGAAAACTGAGGCATAGATTGAAGTAACTTACCTAAGGGTGAAACAACAAATCAGACTGCACTGCATCAGTATCAGCAGACCATTCAACCAGGAAAGGGCAGAGGATGCTAGCTGGCAACAAACATTCTGATTATGAGGTGTTTATTATAATCTGTCATCAGTATAACTCATGCTGCCTTCCACATTCTGAACTCATTGGACTCATTCTTAGGTCTTTTGGAAACTGCCTTTCTACCTCCCAATTATTAAGTGCTATGAGCACTTCAGAGAACACAGAGAAAAGAAATGTGTTTTTAAAATATAATAAAAATCTATGCATAAATCCAATTATATAGGAGGAAAGCACGCCAAAATAAACACAAAAACCCAGATTTTCTTTGGCAAGGAAGCACTGATTATGGGTATTAGGTTCATTTGCTAGAAAAAGCATGATGGCACAATGCATAAAGTACTGGAAATGGAGTTTGGAAGATCTGAGTTCAAATCTAGAATTAGTTATTTATTACCTATGTACCGTGAGTAAGCCACTTTCTGCTTCAGTTTCTTCTTCTGTAATATAGGAATAATAATCTTAGCACCTACTTCTCAAAGTAAAAATGCTTTGCACACTTTAAAACATCACATATATGTTTAGTGTTATTATTATCACTATCATTATTATGGCTATAACATGCATAGTGGAATATTGATCCCAGATTACTCCTCACTTCTACTGGCAAATCTTCAGGATGATGAACCATGGAATAGCATAGCCAGGGGCTCAGATAATAGATAGCTTTATAAACTCTTCTTGTGGCCTCTCTGGGAATATGCAGACAAGATAGGTTCCCATTTAAACACTACATATATACCCCACTGATATCTGGGGGTAAGCTCCTCCATGGTGAAGAACTCTTAATTAGAACACAGTAGAACACAATTCATCAGCCTAAGAAGCAACTTCTGAAGAGACAGGACCTGACAACTGCTCAAGTAGGTGCTACCACTACAATTAATGAAAACTTGGAAAGAAAAGTCTTGCCATCAACTCAATGGTACTGTCAAATAGCTCAAAATCAGAAAGTGAATTTTTCCCCAGTGGAAATGACATTAACAAAAAGGCATTACCATCTGCTTTGCTGCTATACTCTAAGAATGATGGGAAGTTTCCATCTGACTTGCAACTGAAACCTTACATAAGTGTTCTCCCCTCTTCTCTCCCTAAGAATGTGAGCAGAAACTGTCTTACTTTTCTCTTTGCATCCCCAACACTTGGTTCTGTAATGCACATGTTAAGGACTTAACAAATGCTTCATTTATTCATCAGTCAATTCAATCCAATTCACCCAACATTTATGAAACATTCATTATATTTAAAGCACTGTGCTAAATCCTAGGGAAAGAGAGGACATAGACTCTGCCCTGAAGAAGCTTACCATCTAATATATATTCGTACAAACAGTTATTTGCAAAGAACAGTATGTATAGAGAAGAACTCCATGGAAAATATTATAAAAAGTTTGAAGAGAAAGAGATATATCCAGCCCTTGAACCGTTTCATCCTAGAATAAACCATGACCAGAGAGGGACTTCCCCCAGTTATCACTTATGACTAGTCCTAAGCATCTAGAACTGGGGAGTAAGAAGACTTGGGTTATAGTCCCAACTCTGATCTCCATTCACTATAAAATCTATTATTATCATTCACTACAAAATCCATTATATAGCATATAGCCCCTAACATAAGCTAGACTTAACTTGTCTGCAGCTATCACTAATCACTATACCTTTACCTGTATCAAAATGTGAGATCCTTGGATGCCTTACAAACACTTCAGAATGTTCCACTTGATAAAATCACATATTGGTTCTAATAAATGAGGTCAAGATTTGAATCCATACCCACCTAAAATCAATGATGTTCTATCCCTCAAAAACCTATATTACTCAACAAATTCAATTCACCAGATTGGCCAAACTTCATTCTTAATACAAATACAACCCTTTCTTTGTTTTATTTCTTTGTTTTTTAAAAAGAAAGGGAGTCAGCTTTCCAACAATGAGATGATTGATGCCAGTCCCAATGATCTTGTGATAAAGAGAGCCATCTACACCCAGGGAGAGGATGGTGGGAACTAAATATGGACCACAACATAACATTCTCACTCTTTCTTTTGTTGTTTGCTTGCATTTCATTTTCTTGCTCATTTTCTTTCCCTTTTGATCTGATTTTTCTTGTGCAGCAAGAGAATTGTATAAATATATTCACACAAATTGGATTTAACATATATTTTAACATGTATAACATATATTGGATTGCTTGACATTTAAGGGGAGGAGGCAGAGGAAGAGGGGAAAATCTGAAACACAAGACTATGCAAGGATCAATGTTGAAAAATTATCCATGCATATGTTTTGAAAATAAAAACATTTAAAAAATTAAAAATAAACAAAAAAGAAAGGAAGTCAGACAAACTACGTCACCAATGCTACTTATATAACTGAGCAAAGTGAAGAAATTCTGGGTTTGTCCATAAATTATGCCTATAAAAATCACATGATTTCAACACAAAATCACAAAGATTAGATAACCACTGTTTGGTATGATAGAGAGGGGATTTTTATTCAAGTAAAAGTTGAATGAGATAGTCATTAATATTCCTATCAAATCTGCATTTCTTTTCTAGCTCCTTATAGGAAGATACCAAGAATGGGGCAAAGAGGAATCTTTCCTATCAGAAATTAGTATAAGCAATCTGGTGCCTAAGCATGTCTCTCAACCTCAACACCAACTGCCAATCAACTGCCACCATTAGAAAAGTAAACCCAAGAGCCCCAGACCACCAACGCTGCTCCCAATGTAGCCCTCCCTACTACATCATCTAGGAAAGTAACCTTGGTGGTACATGTCTCTTTAAATGCTACAGCTCCAACCTCCTCAAACCATAAGTATGGAAAACCTAGAAAAGAAAATTTTCACCACCAAAGTCCTTGGCATATTTTAACATTAGGAACACTTTTTTTGTTAATGGAAATGACACTAAAGAACAAAAACTACCATTTGTTTTGCCACTGTGTCCTAAAGACTACTGGGTCATACCCTCCGTTCTACAACTGAGAATTCCCATAAGTGTTTTTTCCCTTATTAGAATGAGTTCCTTGAGAACAGGGACTACTTCTTGCCTTTCAAACAAGACAGAACCACTAAAACAGTGGATAGTATTGGACTTTGAGCCAGAACGAACTGAATTAGAATCATGCCTCAGACACTACCTATGTCAGCCTCAGTTATCTCATATTTTCAATGGGGATAATAAGAGCATCTAATTTACAGAGCAGTTGTGAGGATTAAATGAAGTTAGATATGTAAAGCACTATGTAAATATAAACTATTTTTTCAATTTGTACTCCCAGCACTTAAAGCATTGCTTTGAACATTGAAGGTATTTAATAAATACTTATTCATTCATCATTTGCTCGTGCATTCAAGATTTTCCAAATTCTTCCAGACACCATTGCTGGGCTAATCTGAAAAAATTACTTTCATTGTCACTTGCAAATTCTATTTATAAAAAAAAAAGAAAGAAAGAAAATGAAACATTTTCTTAATTGACCACCGCATCAAATCAAAAGCGCTTTGGCCATATCTCCCTCTCCCTCTCTCACACACACCCCTCCTCGTTGTCCCCACATTCCCTCCCAACTCCATCCTTTATAAATTCTGTACTTTACCTTTTCTTCTACTTAGAATGACCTTCTTATAAGTACCTAAATCCTTTAATCAAGAATACATGGAAGACACTTTGCAAATCTTAAAGTGCTATTACATATTGACATGTGAGTTGCTATTATTATTTAAAGTCAAATTACTATCCTACTTCCTCCATGGAGCCT
Organism: Sminthopsis crassicaudata; assembly: GCF_048593235.1. Lineage (NCBI taxonomy): Eukaryota > Metazoa > Chordata > Mammalia > Dasyuromorphia > Dasyuridae > Sminthopsis > Sminthopsis crassicaudata. The sequence goes on along the minus strand of NC_133620.1, from coordinate 312,666,178 downwards.
TCCTCGTTTACTTCAGTTCACAATATTCTCACCATTCTGATTTTCTACAGCTGTAATTAATGCTCACCTAATTGCTTCATGTGTACCAGTTTTGATCTCTCAACTAGAAATTAAGCTTATTGAGGTCAAGGATTAAATTATATATTAATTCTGCATCTGAATCAAATCGTGTTGGTCAGAGCTTTCATAACTGGAAGGAAATTGCTAAGAGTTTCACTACAAGCTTGGCTTCTAGAGCTTGGTTCCACTACAAGCTTTACATCTTTGAGATGTACAGAAATCCCCTCTTTCAGAAGCAAATTGCTAAGGACACATTCTGGTCTGCTTGTAATGCATAAAAACATAATATTTTTAATGCTGAAACAGGCATTCCCAAATTGATCCATTCTACCCTACAAACTATCCCTGGCACAATCACCAAGGGACATTTTAAGACAGAACATAAAGTTTTCCTCTCTGGTATTGGCTTCTCAAAAGGTAGAAGAAGAATGAAATGAAATGCTAACCTAAATTGTCCATCATAGTCAAATCAGAAGGATTCTTAATGCCTCTGGTCTAATGCTGTATTGTCAAAGGTTTTTAAAGATAAAGATTGGTGAGCATGAGAAAAGACTGGCACTATTTGAAAACTTGTTTTTTTTGTTTGTTTGTTTTGTTTTTTTGGGTTTTTTTTTGTTTTGTTTTGTTTTGTTTTGTTTTCTCCTAAGAGTACATCTGTTCTTTATCACCAAAAAAGGAAGTCCAGATAAACCCCACTCATGGTAAGCAGAGGAAGGGATTCTCTTCCTTTGTGGATTAGCAAGGTTAGGGAGTTGAACTTGGGGGAATGTTTATGACCATGCATATGTTTACAAACTATACTGGAACAATGACATCCACACTACTTGTCCTCAAATTCTCCCCTTTTAACAGATCCATTTTGTTCCCTTAAGAGTAGAAAAGGATAGGTTCCCAAGCCTATCTCTCCAAAGTCTTTTATAATTCCATTCCAAAAAAATCACTCTCTCTTTCCTAGTTTGATCTCTTGCTTGAGAGCAGTCTAAAGGCAGTTTTCTATCTTTCCAGATTATCTCATAGTTGGCAACTGCTTTCTATGTACACATTTGGAGTTTCTCCCTTCCCCCTTTCCTTTTCCTATTGCTCCTTCTACCCTTTCCTTTTCTTCCCTTTTCACTCTTTCTCTATCTTAGGCTTATTTCTATTCAAAAACAAATTATAGAGGCCAAATGTGTCAGCTGGCTCTAAGAAAATGTTTCCCCAGGGTATTAATCCAATAGTGTAGTTAAATCCCTATGCAGTGGAGAGAGATGGAAATCATTACTCACAGCTTATTCACACAATGCTACGGGTCTGGGTGTTTGGGCTGAAATTGCTAAATTTGAAAACCCAGCCCCAGCCCTTATCCTTCCCTGCTCAGATCTTTCTTCCCATGCTTGGAATAGCCTTGGTCATCTGGGCTGGACCTTTAATATCTTCTTAGGTAAGAAAAAGTTATTGCCAGCACAAAGTCAAAAGGTTCCAATGAATGAAATAGGAAATACAATAAAACTGGCTTAGCATTGTATAAACAAAAGTCACCAATTGATTTTTTTTTTTTTACTTTTCTTCCAGCTGTTTTATTGGCATGCTGACATTATTGTGCAGTTTATAACAAGTCAGTCATTAAGCACCTTCTCTGTTCTAGGCAACCAGAATAGAAACAAACATAAAAACTGCTTTTGCCCTCGTAGATGCAAAATATCTGCAAGGTAAATGCCAGGAAATTTCAGGGTTGTTGAAGCAGATAGGGTTATCGGGAAAGATCTAAACTTTGAATAAAATTAGGGATTCTAGAACATAGATGCATAGGGAACTTTTTCCAATCTGTGTACAAAAAAAAAAAAAAAAAAAAAAAAAACATGAGATGGGAAATGGGATATTATATAGGAGATTTAGCAAGTAAGCCACTCAAATATGTATGCATGAAGAACAGTACTGCACAATAAAGTCTGGAAATGTATATTAGAAGCAGTTCATTTTCCACCAGCTGCACTTCTTGGATTGGACTCCACTATCAACATGCTCCCAGAAAACCTCTTTACTAGACAATTCGGCATTCTATGATATCACATCACTTTTGGTACTCATGTTCTACACTACTTTCTATCACTCTGACTGTAGGGCAGAGCAAAGAACTAAAGCTTTCATGTAAAGAGTACCTAGACAAGACAACTCTTTCACTTCTCACCAGCTGTACCCTCTTAAATAGACTCCAACATCCTTGTGCCACTTCTCCCATACCTACTTCTTCACACTCCGCTTTTAAAATCTTTTTGTGTGTGTTGTCTTCCCCCATTAAACTATAAACTCCTGAGAGCAGAGTATCTTTTTCTTATTTAAATTCCAGCATCTGACTCACAGTAGTCACTCAATAAATGTATACTGACTGACTGACAGCCAGGTAACTCAGTAAACAGAGTTAGACTTAGGGTCGGGAAGGTGTAAGGTTAAATTTATCTTCAGATACTTACTAGCTGTGTGATCCTGGATCTTATTTATTTCTTAGTTTCCACATTTATAAAATGGGGATAATAATAGCATCTACCTCTCAGAGTTGTGAGGACAAAATGAAATAATATTTGTAAAATGTTTTACAAACTTTATAACACTATATGTTGACAGTATATTATTATTAATTATTGTCACTTCTCCTGACCTTTTACTATGACTTAAAATTCCAAATCAAAAACTGAAAAAAGGTGAAGAACACAGAAGAAAAATTATTAGGCCAGAGCTAAAATTAACAAATGGAAAGAAGGAATTTTTACCTCAATATAAAAAATAATTTTTATTGATCATTTTTATTTTTATATTACATTCATTTCCAATTATGTCCCTACCCCTTCCCAACTGAGCAAGCCTTTCCTGGCAACAAAGATTAAAAACAAATGAAAATTTGGCCAAAAAACAAAGAAAACTAAAAAGCAAAAGGAAATATGAAAGAATGATTCAAATTTGTAAGAATAAGAACCATTTTCCAGATCCCATTAACCAAGGGGTATGAACAGGTAGTTCTCAAACCTAGTTATCATTATATTTTATGAAAATTATCCAAAACATTACTAATTAGAGAACAACTTAAAGTAACTATAAGGTTCCAAATCCATCAAATTGGCAAAAATGACTAAAAAAATTAAAAAAAAAAAAAAAGGAAAAGGAAATATCTGAGGGGTTATGGGGAAACAGACATGTTAATGTGCTGTTAGTAGAAGAGTTAATTACACCAGCCATTCAGAAAAGCAATTTGGCACTATGTCCCCAAAGTCGAAAAATTAAAATCCTTTGACCCATTTTTGCCCCCATTAAATTTTGCTTCAAATAGATCAAATAAAAAGGAAAAGGACCAACTACCAAATTATGTAGAACCATTATTTTTGTAGTGACAAAGAACTGGAAACTAAGGACTACTATCAACTAGGGAATAGCTAAGCATGTAATGATATTGGAATATAATGGAGTGGTACTGTGTACCACTAAAGAAGTAAAAGGGGACAGTTTTAGAAAAACTTGGGAAGATTTGTATGAATTGATTCAGAGTGAAATGAGCACAGCCAGAAGAAAAATCTGTACAATAACAACAACATAAATCTTTATTATATTTTATATTTATATATATTATATTTATATATATATTATATATATTTATATATTATATTTTATTATTTATTTATTATATTTATATATTATATTATAATATATATTTATATTATTATATATATTTATATATTATAAAATATAATATATATAAATATATATATAATATAAATATATATTATAATATATAAATATATAATGTATATATTTATATATATTATATTTTATAAATCTTTATTATATTTTAAAGCTGATTATCTAATCAGCTTTAAAAGACTCAAGAATTCTGATCAATTCACTGTCCTATCATGATTACAAGAGACCTACCTCTTAACAGAAAGATGATAGACACAAAATATAGAGACATAAATTTTTGGACACGGCCAATGTGCTAAGTTATTTTTCTTGAATATGTATTTCTTACAAGAGGTTTTATTTTTCTTTTTTGTTCAACTGGATGGGGGGCAGAATAAATTCTTGTTTATGGTAAAAACAAAATTTAACTTATTACTTGTATAGTGCTTTAAGATTTGCAAAGAGCTATATCATCTCATGTGATCCTCACAACAAATCTGTGAAATAGGTGCTATAATTGTCCCTATTTTATATAGGATGTAGCTGAGGTACAGACAAGTTAAGTGACTTTTTCAGGGTCAAAAAGTTACTAAGTGTCTGAGACAGTATTTTTACTAAAGTCTTCCCCAACATCAAGTCCAATAATTCTTACCCACAGTACAATCCCTAAACAAAAAACAAAAAACAAAAAAACAAAAACAAAAAAGGGTTAAAAAAATACAAGCTATATTAAAGTAAAAATGAAAACAAGTGCTCTGTAACCACAATAAAATAAAACAATATAAGATTTGAGCCTTCCACGATGTATTTTATCAATATAGACACACCTCCTTTTATTGCACTTCAAGATACTGCTTTTTCACATTGAAGATCTGTGATAACACTGCATTGAGCATGTCTATCAGAACCATTTTTCCAAATGCATTTGCTCATATCATGTTTCTGTGTCACATTTTGCCATATTTCAAACTTTATTGTTATGATGATAATGTCTCTAATCTTTGATGATACTAGTAATTGTTTTAGCCATTCCTCATGTACTCTCCTCAGGCTTCTCTGTTCCCAGAGATACAACAATATTGAAATTAGGCCCATTTATTTAATTTACAATGGCCTCTAAGTATTCAAGTGAAAGGAAGAGTCAATCCACAACCAACAAACTTCAATTGTTATCTCATTTTAGGAAATTGTCACAGCCACCCTGAGGCAAGCTAGGTGGTGTCATGGATAGAGTGCCAGGCCTGGAATCAGGAATACTCATCTTTCTGAGTTCAAATCAGATATCACCCAAGGACATACTAAAGAAGGGAAAGGGACCTGTATGTGCCAAAATGTTTGTGGCAGCTCTTTTTGTTGTAGCTAGAAACTGGAAGTTGAATGGATGTCCATCAATTGAAGAATGGTTGGGTAAATTATGGTATATGAAGGTTATGGAATATTATTGTTCTGTAAAAAATGACCAGCAGGAGGAATACAGAGAGGCTTGGAGAGACTTACATCAACTGATGCTGAGTGAAACGAGCAGAACTAGGAGATCATTGTACACTTCAACAATGATACTATGAGGATGTATTCTGATGGAAGTGGAAATCTTCAACATAGAGAAGAGCTAATCCAATTCCAGTTGATCAATTATGGACAGAATCAGCTACACCCAGAAAAGGAACACTGGGAAATGAGTGTAAACTGTTAGCATTTTTTTGTTTTTCTTCCCAGGTTATTTTTTTACCTTCCGAATCCAATTCTTCCTTTGCAACAACAACAACAAAATTTGGTTCTGCACATATATATTGTACCAAGCATATACTATAACATGTTTAATATGTATGGGAATGCCTGCCATCTAGGGGGGGGTGGGGAAGTAGGGGAAAATTCAGAACAGAAGGGAGTACAAGGGATAATGTTGTAAAAAATGTTACAATTATAAAATTAATTAAAAAATGAAATTTTTTAAAATTAAAATTAATTAAATTAAATATATAAATATATATTAATAATATATATTTAATAATATATTTATTAATTAATATATTAATTATATTATAATATATAATTAATATATTAATTAATAATTAACGTATTTATTAATAATATATAAATATATAAATTAAAAAATGAAAAAAAATCAGATATCAAACATTTACTCAAATATGATCCTTAGCAAATTCACTTAACTGTCTGACCTACAAAATGAGCTAGAGAAGAAAATGGCAAATCATTTTAATATCTTTGCCAAGAAAATCCAAATGGAGTCATGAAGAGTCAGATATGACTAAAAAATGAATCAGCAAATTTCAGCAACCACCACCCTGATCAGTTAGCAGCCATCAATAACAAGACCATCTATCAGCAAAAAAAACTTCAACTCACTGAATCTCAAATGATGGTTGGCATTTTTTTCCAAAATAAAGTATTTTTTAATTAAGGTATGTGCACTGATTTTCTTAGACATAATACTACTATATATTTAATAGACTATCGTATAGTGTAAATATATCATATATACACTGGAAAATCAAAAAATTCGCATGATTCCCTTTATTGCAGTATTTGCTTTATTGCAATAGTTTGGAATGAGACTAGCAATATCTCAAAAGTATGCCTATACAAATTTATTAAGCATTTATTAAGGGCCAGGCACTGTGCTAAGTGCCTAGGGAACAAAGAAAAATCAGAAACAGCCCCTGCCTTCAAGGAGCTTACACTGTTATTGGGGAAATAACCAACATAAATATAAACATACGAAATAATTTCCCAATCATTTACAAACCATGTTTCCTGCCATCCTGCTTATCCCTATCCCACTGGAATTCAGACTGTACTCCTAGAATCTTGGGTTCTGACAGATGAGCTTCTTTTGCCTTCTCTTGTCTGAACCAGGCCATCAAACTGCTTCATGGCCTTTTCCATATCATGCTGTAGAGCTGGTTAACCTCCCTTCTTCTCCCTTTTAATTAGTTCTCCTAGAAGTTTTCCATCATTACAATTTAAATCCTAGAGGAGAGGAATTGTTGATTCCATATATTTGTATAAACAGGCACTTAGCACAGTATTTGGCAAATAGTAAGTCCTCAATGAATTTTTTTCCTCTCATTCATTTATCCATTCATTCAAGATAAATGCATAGCAAGAAGGTAACATCAGAGGCTTCAAAGACTTACACTATGCCTATCTCCCAGTTTGTGAATATGTTTTAAAATGCATCCAATATTTGTCCTCCTTGATTGTATTTATTTGTTACAAGGGAGGGTTCTTTTTTAAAGGGGTAAGAACATTGGGAAATGGGAATGATATTTCAAAAAAGAAAAGAAAAAAAATCAATAAATGTCAAAATGTTAAAACTGAATTTTTGTAAAAAAAAATGTTTAACTTAAATTAAAAAATTAAATGTTCTGAATATATTAACCTACACCCTCCTACTACCCCTATCTCATAATATCTATACCACATAGAAAATAAATTAATCAATTTTTAGTAATCCAGGAACCAAATAAACAGTTTGAGAATTTTCCATATTGTTTTCTTCTTTTATCTCTCCTACGGTCAGATTATTAGCATTTTCACCAAATGATAGAAAAGGGAAAGGAATATTTTTAAGCAGCTCTACTCCATAAGAGAGTCAGCATCTGAACCCTCTAAATTTCAGGATTTTATGTGTCTGGCCTCTTTCTCATACCTTGTAACCATAGATAATCAAATTATCTAAAAAGTCAATTCAACAACAAACAACCTTCATAAAGGCACAGCAGATTTGACTAGGTCTTACTTAACAAAAACAAAATAAAACAAAACTTAGTTGGTTTTTTTTTTTGTTTTTTGTTTTTTGTTTTGTTTTGTTTTGTTTTGTTTTCAGTTCTTATGGCCTTAGAATTTAAAACCATCCAGGAACTAAATGTACCTTTCCAGATTTATTTCCTATTGCTGTCTTTCCCATTCTACATTTCTGCCAAACTAGACTACTGTGTACCCTAAACTTGACTTTCCATCTCCATTTGCAAAGTATTTTCCATTCCCCTCTCCCACCTTCCTGGAATATATATATCTCTCCCCACTATTTCTGGAATATACATCTCTGCCTCTTAATGTCTACTTTTTTTCAACACTCAACTCAAATCAATCAACCAACAATAATTTACTTACTTTGGCACTTAGAAGCTTATATGGCACTTATTATGTGCCCAGCACATACCAGGTTCTGGAAATATGACAGCAACAAGGGTGTAAGTTCTATGTGAAGCTAAAAAGACTTCAAAAGTAGAAGCCCAGCAACAGACTGTCAGCTGTCCAGCTTAAGTTTGGAAAAATAAATCACAAAAGGATGGTCCTAGAAAATAATTTTCTTCAGCCACAGTAATTCATAAAGATTAACTAACAAGGCACAAGGAGCTACAATGTGTATCCAGGAAAAAGGTGCCAACATTGATAGAATCACAGTTTCCTTGCTCTAGATGGATATCCCTTTCAGTGACCTAGCCTGTTGCCTCTCTATAGCTTAGCATAGCTTTTGCAAGTTTATTATAGAGCCAACCTGATCATGAGCTAGCTACTCTGAATTAGCTATGTTCATCCTTGACAAGAGATTTTATCTATACACAGTATTGCTAGGCCCCAGAAGTGTTGAAAGTAAGTACAAACCACCAATACAACCACAATACTCTTTAGCTTTGCATGCAGAAAATTAAAAGAACCAGCCAGAGGTCCCCTCCTAACTTTTATTTAAAAGTTTCCAGGTTATACCCCCTTCTGTTCCTAAGCATTCACAGAAATTGTTACACAAATATTACACCAGTATCCCTGATTCACATCCGGTAGAGCAATCAGCTGAAAGAGAACAGGCAGAAAATAAATTATTTCCAATTTTTCCAAAAATCTGGCTTCAGAGACAGAGCAGATCAGGACAGTAGCTGTGTCCAGAATATTTTCCCCAGGAATTGGCCATGGTTCTGTCGACACAGAATGGGATATTGGGGAGGAAAGTATCTCTCATTTTCCATATGGCTTCTAAGGCATAGGGAGCAAGATTCCAAAAGGCCGAGAATTGGGGAATATTAAAGCAGTGAAAGGGAAAGGTCAATAGGATCCTGAAAAATCAGCTGTTTCCATCCCAGAGGATCCCATGTGCTACTCCCCAGGAAAATCCCAGCCTTTGTAGGTCACAGAATAAAATTTTAGAATTACAAGGCACCTAAGGAATCATCTAGACCATGTTCTAAAGACAAGGAAAGAGGTCCACAGAGAAACTAGGTTTTTATTTAGGATTGGTGACTTTAAAAAATTAATTTCAAGCATTGAGAGCCTATTCAGTATTGTTTAGTGAATTCAAGCTTATTCCTAAAGAACGACACAGTGATGGTCAAGGAATTAGATTCAGATAGAATAAGGAATTCAGGACAAAGAGAAGACGTGAAAGAATTATAACTCCCTATACTAACCTAAGGATAGTTTTGTGAACTATCCCTTTCTTAGGCATAGTTCAACCACATTTATGATAGATTTAAACCTTTGTTCAGGATTGCCCCATTCAAGGTTCTATCCAGAAGGAAATGCCCTATGTCATATTTCACAAATTGGAGCACATTGTTCTGGGAAACACTAAGAGAACAGATATCTATAAGTTCTTTTGGTAGTGTGCAGCTCTAGATGAATAGTGATCTGGGAGGGAGAGGAAGAGAAAAGAGCAAAAGATTTAAGTTTTTTGGAGCAAGGAAGAATTACCTTAGTAGGTAATTCAGTCAGTCAGCAAGTACTTTTAAGTACATGCTTTGTGCAAAATACTAGACTAGATGCTTCAATAGTGATTAAGTTTAGATGACAGTATCCCTTTCAGAATAGAGCTTTCAGATGAGGAGCAATATGGAACACAAACCCATATTGCTATATTTTTAGGGGTTATAAAAGAAAATATTATGTAAGAGCCAAGGAGGGAGGAAGTCATTAATAGTTTCTTTTCTGTTGTAAAAGCAAAGATTTCACAGAAAAAGCATCTTGGATTTTGCATTTAACAATATATCTTATAGGTACCCTAGTCAGTGCTGATAAGGATACTGATGGGTCTAGAATGAGTATTCAGTTCAAGGGGGAGGGGCCTAAGAATGGAGGACAACTTCTTCCAGGCTCTAAACCAAAAGCCCAGATTAGCAAAACCATGGGCTGGCTTTTTCCTTTAGGAATGAGAACAGACATCACCCTGAAGGATAAAATGCTGCTACAAAACTAACATTTCCTATCCCCACACACCTCTCTCCAACAACAATCCACAGTGGTTATCATAATTAAAAAGCAGAACAAGAAAATAAAACAAGACAAGCAGACTGTAGAAAGACTTTTTCTCCAGCTTGCTCTTGTTCTCACAACTCCCTGTTACCAGTCTTGCTGGTAAAAAACAAAATTTTATCACTACAGTGTTTTCTTTATTTGCTATCAAAAAAAGATGAAGATAAACTAACCAGTTTAGATCCTCTAGGGTGCTAGAGAGATATTATACAGAAAGAAAAACCAATAAAACTCAGCATGACTGATTTTTGTCAGTGCATGCATGACAGGACAACAGCATTAATGGCAAAATTGAATTAAATTATCACTCCTTCAGAGATAGGGAGAAAGAAATACAGGCTCTTTCTCTCTTTTACACACACACATACCCCTAGTGGCCCAAACTCCAGGAAGTTTTAACAGACTACACCACAAAACCCCCAGCACCTAAAGCTTAATCATTTCCTGTTTGTTCTTCTTCAAGTATATCATTCCATCTCAACTTTGGAGAAAAGAAGATGGAGGAAAGGGAAGAGGAGTATTGAAAAATGAAAATGTGATAGGGTAACGAATTTTCTTTAGAATAGGAGTGGGTGCAAGCAGAAGGGAAAAAGGGAAAAATGGGGGAAAAGAGAATACACCCTAAAGTTCTGTTCAGTAGAAGGAATGTTTAACTTTGGAGAGAGAAATGAGATCTTTTAAATAATAGGAAGCTATTTCTCATTTCAAAAGTTTGGGTGATATTTAGGGCAACTGCTATCACAACCATCAGAGATGGATTACATGACATTACTACCATTCATTCAGCCCTTTGCTCTGCCAAAGTGGCCTTTTTGCTGTTCTTTACTCATGTTTCCTATCTCCTGTCTCCCTGCACAGGATGTCCTCTATGTCTATGATGAATTTCCTTCTCATTGCTGCATCTTAGAATCCTTAATGAACTTTAAAGCACAGTCAAATATGATTTCCTATATAAAGCCTTTCCTAATCATCACAACTCCTAAAGCTTTCTTTTCTCCTTCTCTCTCAAACTATCTTATATTTTATTTATTTTGTGTATATATACATATATACGTACACATATATATACAAAAACACACACACACACACACATATATATATATATATATATTTGCATATGTACATGTTTCATTTAATAGAATGTAAGCTCCATGAGGATAAGCACAGTTTCATTTTTTACTTGTATTTCCAATATATATAGCACAGTGCCTAGCACCTAGAACTCTTAGTCAAAGTTTTTATTCAACATGTCTCTGGAGGGAGGAAGGAAGGAAGGGAGGAAGGGAGGAAAAAACTATACATATGTACCTGGTACGACATATATAGTAACTGATATAAACTCCTGGAAGGGAAGAGGGGATTTTCAATCACTGAAAAAACTAAGGCCAAAGCAAGTACTTCACTGACACTGAAGACTGAAAGAATGAAAGTAAACTGAGCTGTACTTCTACAATGGGGGAATTGCTATTACTTGCTAGATAATACAAATACAATTAAAAGAAAACAATGACACTACCCTAGCATTCAATTAAATATTAGGAAATTGGGCTTCATGCACTTTTCACCCTGTTCCTTTCCAAAGTGATTCCATTTCTAAATGTCCCTCCTTCAATATAAATTTTTTGAAAAAATAAAAACAAAAACAACAAAAAAAAATAACCCTTTAAACTGGTGTCCAAAGCCAGTCTCACACTCAGCCTGCATCAGCTCAGAAACATTGAGTGAGCAGCATGAGTGAGTCCCTATGTTGCCTCCCAAGGCAAACAGAGGGACAGCAACATTCTCTAGAGAAAATAAATATGTCTTCAAACCAGGTTACAAGTTCTCCTCCCCACCCACAAGAGTAACTAGGACTTGCAAGGATCTCTAAATGTATGGTCAGCTCTTGCATCTCTTTGGACATCACTACTGGCAACAGTTTTGTACCACAGACTTCCACTCCATTCCCTACCTCCTGCCCTTGCCAGAGGAAACTTTCATTTCTAAGCATGGGACTGGGGTGGAAGAATAACGCAGGTGGATTCTTATATAGTTGATACTATCCTAAAAGGAGGCTCATAGAACTAGAAGGGTCTAAAGTTCATGTAATCCAACGCCCTCATTTTACAAGTGAGGTTAAATGCATTGCCCAAGAGCACACATCTCTGCTTGCCTAAACCAAATCACAAACAAAAATCTCCCCACACAAGAAAAAAAAAGCATCATCAAAAAAGATGAATTTCTTCTTCAACAGGGATGGGCATGTTTCATGATAAGTACTACAATGAATGACTTAGTAGCAACTTTTAATGCTCCTATATTAAAGGATAAGATCAATGCATTCTTTACAAGCATACATTAGATTTTTATTATATAGAGTTTTTTTGGGGAGAGGGAGGATGACAATTTGTTCTAGTGCTCTGAATGTAAAGTCCTTTAAGAAAGATATTTCATTTCTCTATTTATCTTCTCACATTTAACACAATGTGAGGCAGATGGTAGCTGTTTAATAAATCCTCAATGGTTGATTGCTTTAAGTCCATGTAATAAGATTCTGTATTTAAAAAGGATTCTATTTTGTGGGGATATATTTTAAAATGAATATGTCCATTGATATTATAATAGAATGTAAATACATGTATAACCATATTTCTTTAGGTTGCATCTCTTAGATTATGTACAGTTTCTAATGAAGATATGATAGGTGTTTTTGTGGAACTGGACAAGTGAACAAAGAGTGTTTAAAGCCAAAGCCTGAAATTAGGTAAGCCTGAAAAGAAATCAGGACATAAGTAATAATCATACTTAAAATTAGGAATTTTTGTTGTTGGATCACTTTAGTCTGATTCTCCGTGACCCCATTTGTTGTTTTCTTGGCAAAGATATTGGAGTGGTTTGCCATTTCCTTTTCCATTCATTTTATAGATGAGGAAACCATGGCAAAACAGGGTTAAGTAACTTGCCCAGGATCACACAGCTAGTAAGGGTCTGATCACATTTCAATTCAAGTCTTCCTGACTCCATGCTCAGTGCTCTATCCATTGCATCACCTGGCTACCCATCCTCTAATATAATTCTCCTTTGGTTACTGATGCTCACTCTCATTAGATGGTTGAGACATGAGGGGAGAGTTAGGGAAACGCTTGTGGGTTGAGATTTATCTTGGTGTTATAGGGGTTTTCCTCCCTAAACATATTTTCAAAACATAATAATAATGCAGCTGCTCTGGAAAAGTACACTCTAGGAGCTTCCCTTAGTGCTAGGAGACCAAGTTTCAACAGTAAAGTATTATAGGAACAAAGACCAAGATCCTACTGGCGTAGTAGAAAGAACCCTAAGAAGTCAAGAGATCTGGGTTCCTTAGACAGAATAAAAGAATTTTAAGTAAGAAAACTTTTTATCAACCTAGAATCTAATCTAAACCGTAAGTGAAAAGAACTCCTAATAAAACATTTCTTATATGTGGATAACTGAGATAATTAAGTCCTCCAAGGGGGGAAATCATTACCTCTGAGGGAAAACATTCTATTTTGTTCTGCTAAAATGTGATTAATTTCAGAATGGCAGAGTAGACTTACTTAATTGTTAAGCTTTGGATTATAGGGTTTTTAATTGTTTTTAAATAGGATATGTAATAGGCCAGAACTCTGTACTTGAAACAAGGATTCTTACAAGGTGTTATCAGTAGAATTGATAAGACAATGGTTATCTAGTTTAACATGGTGATTAATAGTTCCCCAGTTCAGTATGATTGATTTAATCTTACAACAAATAATAGTTCCCTAGTGTTATAATGATTGGTTTATACTCAGTATACTGCATATAAACTAAGACAAACTCAGCCAGAGATTCGAACAGACTCAGAAGGCCTCGGAGACAGATTGGGAGAAGACAGAAGACTTGGAGGCTGGAGCACAAACTCTCGGACTGAGACAGACTTCAAGACAGAGACCATAGTGGTAGTGGTGGTGGTGGTGGTGGTCCTCCAGCTTTCTCCACAGAAACCAAGACACATTCCAGAGGACCTCAAGAACACTAGCCCAGGCCCCAAACAAGGAAACTAGATTGTGAAAGAAATAATAAAGAATTTGGACTTTATCCTTGGCTATTCTCATGGTGATTATTCAGCTGAAATGAAGGCTGGTCCAGAAACCTCCAGAAAATCAACCAATAAAACTACAAGGATATTTTTTATTATTATTATAGCTTTTTATTTACAACATATATGCATGGGTAATTTATCAACATTGACCCTTGCAAACCTTCTGTTCCACCTTTTCCCCTCCTTCCCTCCACCACCTCCCCCAGATGGCAGGTAGACCAATACATGTTAAGATGTTAAAGTATATGTTAAATACAATATATGTATACATATCCATACATTTATTTTGCTGCACAAGAAGAATTGGTCTTTGAAATAAGGTAAAATTAACCTGAGAAGGAAATCAAAATGCAAGTGGATAAAAATAGGGTTTGGAAATGCTATGTAGTAGTTCACACTTATTTCCCAGAGTTCTTTAGCTGGATGTAGCTGGTTCCATTCATTATTGAACAAATGGAACTAATTTGGTTCATCTCATTGTTAAAGAGAGCCACGTTCATCACATAGTATTGTTATTGAAGTATATAATGATCTCCTGGTCCTGCTCATTTCACTCAGCATCAGTTCATTTACGTCTCTCCAGGCCTTTCTGAAATCTTCCTGCTGGTCACTTCTTACAGAACAATAATATTCCATAATATGCATATGCCACAATTTATTCAGCCATTCTCCAAATGATGGGCATCCATTCAATTTCCAGCTTCTGGCCATTAAAAAAAAAAGGGCTGCCACAAACATTTTGGCACATTTTCCTTTCCCTTCTTTAAAATCTCTTTGGGATATAAGCCCAATAGTAACATTGCTGGATCAAAGGGTATGCACAGTTTGATACCTTTTTAAGCATAGTTCTAAATTGCTCTCCAGAATGGCTGGATATATTTACAATTACATCAAAATGGATCAGTGTCCCAGTTTCCCCACATCCCCTCCAACATTCAACATTATCTTTCCTGTCATTCTAGCCGATCTGAAAGGTATGTAGTGGTATCTCAGAGTTGTCTTAATTTGCATTTCTCTAATCAGTAGTGATTTGGAACACACTTTCATATGAGTGGAAGTAGTTTCAATTTCATCATCTGAAAATTGTCTGTTCATATCCTTTGACCATTTATCAATTGGATAATGGCTTGATTTCCTATAAATTAGAGTCAATTCTCTATATAGTTTGGAAATGAGGCCTTTATTGGAACTTATAAGGGTACTTTTTAACAAAGCTAGTAGCATACATTATTAAAATGAAAAAAAAAAAAGGAAAATGTTGCTGAAAAGCTACAAGTTGGAAAACTGTAATATAAAAGTCCATTTTAACAAATGTATTTTTAATGGTTGTTTATATAAACAGAACATTCTATTTTTAAAAACTTTAATGGTAAGAAAGTGTTTTACTGATACCAAGCCCAAATTTGATTCTTTTCAACTTCTACTTATTGCTCTTTGTACTACTTCCACATCCCCATTTCTGGGACATAAAACTTATATCCCAGCTTCCTAAACTGTAGTTTTCGAGCCCATATGGGATCTTATAACTGAATATAGGGGTCACAAAATTATGATTTGTTCTTAGTAAATTTGTTCTTAGTAAATGTTTGATTTCTGGGGCAGTTAGGTGGCGCAGTGGATAGAGCATCAGCCCTGAATTCAGGAGGACCGGAGTTCAAATGTGGTCTCAGACACTTAACACTTCCTAGCTGTGTGACCCTGGGCAAGTCACTTAACCCCAGACTCCCCCCCCAGGGGGGGGGAAATAAATGTTTGATTTCTATAACTATTTTATATACCTATATGTCCAGTGTCATGTAAAAATTTCTTGGGCAAAAAGAAATCACAATTGAAAAAAGGTCAATAAATTTCCACTTCACTGAAACCCAAGGGAGGATCAAAGGAAAGATCCTGGGATGTTTGTTAACCTAAAAAAAAAACACAACCACAGGCAAACATTTCAGTACTTGGGAGACTTTGGCCCTTTTATACCACTAATCATTTAGTCTGAGACTAGACCTTACCTTCCTCTGCCACATTTTGTTTAAAATTCTCTTCACCTGATCAACTGTGATAAACTCGGCTCTTTTCAATAATGTGGTGATTCAAGGCAATTCCAATAGACTTGGGATGGAGAGAGCCATCTGAATCCAGAAAGAGAACAATGGGTCCTGAATGTGAATCAAAGCACAGTATTTTCACTTTTTTTGGTAGTAGTGAGATCAAAGCATACATAGTATTTTTGCCTTTTTGTTGTGGTTGTTTGCTTGCTCATTTTTTTTTATTTCTCATGGTTTTTTTCTCTTTTAATTTGTTTTTTCTTGAGCAACATGACTAATATGGAAATATATTTAGAAGAATAGTATGTTTAACCTATACCAGATTGCTGGCTATTTTGGGAGAGAGGAAGAGAAGGGAAAAAAATTTGGAACACATATTTTCCAAAGGTGATTTTTGAAAACTACCTTTGGTAGGTTTGAAAACCACCTATTTGGAAAAATAAAATGCTACTAAAAATAAAAAAATAAATAAAATCCCCATCACCAGTTTAGGTCTGCACCTATCTGAAATACTGAGAGGATAAGTGATTTGCCTTGTCAGCAGGTGAAATAAACTTGAATTCACATTTTCCCGACTCTATGTTACTCTTCTCTGCCATGTTTGTTACAGACAGACAGACAGACAGACAGACACACACACACACACACACACACACACACACACACACACTTCTAGAGAAGAAGGATTCCTGGATTCCTTTTTAATCAGCTCAACTGAAAAAAGAAATTTAAAAAAAACTTCTATTTGTTTGATATTTAATATCTAAAATTCACCAGGTATCTGAATCTGAGGTGAGGAATGAAACAGTGTTCTTGAGGGAATACAAAGGGGGAAAAAAAGAGAACTAAAAGGAAACGTGCCTCTGGATGAGCTGTTCATCATTAGAATCTGATAAATTTCCCTAAGGCTATCATTTTCTCATCTCAGAGATCCACAGCCAAGAAGCTACAACTGGAACCTGGAATGTAGGCAATGAGGAAAAGAATGAGGTTCCCAAATACTGTTGAACAGGTTTTCTAATACAAAAATAAAGCAAATTACAGTTTGGGTCCTGAAGGACCAAAGGGCTGAGAGAAACAAAGGAAGACATCATGCCCACTGCCAAGTTTTGTCTACAAATGTGTAAAAGCACTGAGTGGAGTCAGAACATAGACAAAGAAAGTGTATAATTCTTCTCAGTGTAATTGAAAAAGGAGCTTATATTCCACCCCCCCAAAATTGAAAAAATAATGATAAATGTTACATTTCCCTACCATAACAATCTATATTAACTAAATTTGACATGCATGACATTCATGCATGCCAATGAAATGGTTACCTAGAAAAAGTGATTACGTTAGAAAAAGTGGACTCAGAAGTGATCTGCTGATCTTGTATTCCTCTGTGGAGAAGGAAGAGAAGATTGGATGGTAGGAGAAAAAAAAAGTTAAATCCAAGATAGTGTCATCCAACATCATTCTTTCTCCTTTTACTTCTTATCTTCTATTGACAGCTAATTCCTGGAATTAACCCCATTTCCTCATTATGGCCCACAGAGACATTTCAGAGAAAATGGATAGGGTATATGTGGGCAGCAACAATAAAGCTGTGAATGAAATCTAGATAACTCCTTCCTATAGAATATTAAGTTGTTTGAGATCTGGACTTTTTCCATTTCCATCTTTGTGTTCCTACCACCTCATAAGTACCTGGCAAAGAACAGGCATTTAATAAAATCTCTTGTTGCTGATGGACATCTTCTCTGTAGCTCTATAGAGAAGTCTTTTCTGGAAAATCAGGGGGATGGAAATCTTAGCTCTCAAGGAGAGCTGTACAATCTCTCCAAAGCAAATTCTCAAGATACCGTGACTATAGGTCAAGTTTTCAAGGGTGCAAACCACTGCTGCTCTTTTCCCTGCATGTGGAATAGTCTTTGTATTACAAAGACTATGTTTACAGAGAGGCCACCAAGGAGATGAACAAGGTCTCTGTGGGGTTTTCTCATCCTGTCCTAACTAGCAATGCTCAGACCCAACACCAGGTGGGGACAGGAAGAACTTCTGACGATTTTCTCTGGCATTTGGGACTGGGAAGAAACTGCAAACCACACCTGTGTTCAATTATGTTTAACAGAGTACAGTTTTCATGCACTCCCAAAGTATTTTCTTGATGGGGGAGGGGTAGACATTTATACTTAGCATGTAGAGAGTGGCCATCTCAAGAGACTGACTTATTATTCACAGATCCTCTTTCCTTCACTGTGGTCTGCGATCACTATTCCTGGTCTTCTTTGCAGCACTGCATATTTTGCCAAATTTTGACATGCCCTTTCAGGACCTTCCCATGTAAAAAAAAGGAAGTCTCCACACTTTCTTTCACCCATCTCCCATTTGAAAAGACAAGTCTCCAGAACAGAATGATTCCTAGCAACTGAGAAGCACAAGTCAGCACAGACTAAGAAACGGCATCATGTTGCTCCAGCCAACCTATCCCCATTCCAGGTTAGTGCTAGATAATCATTTTTCCAGTACCACCCTTTTGTCTGGTGTGTCCAGGCCAGTGATGTTGTATATAGAAAGGGAAATCCTGAGGTCTGAGGGAGACAGCACTATAGCACCAGATTAGAAATCAAGAGACCTGACTTCTAACTCCCATCTCATTATGAATAGTTTGTGGGAGCAAGACACTAGCTGTGTGACCCTGGATAAATCACTTAACCCTATTTGCCCCCATTTCCTGATTTGTAAAATGAGTTAGACAAGGAAATAACAAACCATTCCACTATCTTTGCCAAGAACTCTCCAAATGGTATCTGAAATGACTGGACTTCAGTTCTCTCATGTATAAAATGAAGGAGTTGGACTAGATACATCTCCAAGGTCCGTTCTAGTATTGACATTTCATAAATGTCTGATTTAGCAAGAAGTTAACCACCATTTTTCTGGCTCCAAGTTTACAAAAGAAATTTTTCTCCATCTTCATCCCAACCATTCCATCCTCACCCCTCAAGGTCATAACATCCCTATCAGGTCCTTCTATCTGGATAATCTGGTATGATATAGTTGAAAGAATACTTCATTTCTAGTCTCAAATTCTCGTTATTTAGTATTCAAGTAATCTGGGACAAGTCATTTAACCACCAATCTAGAGTATCTGCTAATGACATAAAAAAAAAAAAAACTAGACTAGATTATAACTAAAGTTCCTTCTATTTCTAAATCCTATGATTTCTCTTTCATTTTAAAGGACTCTACATTCCTTTCATTTTCTAAGCCTACCCCTAAAGGGCTATTGAGCTCAAATTGTACTCTGGTTTTCTCTCCCTCTCCCTTCATAAGGATTTTGCCCTAATCTTGTCTCAGCAGAGTCACAAACTGGAGAGAAACACTAGGTGAAAGGTGGGAGACTGGATCCTTTCACACTTAGATACTATGGGGCTCAGGTGTCTATACAGGACATTATAATCTTTGTTGTTACTGTGAGAAGGATGGGGGAAGAGAATTTGGTAGAGACTGAATGTGAATTAAGGTAACAGGAAGATTCTCTACACACAGATACACATATGCATCCCCACTACCACCACCCTTCTCAGCTGTCTGTGGAACTTATGGTGACATAAAGAGCTCTGAACAGAAAGGTGGATCCAGAGGAATGTAGGCCCATAACAGCTGCATTGTACCTTAAATAGAGTTGGGCACAGTTGTAGTAAAGAAGGAAGAGAAGAGGACAGAAATAAGTAGGAATAACCTTCTTAACTCTGCCTTAAATTCTGGCATCCCTGTTAACTCCTGGCCCTAAATCTCCCACAATGAGGGACACAAACCCAGATATTTGTGTACCCAGAACTTGGGCTTCAATGTGGAATTGGGTCTCAGCCCAGCTGTCTAAAGAGAAGTTTCCTCTTTATCCAAGGGGCCTCCCTGACCCTGAAACAGTTGCCAAAAGCTAAAGTCTGCACAATGGACCAGCTGTCCCAACCATGAGTCTCTGACACAGACAACTGGACTCCTCACAAGCCAAACAAAAGGACTATAGATACACACTTAGATTCCACATCCAGAGTCCCTGAAGGACCAGGCAACTCCACTTCTCTAGATGACAGTTAGATGATGTCCCAATCATTCAAAAGTGATTTTGATCAGCAATGGAAAAGGGAGGAAACCTCACTGAGTTGACATCACCCATTTCTTTCTTGAAACTAACATAGTTTTGCCTTAATGGAGTTTTTTCAATTGTTATTTTATTGAGGTTTATTAATTAGAACATGCTTGTTTCTCCTTCTCCAAATTCCTCTCCCTCATGCCCCAAGACCCAACACACACACACACACACACACACACACACACACACATTTTCTCTCTCTCTCTCACTCACACACACATACACACATTCACATTAACATACTCACCCAATACATATATACTCTACCTAAGCAAAGAGGAAAAAAACTCTTTGGAGGATTATGCCTTAGGCTATAACTAGATTATAACTGTAGCTAGGTTGTGCCTAGTCCCACATAGGAGTAAATCAGCATGAACCTTCAACCCTACAAGAAGTGGTAGACACTGATTTTATCTTGCCAGATGTAAAAGAGGGAGAGTAAATTTGAGGAGGAATCTGCCCAAGGGAAAAGAGACTAGAGACCCAGCTGAGAGGCAGTTCTCTCTTCTAGGGTTTCTTCTAAACAGAAATCAAACTAGGTTCCCAACGTCCCCAAAGAAAACTGTAAACAACTGTTCAAAATCTAGCAATCTGTTCAGAAGGGGAAGGAACTTAAAAAGTGTGGAAGTAAAGCAAGGAAAAGTTCTTGGGAATATAAAAGAAAGGCTGAAAGACCAAAAAGTCAAGGGAAAAAGAATAAGTAAAAACCAAGCTCACAAGCAAATAAACTAATAGCTCATAAAGAGAGAGAAGAATGAGTGAAAATTCAAAGGTCAAAATACTGTGAGCAATTATTGTACCACAAAGGAAAATGAACCAAAATTCCCTAATTAAAAAGAAAATTCTGCAGACTCCCCAGAGATCACGGAACAACAGCAATAAACTACAAAATGGTTCAAAAGAGAAATAAAAATATTAAAAGAAAACACAAAGAATGATAGTAAGTCAGAAATAAGAGCTCTCAACACAAAATTGGGAGAATTAGCACAATACAGAATTTAGAAAACAGAAAATTTAGTTTCACTCCAAAGAAGGTGAATATGGATCTCTGAAAGAGAAAATGACAAATTTAGAGCATACAAATAAATACATAAGTGGAAGAAAAATGGTCAGAAGATAAACAAGGGCAACAAATTTAAGAGCATATTCTATAAAAGCCAAAGTGACTGAAGAGAATGTAAATTGATAGCCTAATTGCAACAGGTCTCTTAGAAATACAAGAAGGCTGCAATCAAAATATTGAGAGAAGTTGAAAAGAAGAAAACCAGAGGTGAGTGGAATATCTGACTTGAAAGTCCCACAAACAACAGAACCAGAAGAAAGGTAAATAAGCATAATTACCAAGAAAAACAAATTAGTTAAACTAATTCTCCCATGTTTATTGGTTATTGTTAATTGTTTGTAGAATGAAATTGAACTGAAGGATAAAAGAAAAAGGGGACAAAAAGGCCCTAATATGGAAATTAATTCTTATTGGAAAATGCAGAATAATGCACCAATTATTAAAGTGATGGTTATAGATTTAAAGGGAATTTAAAGATTAAAAAAGGATGAAGAATTTAATTAACCCCATAGATTAAATTCAGCATCCCTTATTAAAAAGTTGTGAGAAGCCACAGAAATCAGAATACTGGAAGTAAAGGAAAGTTGCTTCCTTACCAAGTTCACATGGGAATACTGTATTGAGAAGTTTCTTTAACTTCTCAGCAAGAGTGAAAACTGTAGGATAAAAGAGGACAAAAGCTATATAGAAGATGGAATAGAAGGGAAAATAAAGTAAGGATTAGTGAGGAAAGAATTATATACAGAAGAAAGGGACAAGGTCCACTAAAGAACATTCCTATAAGAAGTTCTATGTCTATGGAATGAAACAGAGACCCTGTTTTAATTTGGGGGTTTATTTGCAAATTAGATAATCACTTCACTGAGAAAAGGTTGTATCACTCAGGACTTCATCCCATTCCTGAAATAGGGATATAAATTCCCAGAGACAGACAGGACTCAGAGTTGTTGGGGAACCTGGTCTTAGCAGTTGAAAGTGAAAAAAGTAGATACATAGGAATGGGCTTCAAGAAATGACAGAGGATGATTTTCACTACATATGACAATGTTTCCATTCCTTAAATTAATATTTCTATGTGTGAGGGGATGTAATAATATCCATAAATGTCAGAAATGTGATAGAGCAGAGTTGGTTCTTTGGAAGTTCTCTTTCATGATAGACACAGAGAGAATAAAGAAGAAACAACTAAAGAAAAGTGCAATCCAGGAATTATAAGGAAATTCAGAATAGACAAGAGATTAAAAATAATCAATCAGGAAAAGCAAAGTGTTTTGAAAAGAGTCCGAAGAGAAAAATATAATTTTAAATAAGAGGTTTGGGTGGGATGGTTGGAAAGATTTTTTTTCCCCAAATACACAAATGGGGCAGAAAAGAGACCAAAGGAAAGGATAAGTAAATAAATAAAGAAATGAATGAATAAGTGAATTTTGTTATAATTGTTCAGTTGTATCTGATTCTTCATGAACCCATTTGGTGTTTTGTTTGTTTGTTTGTTTTTGTTTTTTGTTTTTTTAGCAAAGACACTACTTCCTTTTTCATCTCATTTTACAGATAAGGAATTGAGGCAAAAAGGTAAAGTGACTTGCCCACAATCACACATAGTATATGTGCAAGGCCTGATTCAAACTCAGGAAGATGAATCTTTCTGGCTTTACGTCTGGTACTCTATCCATTGCACCACCTAGATGTCAATAAATGAACAGATGAATAATGAAGGGATAGACGGGTGGATAAGTAAAAATGTAAATAAATGAACAGACAGAAAAACAAACTGACAAATAGGAAATAAATTCAAGAAACATGAGATAAAATAGTTAGAAATTAGAGAGAGAGCCTATCCAAAGTAGTGTACACAAAACTAATCTGTGGAACAAAGAGCTGGCTTAAAAGATGAAAAGAATAAAAATCAGCACAAGGTAAATAAATGAAAAATACAGACCTAACAGTAATAACTATAAATGTGAATGGTTTGACAACCCAATAAAAGGAGTAGAGTAGATGCTTTTTTAATGGGTTACAAAAGACATGCAGAATTTTTTTAATGAAGCAGAGAGTAAATAATGATCAGCCAACTGAAAAGAAGCAAACCAAGAAAAACCAAAGGCATATCAAAACTCCAGAACATGCTACTTTTTTTAAATACTCTGCTTTCTTTGAAGACCAGGTCTTTTTCTAAAAACATAAGCTAAACAGGATCATGAGATACTCCTAAGAACCGTGAGTACCACCAGTTCACTTTCAGGTCTTCAATGATTCTCAACACTTTATACATACCTCCCAAATAAAGGAATACTTTAAAATGCTTTTAATTTTGGGAAGTCTGAGAAATCCTTACATGTATTCAACCACTTCTCTCCTCTTGCCCTCATCACCCTCTCACACTCATCTTTAGATGATGGCTAGTACCATCTTTGACATAACTCTGAACCCAAAACATTACAGTCTCTATGGGTGAATGAATTTTAGAATATGAAATGTCAGAACTGGAAAAAATCAGGATCATGTTTCTAAATTAGAAGATAAATATAATAACTTGTATTTCTAGGGCACTTTCAGGTTTTCAAAAGTCTTTAGTCACAACTCTGTGATGATGGTATTAAAAATATTTTACAGATAAGGAAAATAAGGCAGAGAATTAAGTGATGAACTAAAGCAACAAAACCAGGGTCCAAACCCAGATATTCTAACTAAGGACAGTGTTTTTACACTGTATCATTTCAATTATATGAGTTGCATAAACTCTGAAGAAAAAGAAAAAAGATTCATATGTATAAAATATTTATAGCAGCATATTATAGTATCAAAGAATTGGAAATTGAGGGTGGCTGAACAAGTTATCATATATGAAGATGATGAAATGCTATTTGTGACAAAGCAGATGATTCCTGAAAAACCTAGAAAGAAGAATATGAGCTGGTGCAAAATGAAGAGAATGAACTAGAAGAAAGAACACTGTATATAGAAACAGTATGTGGTTACTCTGTTCATTATAATGTTCCATGACAATCCCAAAGGACTCATGATGAAAAATGCTATCTACTTCCAGTGAGTGAACTAATGAACACTGAGTGCAAATTGAAATATATTTTCTTTCACTTTATTTTCTTGCTTTTTTTCCTTCCATAGTATGGCTAATATGGAAATAAGCTTTGAATGACTTCATATGTATAATGGATATCATATCTCTTGCTATCTCACTGGGTAGGGAGGGGAGCTAGAGGAAGAGAGAGAATTCAGAACTGAAAATAAAAATTAAATAAATAAAAGTAAAATATCCCCCTCCAAAAAAGATGAATAAGTGGAAAGTTCAGATTAAAAATAAACAAAATTTCTAAAGCCAAGAAGGCAAATTAAAGGGAAGAGAATAGCTAGATTTCATATTCATTGCTTTCAGTATCTACCCAGAGATGACAAAGCAAAAGGCTTCTAAAAGGCACTTCCTTATAAGGAAGCAATGGCAAATTTTGATTGCAAAGAAGCCTGAACCTAGAAGACAAGTTTCCATAGTGAAAGGGCAGAGAAGCAGAAATGCAAATTTTCTGCAAAAGCATTTCCTTATCACACATCATGGCTTACCAATGTATGGAGCACTGGGAGCTGGGAAGAACAAGCAACAGCTAGACAATAATAGAGTTATAGCTTTAGAGTTGAAAGAAACTTTAGACCCCATCTAATCCTACCCCCTTAATTTTGACAAATTTGGAAAGTAGAGGCAGGGAAAATAAATTGCCCAAATTCACAAAAGTAGCAAGTGAGATTTGAACCCCTTTCAGACTTCAGGAACAATAAATGAATAGGATAAACTGAGAAGGAATAGGTTTCTTTTGAGAGAAAGAAGAAAAAAACAGCTGGTGACTACAAGAAAGAAGGGAGTCAGTAGCATAAATGAAAAACAAGATAGGACCAGTGTAAAGCCAAGATCTGGTTTCACTCTGGCCTCAGGCCACAAAAAAATTATTAGGAGCTGGCTCCATGGGGGAGGGGAAAGAATCTCCAGGGCACTCTGTTGAAAAAGGGAAACTCACTATAACTAACTTCTCTTTATTGCTCCATTCCGCTCCCATGGTATATGCAGGTCCCCATTTTTTAACTATGCTAACTCTCCCAGATCTTGCTTCCTTTCCATTTCAGGCTGAAAATCTTGTTCCAAATTTTGCTAATGTAGCATACCATCCAAATCAGTCTGAAGAATGTTAAACAGTGCTGCCCAAACTAAGAAATGTCCATCTTAAAGACAAGTTTCTTAGTTCAAGACAGACTTTCCAAAATGAAAAAGAAAGGCATTTCAATGAGTCATTCTATTTTCTGCATCTTTGCAAAAATCCTCTAAACAACTCCTGCTGCTGTTTCAATGCCCAGCTATATAAGACTAATCTACACTACCATAGCTGTAAAGGAAAAAGATAAAGGTAATCTTTACACTTGGTCCAGTGTAACCATGTGGTAAACAAAGAAAGCAATTAATCAAGAGATCCTTGGATTTGTCTGAATCCCAGCTCTGCCCTACACCCCAATTTTCCAGTCTTTTTACACATTATACAACTCCCCTTTCTTCCTATTCTACAGTGATGTGACACAGATCTCCATGATACTCCTTAAAAAAGACATTTCACCTTTTGATTCTAGACATTTTCACTGGTTGTTCCCAAGCCTGGCAATCTCCCCCCTCCTTTTCTCTGTTTCTGGCCTTCCTTCAAACACCAACTAAAATCCCATTTTCTTTTTTTTTTTTTTAATCCCATTTTCTATAGAAAGCTTTTTCCAATCCCCTTTAGTTCTAAGGCCTTTCCTCTGTCGATTATTTCCAGTTTATCCTGCAAATTGCTTATTTGTACATAGTTGTTGGCATATTATCTCTCCCACTGATTGAACTTCTTTAGGGCAAGAGTTATCTTTTGCCTTTCTATATATCCTCATAGCTTAGTACACACTACCTAGCACATGGTAGATGCTTAATAGCTATTGATTGATTATAATAGATATTCTATTTCCTCCCCTGCCCAGTGACTATGAATTCTGTTTCTTTAATGTCAATCAAGAAACACATATGAGGGGCAGCTAGTTAGTACAGTGGATAGAGCACCAGCCTTGAAGTCAGGAGGACCTGAGTTCAAATCTAGCCTCAGACACTTAACACTTATTAACTGTGTGACCCTGAGCAAGTCACTTAAATCCCAATTGCCTCAGCAAAAATAAATAAATAAATAAATGAAAATAAAAGAAACACATATGAAGTTCCTACTATGTGCCAGGTATTGTGCTTAATAGTTTCTAGCTAATAGGTAAAAGCAAATCACTCCATAGTCAAGATATTTTATTTCTTTAACTTTTCCTCCCTCCTCCTCCTCTACAAGTCCCAAAGTTATTAGGAAAAAACCTCATGGCAGCTGACACTTCTCAGTACTAATACACTACTCTATCTAGAGTTCTCCTCAATCATTACAAATACATCAGTATTAGAACTCTAAAATTAAGAAGTGTTTTTTATTATAGAGTGGGGAATAAATAGTGAAACTTTGTTCTTTCTACCCTCAACTTAGTTGATATTATCATTGAATACAATCACAGACGAAGAGGCACTGATGTAGCATCCCTTTAAAAAGTATGAATTCTCTCCCTCCTTTCTGCCTTCCCCCCTCTCTCTGTCTCCGTCTCTCTCCTCCCTCTTTCAACATTACTGAATAAGTAATGATAGCCATACTGTCCACACTTGCATAGCCTTCCATCCTACCTCCCAGTCTTAGAAAGTCAGTACAATCAATTTGAGTCTGTTGAAGACAGAGGTATCAGTCAAAGAAAAACTTAGTACTTTATTTCATGTAAGGGAAAAGGGGATTTTTCTATTGTCCTAGTATTTATTAGACATGGCATGGCCTTCACTTTCCACTTCTACTAGTGGATGGTGCCCCAGAAGGCAAATACTACCTTAGGTTCTAAGGTGTCCTGTAGATCTGGTGTCCTAATATCACATAACTCATTAGCCCCTCCAGTATGCTTCCCTTTAATAATCAGCTAGTAGTTAAAATTAGCTTATAAAAAGGCATTTAAAAAGTAACTATAAAATATTCTTCTCCCATAAACATTTCTCTCTCCAGGACGAAGTCAGAAAAGAAGTGACTGGATGAATAATGATTGACCAAAACTTCAAATGTCATTTCAATTGTACAGTTCGTCAGTTCGATTCAGTTCAAGGAGAAAGCTAGCAGTGAGAAAGGATTCAGCTCTCTACCTCTTAAGAGTGGAGAAGAAGGGTTTATCTGCCAGTCTCCCAGTCCACTGACCATGGCATCAAACAGTAGAGCTACTCACCCAGAGGGAAGACACCCTATTCAATTGTAAAGGAGTGACTAGGTGTTAACACATTAACACTGTATCATCTCTGATTACATCCTATGGTTACATTTACCCAGCTGAGTAGTGTAACAAATCTTTCTCTTCACTACACACACAAATAATGCTTTATAATTTACAAAGGACTTTCCATACAATACCTTCTCCTCCAGTTAGGTAGAATTTTCTATTTTACACTGCTGGAAGCTTAAGTAGGATAAGTGACTCACCCATAGTTAGATAGCTATTAAGTGATGGATCCAAGATTAAAATCCATTTTATGACCATAAGTGCAGAACTTGCTTTTAACACACCATTGCTGGTTGCCTAACTGCACACAGATATACCTTTTATATACATTTTACTCTTCTATATCTGATACTTACCTCTCCACTTTGACTTAGCCAAGCAGTTAAGACAATGGATTGTTAATACACTATTCTTTGTATCTCTAGATTTGAATTCTATCTTTACCCCAAGCAGCAAGGAACATTTGATTGGAAGTCAGAATTCTTGGATTCTGGTCCTGGCTCCACTACTGACTAGCTATGGGTTACAAAATGTAGACTGAGCCTCAGTTTCTTCTATGGAAAGAGAAGATTGGACTAGGTAATTTATGGGGCCCCTTCTAGTTCCAAGGATCATTGATTTATAATTGGAAAGAATACAAAGATCATTAGTTCAGGGGTTTTTAACCTAATATTTTAATAATTAT
Source organism: Sminthopsis crassicaudata (assembly GCF_048593235.1). Lineage (NCBI taxonomy): Eukaryota > Metazoa > Chordata > Mammalia > Dasyuromorphia > Dasyuridae > Sminthopsis > Sminthopsis crassicaudata. The sequence goes on along the minus strand of NC_133620.1, from coordinate 312,637,828 downwards.
TTCAATATAATTAGTTATCTTTATAATCCAATGTATTTTATTTTTATGCATTTAAAAATTTGAGAAGTATAGTCTTCATCAGGGTGCTGAAGAGGTCTATGACACACAAAAGCATTAAGAATCTAATTTGAACTCTTTGTTTTATAAATGATATTGGGATCCAAAAGTATAAAATTACATACCTGACATCATACAGGTGGCAGAACTTGGATTCGAAATTCAGCAATCTTTCATTTGACCATATTGTTCTGACACTTTGGAATTGTAGTGTATAGCTCTTTGCAGAGCATAGAGGACATTGTACTCATAGAACTATCTAATAAATGCTTGTTAATGATGAATTTCAGCAATTGGGAGGAAGTTTGTTTTTCACTTAGATTTTGTATCACTAGTACCTAACACAGTGTAAGTGCCTAATAAATGCTTTTGGATTGAATTAGATGATGATGTTACTTTCATCATCCTTTCCCCTCAAGAGTAATGAACACTTTATATTCTTTCCAGTAACCAAGTTCTAATAAGAAACTGTTAACACATTTCTAAAGCTTTTAGTCCCCAAGCCAGTCCCAACATTGCACATATGTTCAAAGTTGTTAATACACTGGCCTTACTATCAATAGGAGTTTGGTCAAAATCTTATGCAATAATGGAGCTACTTTTAACTAAGCCTCAGTCTTTCCCAAGAGAAAGAGTTTTTGCCACCTATATGACAGGTCTTTTGTCACTAGAAAATCAAGTCTAATAGATGTTGTCAAGGGCTATATCCTGTTCTGAAAAAGAGCGCAGTAAAACCTTCCCATTAAGAGTAACAAAGATCCAGTCACATAAAATTAAATGGCTGAGCTAATAGAATATCACCAGTGGAAGAAAGCTGCCTCTTCCAACCAGAAATACCCTCACTTCAGTCTTCCATTTAATAGCAGGATTATTAAGAGGAATCCAGCACTCATGTAGGGACAAAGTTGAAAATGGAGTAGTTACAGGCTGCATTTCCACAGGGCAAAGATGACTTAGTCATAAGAAAAATCTGATTCAGCATTTTTGTTCATCTAAAGAAATGAGAGGGAAGTCCTTTATTCCCTAAAGAATTTGAAATCTAAAGCTTGAGTACATGAAAAGGGAAGTAGCCAGTGTGGAAGAGATTGAGAAATAACTGCAGAAATCCCTAGGAGTATACATATGCTTTCTACAGATGTATCAATATATATCTCCTGGTTCAGAAGCCAGGTAAGGCACATCCTGGGACTGCCCACTTCACTTCCACTTTGAACAGGAGGGAAGATATCATATGCTTTTCCTATTGCCTCATTTATTTCCAATCTTCTTATCAACAGCTTCCCAAGATTTTCACATAGGAATACCAGAGCTTAGGAAGAAGCTTAAAAGTTCATTTTGCTCTTCCTTCCTGCACTGTGACAGGACTATACCTCACTCTCACAGCTCTCCAAGGCAAACAACATAAAATCTAATTGGAAAGGACTTCAGAGGTCATATGGTCTCATCTCTCATCCAATGTAAAATCCATTTTATGATAACCTAAGAGGTTCTTCACTCAGCTTCCACTCAAACATTTCCAAGGATAGGAAGTTCACTACTTTACAGCCTGTTACATTACTTTGATATGTCTTAGTTTCCATATCCTATATCATTCTGGTCTTCTACAACTGAGATTACACATTTCTCTCCCTTTATTATTAGCATTGAACAATCTTTATAGTAATAAATGTTTTTATTTTCTCTGCTCTCTTCCATGTCTCTTCTGTGGCAGAGTAAGAATTTTATTCAGTCTCCAGCTACTCTCCAACTTCTTCACAATAATCCATTCATATATGTCCTCTTCCTCATCCTTTTCTTCTCCAAGCCTGAACTTTAATATTCAGGGTTTTCCAATTACTGGGATTTTAATTAATATCAACTTGTGGCAAATTTCCATTGATCCATTACACTTTTATTATCAAAGTTCCTTACTTCTTAAAAACTCGATCTTTTACCTTATGTCCTGCTTCTCCCACTATTTCCACTTACATCCACACATTTACACAAGCTTTCTCACTTGCTCCTGGTCTAGGCCCAGCTTCTTAAATTGTGGTTCACAGCTCCTTATGGGATCATGTAATTGAATGTGAGGGTCATAAAATGACTCATAAGTAAATGTTTGATTTGTATACCTATTTCATATACTTATATATCCAGGGTCACATAAAAATTTCTTGGGTGAAAAAAAGTTATGAGTACAAAAAGTTTAAGAAGCCCTAGTCTGAGCTACCCAACAGGTAGCTTGGAGCTATGAAGCTATAGCAGTCTTTGGTAAAGAAAGTATATGTTTTGCCAGCCTCCACTATAATTGAAGTTAAGACACATCGCTCTAATTTGTCTCCACTGGTAGACAGCAGTAAATTCACTATTAAGATCCCTTCCTCCAGTGTTTTGCATACAAAACAATTCTGGACCACCACCCATACCAAAACTCAAGGCCCAGATTCTTTCCTACTCACCCTCCAGACTTTTTGGTGGAACATCAGCCACTACAAGCTGGGACTTGAGTTCCAACCTTTTCTGCTGAGGAGAAGGTGGAGCATGTTCTGAATTTTCCATAGGTCGAATAGGTGGGGGTGATGCATCAGCTGTCTTGGTGACCTGGATTTCAACCCGCTTTGGGACAGACTCAGATAGAGGCACAGAAAATGCATCTGGTCTTCGCTGAGGCAGCTCAGGAATCTTTGGCACTGGAACATCCATCCTCCGAAGGGAAGAATCCTGGGGTTTGACTACTGTAATCTCGGTTCTTCTGGGAGTTGGTTCTGGGGTTTTGTGCCCAAGGACCTCGACTCTTTTGAGGCTGAACCGGGATGGCCCTGTGCTGCTAGAGTTCTCTACCTGCTTAGAGGAGATATCGATAGAGATCTCCGTCCTCCGTGACACAGGCTCACTTTTGGGTCCAGAAAGCTCAATTCTCCTTAGGGGGGGCTTAGGGGACTTCTGGACCGGGGAGTCCACATGGCGGGCAGCTGACTCAGAGTTCTTCACACCAAGGTCCTGAAATTTTTGTGTGGAGCTGGCAACGGTGGTACGGAGAAGGGGTGTCTGGATCCGCCGTGGTGGTGTAGAGTTGGGTGTCTCAACTTCCTCAACCTCAAAAGATCTCTTCAAGGCTGAAAAAGAAGAGATTAGAAAATGGGTAAGTTGATGGTTACTTGATCCTCACTATAATTGACACCTCTTGCCAAAACAGTAGATCCTTACTGGAGCATTAGCAAAGTGCACTAGGATTGAAATAAAATTTCCTCAGACTAGGACAAGACCGTTTTTCTTCCCTATCATTTATCCCAACTCTCTCCCTTCCAAAGAGAGAAAAACTCTTACCACCAAGCATAGAGTCATAGACCAAATGAGACAATAACAATCCTCTCAAGCTTGCAAAGCACTTTATATACATTAGTTCATTTGTTTCTCACAACACTGTGAAATATTATAGTTTTTAGTATCCCTATTTTAATAGATAAGGATACTGAGGTTCAGAGAAGTAGTTTTCTCAGGGTAACAGCTGGTAAATATCTTGGTCCTAGATTGGATCACTTCCTGTGATTACTGACAAATAAAATGCCTTATTCAACATCTGACTATAGCCTGAAGTCTCTACAGGCTTTCTTTGGTGGTGTTTATATAGCTATTCCACACAGTGATCCAGCAATCTCCCTTGGGAAACTCTCTGAGTAGTTATTCACTTCTGAGAGGGGGATGGGGAATAGGGATAGGTCTGTGAAGACTCAGCACTCAAAACACACGCACATGTCAGAGTTTCTGTAACCACTCTCAGCAAAAGAAAACCAGCTGCTTCCATTTAAAAAGATCAGAAAAACCATCCACGTGGCAGCTACTCCTATGCTACTTCCCCCACAAAGAAGTGAGCCTCAATGCCAGCTTTGTAGTTTTGCTGGGACTCTAGGACACTGATTTGGGAGCAGGGAGAGAACCGTGATCTTTTTAGAGGATTCCCTCCTCTCCACACCCTATCAAATTTGCTTAAGTTCTGTACAAGACAAAACAATGAACTACCATAGCCTATGCCTTTGTCCCCAGTTTAGTCCCTCTCAGATCTTCCTGATTTATTGTAAGTCAATTGAGGATGTTGTAGACAATCAGTTGCAGATGATATGAGATGGGGATGGTGCCCCAGGTATAAATTGTTACCAAAGGAGACATGGGGCGAAGATCAAAGGTCTATCCAGCATCATAAAAGGGCAGAGTAGGAGGCCAAAAGAGAAAATTCTTCACTCTTTTGGTCCTTTTGGTCAACTCTTAAAACTCTCAATTAACATAAAGAATACTCCTCCCATTTCCTGTTACTCTTCAATAGTAGATAGGCTAGAACAGAAGTATACATGGGCTTCTCCAGAAGCTGTGCAATAGTCTTCCAATTGGTCACCCTACCCCAAGCTACTCTTTACTCCAATCCATTTTTCACTGTTGTCAAAGCGCTCTTCCTAAAGTGCGAGTTTGAACATGTTACTCCTCTACTCAATAATTTCCAAGGGCTCTCTATTACCGCCAGGATCAAATAAAAATTTTTCTATTTGGCTTTTAAAGCTTTTAATAATCTAGTCTTTTCCCATCTTTCTAATTTTACTGCACATTGTTGGCTTCTACTTACTCTATGATCCAGTAATACTTGTTCCTCAAGTCATCTCTCAACTCCATGCATTTTCAGTGTCTGTCCCATATGCCTAGAATTTGCTCTTTCCTCACTCTACCCTCTAGTTTCATTGACTTCTTTCTAGCCTCTTTGAAAATCCCACTTTCTGCAAGAAGCCTTTCCTTCAATATTAGAGTCTTCTCTATAAGATTACCTATAATTTAACCTGTATATATTTTCTATATACATTGTAGTTTTCATGTTGCCTCCCCCATTAGAGGTGAACTTCTTAAAGGCAAGAACTATTTTTGCCTTTCTTTTTATCTCCAGGACTTAGCACAGTGATGCCATATAGTAAATACTTCATAAATGCTGATTGACTTGGAAGACTTTCTGTAGAGAGTTGATAATGAGAACTTTCCAAATCAGATTAATTAGGCCAGATGACCTCTGGGGTCCCTCCAAAGTCCAAAATTCTGTAATTATTCTTATATATATGAGCAGTAATTAGTTCTGAAGGGTCTTCACAGTATCATAAAATGGCAGAGACAGAAGAGACATAGACTGTCTAGATAATCCTTTCATTTTGATATAGGCATTGATGAAGACAATTCATTGTGATAAAGATGAGAAAACTGGAAAAGAGGAGATTTATTTGCCCGAGATAAAAGTGGCAAAGCTCCTATTGGAACTGAAATCTCCTGATATCTATGTTAATATTCTTTCTTTTTAAAAAATTTATATAATTTTGTATTTTTTGGTTATTTTGAATTTGACAAACATCAAACATAATACTAAGAAAAGGAAAATATGATGGTAATCCATTACATTTCTTTAAAAAATTATATAACACATACAACACATTAGTTTCAAAGCTTTCCTTCTTGTCTCCCTCTGAATCTCCTTCTATTCTCTTATGTGCATTTAAAATGTTTCACTGACACTTCCTCATATCACTATTTGTCCCCCTTCCTTTCCAAATTTGTACTCCTTTTAAATTTACATGGAGAAAAAAAATCTCTAACAATATAAATGAGTAAACAAAACATCTGTACACTGGTCAGTCCAAAAAATGTCTCTCACTTGATATTTTGAGTCTATCACCTTTCTATCAGTCTATCAGTCTGATAATTGCTTTTTCATATTATGATGTTTGTTTTAATTATTACAAATCAACATTTTAAGTCTTTCAAATTTATTTTTCCTTACAATTTTGTAATTATAAACTATTGTCATGGTTCTGCACAATTTACTCTTATTTCACACAAATCCTTCCAAGGCTTCTCTTCATAATTCATAATTCCAAATGGCATTTCTTATACCTAATATATTCCATGGGTTTGATAGATCATAATTTCTTCTGTCATTCTCCCAGTGAGTATCCCCAATTTCTTCCTAGAATTAATCACTGAATGATTTGCCCAAGCTACCTCAGTCAAACTGAGGCCTGTTGAAGCCGTTAGCTTAAAAAGGCCAAAGTCTCCCATTTCATCCAGGACCATCTCCAGTCATCCTGATTTATAACTTTCTACCAGAGCCAGGTGGCTCTGTAGGAGAAAGTGAGTCAGGTGACCTAACACAGTCTTCCTTTATTTTAATCCAAATCACTTGCATGTCAGAGCATCACCTCCCAGATGTCACTCTTCTCTTTTAGAACAAAGGACAAACAATAACCTCTGAGTGCCCAGTTGTTGTTTTTTTTCCAATTCTTTGCTATACCTAAAAAGTGGTTTTTTGTTGTTATTGTTCATTTAGGCCCAAGTGACTCCATGGACCTTAGCAAGGACTTCTATTTCTACTTCAAATCTTCTATTTCTTGATGTCAGTCCAAGTTCATGTTTGTTGTTTTTGTGACACTATCTAGCCATCTCATCCTCAACCATCCCATTTTTACTTTTGCCTTATATTTTTACTCTTTCCCAACATCAGGGTCTTTTCCAATTAGTCCCACAGACCATATAGGTATTACCTAAATAATATCCCTTAATAATATGAACTAGAAGTGATAAATATATTTAAGGGATCAGCACTGGCAGAATGCCCAAAGAATCATGGACCAAGGTTTACAATACTATACAGGAAACAGCAACAAAAAACATTCCAAAGAAAAGGAAAAGCAAGAAAACATACTGGCTGTTTGATGAGGCTTTACAAATAGTTGAAGAAATGAAACAAACAGAAAGAGAAAGATATACACAACTATATGCAGAATTCCAGAGAAGAGCAAAAAGAGATAAGGCTTTCTTAAAAGAGTGATGCAAAGAAATGGAAGAAAACAAAAAATGAAAAAGAAAAGAAATATCTTCAAGAAGATTATAAATATAATGGCAACATTTCAGATTAAAAAATGGGCAAGATAAAAGACCAAAAAAAAAAAAAAGAAAAAAAAAGATACTACAAATATTTCTGTATGCATGTGACCATTCCCTCTTTGACCCCTTTAGGGTATATGGCTATTGATAATTTCATTAAGTCAAAGTATTTTGCATTTCATTAACTTGGGATATTAGAAGATAAATTTCTTGAGAGCAGAGATTGTTCTGCTTTTCTATCTATATCTTCAGTGCTTAGGATAGCACTTTGTACATAGTAAGCATTTAAAAGTGTTTACTTTTCCCCCTCCTCTTTTCCTCCTTCCTTCCTTTTTTTGCCCTCCTTCCTTTCCTCCTTCCCTAAGTTTCAAATTATTTTCCAGAATGGATATATCAATTCAGTTCCAACGAAGCATGATTCTTCTTATTTTCCTGAAGTCCTTGCAACTGTGGCCACTTTCTTCTTTTGCTATTTTTATCAATCTTATGGGCATAAAGTGGAACTTCACAGGCATTTTGATTTTCATCATTTTATTAATAATAATGTGAATAATTTTATATGATACCTTAGATTAAGAAAACCTTTGAGTTTTTATTTATTAGGAGTGGCTGTTATGCTTAAATATTTAAACAGTTTCTTATATATCTGGGATGTAACTTTATCATAAAAACTTACCATAAAGTTGTTGTTTTTAAACTAATTGTCTCCTTTTTAAACTTTAATTGCATTGATTTTGTTTGCGTAGAAGCTTTTAGTCCTCTAAAACTACTAAAAAAATAATTTTATGTCTCTTTTATTTTCTATGATCCTCTCTCTCTCCTGTTTATCATGAACTCTTTCCCCTTACTCATTATTGGAGAAAGAATCTCCTCCTTTGCACCCATAATGTGTTTATGTTGTGGCCTTTTATATCTAGGTCATATGTTGATTTGTGTGGTATGTTGTAGTATTTTATATCATTTGGTTTATTATAAAAGGTATGAGTCTAATTCTTATTTTTGCCAGAATGCTTTCTAGTTATCCTGAAGTTTTGAGGGTTTCCTCCCTAATAAGTGAGTCTTTACCCGAATTTGTTTGACTTCACTGAACATTATGGTACTATGTTCATTTGCTTCTATATTGACCAACATTCTATTTTATTATGAAGCTCCTTTCCCCACCCCTTAGGTAATCTAACTCATAAATCAAGCTATTCTCCAATTGATAAATGGTCAAAGGATATGAACAGACAATTTTCAGATGATGAAATTGGAATTATTTCCACTTATATGAAAATGTTTCAAATCACTACTGATCAGAGAAATGCAAATTAAGACAACTCTGAGATACCACTACACACCTGTCAGATTGGCTAAGATGACAGGAACAAATAATGATGAATGTTGGGAGGGGATGAAGGAAAACTGGGACACTGATTGTGAATGAATCCAACCATTCTGGAATTATGCTCAAAAATGTATCAGACTGCATATCCTTTGATCCAGCAGTGCTACTACTGGGCTTATATCCCAAAGAGATCTTAGAGAAGAAGAAGGGACCTGTATGTGCAAAAATGGCTGTGACAGTCCTTTTTGTAGTCACTAGAAACTGGAAAATGAATAGATGCCCATCAGTTGGAGAATGGTTGGATAAACTGTGGTATATGAATGTTATGGAATATTATTGTTCTGTAAGAAATGACCAGCAGGATGAATACAGAGAGGCTTGGAGAGACTTACATGAACTGATACTGAATGAAATGAGCAGAACTAGGAGATCATTATACACGTCAACAACAATACTGTATGAGGATGTATTCTGCTGGAAGTGGATATCTTCGACAAAGAGAAGATCTAATTCAGTTCCAATTGATCAATGATGAACAGAATAGCTACACCCAGAGAAGGAATACTGGAAAATGAATGTGGACTACTTGCATTTTTGTTTTTCTTTCCAGGTTATTTTTACCTTCTGAATCCAAATCTTCTTGTGTAACAAGAGAATTGTACGGATCTGCACACATATATTGTATCTAGTATATACTATAACATATTTAACATGTATAAGACTGCCTTCCCTATAGGGGAAGAGGTGGAGGGAGGGAAAGGAAAAGTCAGAACAGAAGTGAATGCAAGGGACAATGTTGTAAAAATTTACCCATGCATATGTTCTGTCAATAAAAAGCTATAATTAAAACAACAACAACAACAACAACAACAACAACAACAACAACTCATAAAACACAGTCCTAACTGTTGTATCACTCTTTCTGCTCAAAAAGCTTCAGTGGTTTATTAATACCCTATTGTCTCTAGGCTAAAATACAAACTCTACCATTAAATATTTAAAGGCCTCCACAGTCTAGCTCCAGCCTAATATTCCAAGCTTATTTTTCACTACCTCCTTTTGCATACTCATTGTTCCAAACAAACAGACCTATCCAGGATATTTTATCTCTATGGAATGCTCTTTTGCATGTGTAATCTTTCATGTCTAGAATTCTCTCCCTATTTCCCTTAAGTTCTTGGAATCAATCTCTAGCTTCCTTCAAGGCTCACCATAACTAAAATATTTTAAAACTTTCTTAAGTCCTCTGAGTTGTTGTACATCCTCCTATACCCCGGATTATTTTGCATTTACCTCATATGTATTTTATATTGACTCAACTTATGCTTCTTGTGCACATAACCAAAAAATAAATAGATGCCCATGAGAATGACTGAATAAGTTATGGTATATAAAAGTAATGAAATATTATTCTATTAAAAATGATGAACAGGCTGATTTTAGAAAGGCCTGGAAAGATTTACATGAATTGGTGCTAAGTAAAGCAAGTAGAACCAGGAAAACATTGTACACAGCAACAGGAGAACTGTACGATGATCAACTATGATAGACTTTGTTCTTCTCAGTGTTTCAATGATTCAAGGCAATATCAATAAATTTTGGATAGAAAATGCTATCCGCATCCAGAGAGGGAATATGGAGACTGAATGTAGACCAACATACACTATTTTTACCTTTTTTTTTTCCCATGGTTTTCCCCTTTTGTTATGATTTTTCTCTCCCACCATGATTCACATGAAAACATGCAGAAAGTGAATGTACATGTACAGCCAAAAAAAAAAAAAAAAAGTTTTTACATTTAACTGGTAGAATTTTTTAATTAATTAATTTTAAGAGATAAACATTAAAAATTGTCTCTACATGTAATTTGGAAAAAATAAATCATTTACATTAAAAGAGAGGTTTCTGAGTAATCATGACAGGGAGGTAGTGGCAGAGTTTAGAAGTCGCACTAGGGAGCCAAGATTATGCCTATTCCCCATGCAGTAACTGTATGTTGAGGGCATAAGAAAAAATGCAACCAGTGCTGGAGAAGGTGGCCAGGGACAAAGTGCTATTCTGGGTCTAAAGTGAAGTTACTAATTATAAAAGGGGAAGTCCGGAGGATTCAATGAATGGAAGCAGGCAAACTTTAATAAATACCAGTTATCAGAGATTTACATGAACTGATGCTGAGTGAAATGAGCAGGACCAGGAGATCATTTTATACTTCAACAACAATACTATATGATGATCAATTCTGATGGGCGTGGCCCTCTTCAACAATGAGATGAAACAAATCAGTTCCAATAGAGCAGTAATGAACTGAACGAGCTAAACCCAGAGAAAGAACTCTGGGAGATGACTATGAACCACTATATAGAATTCCCAATCCCTCTATTTTTGTCCTCATGCATTTTTGATTTCCTTCACGGGCTAATTGTACGCTATTTCAAAGTCCGATTCTTTTTGTACAGCAAAACAACTGTTTGGACATGTATACATATATTGTATTTAAATTATACTCTAACATAGTTAACATGTATTGGTCAACCTGCCATCTCTGGGGGAGGCGGGTGGGGGGAAGGAGGGGAAAAATTGGAACAAAAGGTTTGGCAATTGCTAATGCTGTAAAATTACCCATGCATATATTTGGTATATAAAAACTATTAAATAAATAAATACTAGTTATCAGCATCATCACATGGATTGTAACAGAACAACAAGGAACTTAAAGTTAGAATTTTTTTCTTTTTTTTAAAAATAGTATTTTATTTTCCCAAATACATGTAAAGATAGTTTTCAACAATTATTTTTGTAAAACTTAGTGTTCTAAATTTTTCTTCTTTCCTTATCTTCCCCTTCCCCAAGACAGTAAGCAATCTGATATAGGTTAAACTCTGTTTAACCTGTATCAGGCTAACATTTCCATCTAACAGAGAAAACTGAACCCCATAGAAGGAAAGCAACCTGCCTCAAGAGAGTTATGAACTATTTCTCTGGTTAGATCATTGTATTGATGAGACTACCCATAACAACATCCTGACCAGCTCAATGATGCATGTCATCAGTCAAAAGAGAAGCAAGAAATCTTTTAATACAGCAAAAAGTATCATGGAAATTTAAGGCAGAACTCTAAATTAAAATCCTAGTTCTGATATCTACTGCTGAGTTTTCTAGCCTTGTTATAAACTACTCTCCTTCCCCTACTCTGTAGTCTAGTCAAACAGATCTCTCTACTCTCCCTCACTCATGCCACGCCATCTGTCACTTCTATACCTTTGCATTGGCAGTTGCCCATTCTTGCTTCAAGAGTTCCCACTTTCCTTCAAAATTCAATTTTCAAGAGTCATCTTCTATATGAAGGCTTTCCAGATTCCTCCAACTACTTGTTTCTTTCTCCCTTAGCATTTCCCCCCAAATCACTGCTGTTCAGTTCTATCCAACTCTTCCTGATTTCCATATATCATAGCACATAAATGCTGTTCATGTGGGTTTTTTTTTTGGCAAAGACACTGAAATTGTTTACCATTTCCTTTTCCAGCTCATTTTAGAGATGAGGAAACTGTGAAGCAAAAATAGTCAAGTGACTTGCCCAGAGTCACACAACTCTAGATCACACAACTCTAGAGACTGAGGTCAAATCTTCCTAATTCCACATCTAGTACTAGACTGTAGCTGAAAAAGGTCAAAGTCTCCCATGCATTTGGAGTCATCTCCAGTCATCCTAATCTATATCTGATAACTAGACCCAGATGGCTCTGGAGGGGAAAGTGAGATAGGTAACCTTACACTGCCCTCCCTCACTTAAATCCAATTCACTTGCATGTCATGGTTTCCCCTCCCTGATATCACAGTGCTCTTTAAGAATGAAGGATTAAGAATGAAGGACAAACAACAACAACAACAACAACAACACCCCAAAACTTATCTTGCATTTATTTTATATTATTTTATTTATGCTTTAAGGTACATGTCAATCCCTCTCATTAAAATGAAAACTCATTGAGAATGGGAACCAATTCATTTTTATTTTTTTTATCCCCAGTGTTGTCTCTCTTTAGACACAACATGTAAATCAAAGTATAATCAAAATTATGCAAAATAAATCCAAGATAAACTTTGAGTGAGGGACAATAAGAGAGAAAGGAACTAGCAGCTGGGAAAATCAGAAGTTTCCTATGGAAAATGGATCTTGAGTTGAGTTTGAAGAAACCAAGGGACTCCTAAGAGGCATGTGTACACCATGTTACTGGTTCTCTTTGAGAACAAAGAACCCTCACCACCACCAATAAAATGTTTTTAATTCAGTATTTTAGAAAAGCCACTTCCCTTCTCTAGATCTCGGTTTCCTCATTTATAAAACGAGAAAGTTGAAGGGGACGCTAGATGATTCAATGGATAGAGCAACAAGCCTGAAGGACTTGAGTTCAAATCTGGCCTCAGATACTTACTGTTTGACCCTAGGTGAGTCATTTAATCCTGATTGCCTCTTTTTTAAAAAATGAGGTGAGAGTAGATGACCTCTAATGTAATTTAAAATTCTAAATTTTTGACCTCATGAGCCAAGGTCCTCTAAATTAAAATCCAAATACAATATCCTTCCACAGGATCATCCAATTGAAAATATATCATCCAACAGAAAATTCCAGTATCCAGAGATGCCCCAAGCAAGTGAGAAAGTAGAATATGATCCTGTTTAAGGAGATATTGTGTGAGGCTCACAGAGACCATTGAGGGAGGGAAGAAGGGAGGGAAAAAAGAAAGAAGGAAGGAAGGGAAGGAGGGAGGGAGGAAAGAAGGAAGGAAGAGAGGGAGGGAGGGAGAAAGGAAAGAAGGAAGGAAGGGAGAGAGAGAGGGAGGGAAGGAGAGAGGAAGGGAAGGAAGGAAGGAAGGAAGGAAGGAAGGAAGGAAGGAAGGAAGGAAGGAAGGAAGGAAGGAAGGAAGGAAGGAAGGAAGGAAGGAAGGAAGGAAGGAAGGAAGGAAGGAAGGAAGGAAGGAAGGAAGGAAGGAAGGAAGGAAAGATGGAAGGAAGGAAGGATGGAAGGAAGGAAGGAAAGAAGGAAAGATGGAAGGAAGGAAAGATGGAAGGAAGGAAAGATGGAAGGAAGGAAGGAAGGAAGGAAGGAAATGTACCATTGGGAATCTCCTCTCTGACTACAGCACACTTCTCCCTTCACAGATCTCCCAGGGCTCCCTATCATTACACAGAAGGCTTCCTTACAATGTAAGAAACATCAGTGCTACAAGGGTAAGCCAAAAAGTCACCCTGAAGCCTGGGATAAATATTATTGAAAATAAGGGTCTGGAGATCAAGTTCAAATGAAAATGTGCTTGTAACTTTTGTGACACAGGAACCCCCCACAGAGACTGGGCGCACTGCCTTGAATCCCCAGAAAATAATTCTATGTAAAGGTCCAAGGGAGAGATCAGCAGTCTCTATAATAGCAAATATGGTCTCCCATAAGTCAAGTGAGGGAATCTGCTACAACATGTAAGCAGGATAAGAAGATTAGGAAGACCACACATAAAAAAGATTGGCAGAAACTCATCGAGATAATATCACCAGCTCTTTATAAAAAGGGTCTTCTGAATGTGAGAAATGATTGTAGACATAAAACAAGAGGAATTCACAAAATTATAACTTTTAAAATACATAAATTGAAGACAATGCAAAGAAAAATTAAAGAAATTTGACAATGATAATATTCTAGGGATAGTAGAAAAACTGGTTTGGAAATCAGAGAAGTTTAAATCTTAACTCTATTGACATCCTAAGCTAGTTTCAGTTTCTTTGGGACTCTATTTCTCACCAGGAAAATAAAAAATATTAGATTTGATGACCACTCAAGTCACATCTTGTGCTTAAGTCTTAGGGGACAGGGAGAGGAGAATGGCATATATCTGCAAAGCATTTTGGAATTATCCTAAGAAACTTACTTTCATACCCATCAACCTCAGTAAAAAGAAGCAGTAATAGTCAAGAATGGTAGAAGGGAAGATGGGATGGGGGAGAGAGATATGGAGCTCATTTGGAGATGATGACTCTATGTTCCAGTTCAAGCTGCTCAATAAACAGTTGCAGATATGAGACTGAAGATCAGAACTAGATAGAGAAATCTAAAAAGTTTTCTGCTGAGATAACCGAATCCATGGAAACCAATGAGATCTCCAAGCAAAATACTATAAAAGGAGAGAAAAGGGGGCCCAGAACAAAGTCCTTATTTGAAGACATACTCTACTTAAGGTTATGCCTAGCTTATTCTGGGGACAATATCTCCTGGGGTCTTTTGCTCAATTCCATGTCTGTCTTGGTTCCTGCTATCCAGCTCATCCTGACTACCATCTCAAAAACCTGGTTATTCTCTGCTTTTCTTTGTTCTCTCACAGCTTCTTGTGGCAGTATTTTCTTTTGTGTCCAGTTGGATTGTCATTTTTAGTTCTGTGAATTCAGGCTGTTCACCAGGAGATCAGGGACTCAATTTCCTCATCTGTAAAATAAATTCATTAGGCTAAATTGACTTCTAAAATCTCTTCTAATTCCATTCTCCTCTGGCTCTATCAACTGATCAGCCAAGGAACAATTATTAAGCACCTACTACATTATGTTCCTGGATCTGAGAATATACCTTTCTTCAAGAAAGATATTCCATATTATTGTTCTGATGATTTCAGAAAGGCCTGGAGAGACTTACATGAACTAATGCTGAGTGAAATGAGCAGAACCAGGAGATCGTTGTATACTTCAACAACAATACTATATGATGATCAATTCTGATGGATGAGGCCATTTTCAACAATGAGATGAACCAAATCAGTTCCAATAGAGCAGTAATGAACTGAACCAGCTGCACCCAGCGAAAGAACTCTAGGAGATGATTATGAACCACTACATAGAATTCCCAATCTCTCTAGTTTTGTCCGCCTGCATTTTGGATTTCCTTCACAGGTTAATTGTACACTATTTCAAAGTCCGATTCATTTTGTACAGCAA
Organism: Sminthopsis crassicaudata; assembly: GCF_048593235.1. Taxonomy (NCBI): domain Eukaryota; kingdom Metazoa; phylum Chordata; class Mammalia; order Dasyuromorphia; family Dasyuridae; genus Sminthopsis; species Sminthopsis crassicaudata. Next base: position 312,622,583 of record NC_133620.1, on the reverse strand, counting down.
AACAAATGTTTGGACATGTATACATATATTGTATTTAATTTATACTCAACATATTTAACATGTATTGGTCAACCTGCCATCTGGGGGGAAGGGGAAAATTAGAACAAAAGGTTTGGCAATTGTCAATGTTGTAAAATTACCCATGCACATATCTGGTAAATAAAAACTATTAAAATATTTTTAAAAAGAAAGATATTCCATAGGGGAGCTAACATTTATATATGTAAATATTCAAAATGTATATGAGATAAGGGAAGGGTAGCATTAGCTGTTGAAGATATCAAGAAAAGCTTCACCTTATGGGGGAGATGCTAACAACTGGGGAGGGAGGCCAGTTTCTGATCTGAAATAGGAAGATCAGAAAGATCTGAGGAGGGAGTGCATACCAAACATAGTCTGTGCAAAAAACAAGGCTCCTGTCTCCCAGTTCATTTAAAAAAATGTTAATTGCAAATAAAAGCAGGAATTTTGGTTCTCTCTTCTTTCATGTAAATCCCATAGGGAAAGGGAAGGAGGGAATCATTTAAATCTCTGCCTCTTTTAGGAACAAGAGAATTTTTTAAAGCTGTTCTCCTCTCCTGATCTACTATAGTGCAACCTTCCTTCTTTTTCCCAAATTTCCCCAGTGGAAGGGAAGGGAATCTGGCTAATGTTAAAGAACAGAGGCATACTAAGAACAGTGTCAAATGCTGGCTCCTTTTCTCTCAGTACATCCAGCTGGACACAGACCACAAGACAATGGCAAGTGAATCTGACTTCAAGTAGCTCTCCTGGGGTGCTACTGGCCCTGATACAGGTTTTTCAGAGTGGGTGCATGCTCACACTGCTGGATTCTGTGGTGAATGCTCCACATCCTATGCCTCACAGTTCAAAGAACACTGGAGTTGGAGGCAGATGAACAGACTTCAAAGTCTCAACTTTGATACCACCCACAGACTTTGAGCAAGTCATATCAACTCTTGTAAACCTTAGTTTTCCCATCTATGAAATGGGAATAACACCACACCATCTATCTCTCCAAGATGTTCTGAGCAAAGAATTTTGTGAACTGAAAAGAGTTTAAAATTTTTTTTCTAATTCTGCACTTTTATTTTCCTCAGTGTAAGAAAGCTTACAATGTGGAAACTCCCTCCCATTGATACCTATCTTGGAAAGTCACCTGTGATACTAAGTTAATTCCAGTATACTAGGAATGGGAAAATGCCAATTGCATCCATAGAGAGAACATGGATACTGAATGTGGATTGAGGCATAATATTTTCACCTTTTTGTTTGTTTGTTTTTTCTTTCTACTGGTTTTCCTCCTTTTTTTGGTCTTATTTTTCTTGCACATGACAAATATGGAAATATGTTTAAAAGAATTACACATATTTATCCTATGTCAGATTACTTGCTGTCTTAGGAATAAGAAAATAAGAGAGGGAGGAGAAAACTTTAAAAAACAAAAGTTCTACCAAAATGAATATTGAAGACTATCTTTACATGTATTTGGAAAAATAAAATATAATATTGAGACATTAAATTATTTGTCACCCTGCAAGTAATGTGTCAGAACTAGGACCTGCATCTTCTTAATTCTAAAGTGCCCCCTCCCCCTATCATCATGCCATAGAATTTCTCCATATAAATATAAGCTATAAAAGAATGAATTCTAAAGGCAGACAACAGAATTCTCTTCCTTCTCTCTTCTATTCCTTTTCTCCTTCAATTTTTTTTTCTCTTAAAGCTTTGTCTCCCTGTTTCATGTCAACTCCTCTGATATACTAAGCTACATACCATTCAATCAACTTAAGCAACATAATCACCAAGTGCTTACTGGACACCTCTACATGCCCAATCATACTTAGCAAAAAAAAAAAAAAAACAGGAGGGAAGGAGAAGGAGAGAAACAGAGAGCGAAAGAGGGAGGAAGAGGAAGACGGAAAGTAGGAAAGAAGGAAGGAAGGAAGGAAGGAAGGAAGGAAGGAAGGAAGGAAGGAAGGAAGGAAGGAAGGAAGGAAGGAAGGAAGGAAGGAAGGAAGGAAGGAAGGAAGGAAGGAAGGAAGGAAGGAAGGAAGGAAGGAAGGAAGGAAGGAAGGAAGGAAGAAAGGAAGGAAAAGAAGGAGAGAGGGAGGGAGGGAAGGAGGGAGGAAGGAAGGAAGGAAGAAAGGAAGGAAAAGAAGGAGAGAGGGAGGGAGGGAAGGAGGGGGAAGGAAGGAAGGAAGGAAGGAAGGAAGGAAGGAAGGAAGGAAGGAAGGAAGGAAGGAAGGAAGGAAGGAAGAAAGGAAGAAAGGAAGAAAGGAAGAAAGGAAGAAAGGAAGAAAGAAAGAAAGAAAGAAAGAAAGAAAGAAAGAAAGAAAGAAAGAAAGAAAGAAAGAAAGAAAGAAAGAAAGAAAGAAAGAAAGAAAGAAAGAAAGAAAGAAAGAAAGAAAGAAAGAAAGAAAGAAAGAGGAAGGGAGGAAGGGAGGAAGGGAGCAAGGAAGAAAGGAAAGAAGAAAAAATTCCATTTAAAATTTGGTAAGCATTCATAGATGAAAAAGATGGTGTAATTCTAAGTCACTGCTCTGCAAGTTAGCAAGAGATGACTCTGTAACTAGCAGAGAACCACCCTTGGGAGAATAATCCCTGCCAATGTAAACAAATGTGACAGCCATCTTAGAAAGATCTCTGCCTGCATACTCTGTTCTGATTTATTTTGACAAATGTATTTTGCTGTGCTTATTTAGGATACTGCTTTCCTCCACATGAATATTTCTAAAGGGTTTGGGTTACTAAACTCCTCTAAGGACTGGGGAGAAAATAACCCATACATCTCTCTTCCCCACCTCCCCAGGGTTGGGGGTGGAGGAAGAAATGTTACTAAGTATCACTTCCCATGAGACAAGGGACCAGGACCTGAGTTGAGTCTCTGCTCTTTCTGTGGATTATCCATATGAGAAGGAGCAGGTCTAACATTCTCTCTGGCTTTGTTTTCCTAGATGGAGCCTTCTGCCTGCCTCCTGCTGTCTTCCTGGCTAGAGAAGTGGGAAGCTGGAACTAGAATTAGATACTATAAGAACAAAGCAACTCTGGTAGTATTAGATGCGTTCAGCAGTCACATATAGCTAATATATCTTCTAGGGAAGAAGATTAAAAGCACAAAAAGCATTTTCACTTGCATACAAAGTCCAACTGTTTACAAAGGAGAGATGGTGCCTGCCTGGCTAGGCTAAAAACCAGGCTTTTAGCAACATGAATGAAACCAAGTAGCTTTCAGAATTTCAGAGATTCTCATTTTCAAAATTGTTTTATATCTTTAGAAAAAAAATCCTCTATAATAATTTGGCAATGAAATAGAAAAAGTGAAAGGGGCAAACCAGTGCCATCTTCCTTCCTGGCTATTACCCAGTGTTTAAAATAAATATGATCAGAATCTTTTATGACTAGCCCTCAGAAATAATTTCTATCCTCTGAGAAGTAGTTTGGTATTTCTCTTCAAGGTTATTCTAAGATCTGATAGACAATGGAACTTCCCATCTTATGATCCCTCTACGCCATTCTGGCCAACTTTCCAAAAGAGGTTTGATGGACCCTAAAGTCAATTCATCTTCTATACTCTGTCAGACATGAAGCGACTAAATAGGCCCAGACAGGGCAAAATTAGTCTTGCAAAAAAGGAATTCAAAGGCAGCAGCAAGCCACCAGATCAAATATATGTATAAAATTATGTATAAAATCTGCAGAAGGCCAATACAGTTACATATGATGGTATAGTTTGGGGGTTAAGAAGTATTTGAAGATCTGTACTAAGAACCAGTTAACTCCTCAATATTAGTTCCTGTTCTTCCCTTCTTCTGCAACCATCCCCTTATCCTATGAATGTTTTTATGTTTAATATTAAAGGAGAGGTGTTAGAACTTCATAGATTCTAGTTCTTTCCCAAAATATGGAGACAGACTCCCAGAGTGATATGAACACTAGAGTCAGAGCTCATGTTTTGGCTGAGCACCATTAATATCTCTGTTATGTGAAAACTACTGATCCAAGAAACTGCTTTTTACAGAATATAGTACATGGGACCAAAATAAACACTGCCAAATAGATTGCTCCCTAAAAGGACCAAGGAAATGCTGTCTGTCTGTCTATTTGTCTGACTTTCTCTGACTCTCTCTCTGACTCTCTCTCTCTCTCTCTCTCTCTCTCTCTCTCTCTCTCTCTCTCTCTCTCTCTCTCTCTCTCTCTCTCTCTCTCTTTCTCTCTCTCTCTTTCTCTCTCTCTTTCTCTCTCTCTCTCTCTCTCTCTCTCTCTCTCTCTCTCTCTCTCTCTCTCTCTCTCACACACACACACACACACACACACACACACACACACACACACACACCATCCTTCAAAATTTCCATCCATCCAGATTCTTGAAAGATAATTTTAAAATATAATGAAAGCATCAGTTTCCCTTCAATTATCTGCCTCTTCTCCAGGTTTTGTTAACTTTGGGGTTATTCCTGAAAGATTTCAAAAGAAGTTCTCAAAAGTTTGGTTTCTTTATTACTATGCAAAAGTTAAGAGAACATGAGCCCATTTTAGACAAAAGAAATAATAGCAGCCTTTGCTTTTTCTTCCCCCCTACTTTAGGACTAGCTATTCATTATCACCACTAAGAACAGAAGAGGAGGAAATGGGTTTTAGCTGTGATAAGGGAGATGTAGGTTAGATAAAATGAAGAATGTCCTGACTGGGGGTAGTTAGTTGCAAGAATGGATTAATGGAGATTTTAGAATGCCATCTCTTAGAGGTCTCTAAAGATAAGCCTTTCCTCAGTGTGGGCATAGTTTAAATGTAACCTTGCCTGGAGGCAGGTGAGAAACTCAATGATCTTTCAAAATCCTTCCAGTGTTGGTCATTCTAGAATAAGTGTTGGCTCATGTTGAATGGTATGGAGATATGTCTCTGGAAGGAAAGTTCTTAGAAACTAAAACTAAGAATTTAAGTTTAGTATCAACAAAATACTTAACCTTTGTACCTAGGATAACACAGTCCAAACAAAAAATGTTTCTCCCACTTCTACTCCTACTCTCCTCCCCCCCAAACAAAAATGAGAAAAAAATTAAGTGCCCAAGGGGTCCCTGTCTAGGTGAAGCCCCCAAACCCAACCATCAATCACAAAGAAGCCAAGATGAATAGATAGATGGGCTTCACTCAATTATGGCCTAAAGGCCAACAGATGGATTCTGCTCAGGCCTGGATGAGCTATAGTCTAATTACAGGGGCTGATGACCCTGGAAGATCAGAGTTCAGGCTTAGGTCAGAACAGCACCTAGAAAATCAGACCACAGACTGATGTTGATGTTTCCCCAAACCTGTGAGAGGAAAAAGCTGGTCAGTGTCATCCAGTAGATCCAGAAGTTTGAAAGACCAAGGTTTTCATTCTTCAGCTAAGCCACCAGGTACAGGCCAGTCAATTGAAAAGCTCCTCATTAATCAGAATGTGTTTTCCTTTAAGAGGTTATAGCACAGTTGATAGAGAGCTAGCCTTGGTCCTGGGAAGACTATTGACTTAGAAAATGTTATCTCTGTTCTATTGTATTTTAATTTTTTAAAAATAGTTCACAATTACATTTTAATCCTGCAGTCCTGTTTAAGATTTCTGCACTAGCAACTCTGTGAGCCTTTAGTTGTAGAGGCAATACAAACCTGAGTTTCTTCATGCACTTCTCTATAGCAAAAATCTCATGTGGTTCCTATCACACTGCAAGTTCTGCTTAAAATGAGAAGGAATTGAGTGGGAGGAATTTAAGGAGAGATGAGATTTTTTTTAATAGAGCCATTTTTCTTTTTAACTTTTTTAAATTATAAAGCATACCTCCCCTTCCTTTGAAAAAAATGAAAATGAAATCTTTGTAAAAAAAAATACTCACTCTGTAGAAGGGTAGCTAGGTGATACAGGAGCACCAGCCCTGAAGTCAGGAGGGCCTGAGTTCAAATTTGACTTCAGACACTTAATACTTCCTAGCTGTGTGATCCTAGGCAAGTCATTTAATCCCCAATTGCCTTAGCAAAAAATAAAATAAATAAATAAAAATACTCTGTCGAGCAAAACAAATTTCCCCTTTGACCTTGTCCAAAAATTATATTTCCCTTTCTATATCTGGAGTTCTTCATCTATCTGACAGAATGGAGAACAAGCTTCATCACTAGTTCTCTGGATTCTGGATTGATCACTCAGAATTCTTAAATGTTCCAAAATTGTTTTGTCAAAATGTTGTTTTATATACATAGTCTTCCTGTTATTGTATAAGTTGTTCTCTTTATTCTGTTCTCATTATGTTGCATCATTTCACATAAATCTTCCCAGGTTTTTATGAAACCATGCGTTTCCTCATTTTCTTAGCAATTACATTCGTATATAATCATTGGTTCAGAGTAACCCATTTTTAAAGAACTCTCTTGATTTCCAATTCCTTAACTCTACAGAAACTTCTGTAAGTATTTTGTAATATATGAGTCCTTCTCCTCTTTCTCAGGGGGATAAATCTAGTAATGCTATGACTGGGTCAAAGGATATGCAGAGTTAAGTAAAATGGGGGGACAATTTCAAATTGCTTTACAGAATGGCTGGGCCAATTCACAATTCCACAGCCCAGCATTGTATTAGTGTACCTATTTTACCACAAACTCTTGTGTTTTTTTTCCCCTTTTGATCTGATTTTTCTTGTGTAGCATGATGAATATGTAAATATGTTTTGAAAAACTGTGCATATTTAACCTATAGTAGACTGCTTGTTGTCTAAGAGAAGGGAATTAGAGAGAGGAAGGGAGGAAAATTTGGCATACAAGGACTTGCAAAGTTGAAAACTATCCTTGCATGTATTTGAAAAAATGAAAATCATAAAAATAAAAGTAAATATGCTTTTTATTGATACCTTTTATCTTACCCTTTCACAATTATCCCAATCCCTCCCCATCATAAGTCATCCCATATAACAAATAGTATTTTTTAAGGGTAAAATGGCCAACACAACTAAGACATTAGAAAAAGTCTGAAAACATATGCAGTATGTAACATTTATGGACCTCCTGCCTCTACAAAGGGGTCTAATCCCAGTTTATAGAAATTTTACCATTTTCTCTGAAAATCTATATCTGTCATTTCTTATTTCAATGATATTCCATTACATTCATATGTTACAACTCATTCATTCATTCATTCATTAACTGAATGACCCTGTGGATGAATCTTCAGAAGATAGGTACAGAGCTCCAGATCCTTCTACAACCCATAGGAGAAATGGAAGCTTCAGCAGACTCATTGAGACATTAGTCCAGGGTAAGTAAGTGTCTCTCTCTTCCTCTCCAAAGGGTAAGTCTGAGAAAAGCTAATACAGTACAGGATAGGTCACTCATAGCCAATGCTTTCTCCCAAAGTATTCCAAAAGGCAGGAACTACAAAGAGTAATATCACAGGCAGATCACTTTGCCTCAAGAGTAACTGAAAAAGTCAACTAAAATTTGTCTAAGAGGGTGAGAAAGACATGATTCAGATTAGTATGGGTCAACTCTCAACTCTAATGTGGGAGATAGCTGAAGGGTCATTCAGATCAATCATAACAGTGAGATATTCATTGTTCCTGAGTATTAGAGATATTAAGGAATGAGATGGCAAGGGAATTAGGCAGACTTTAAACAAGGGTTCAATAAAGACATTCCAAACAATATTAGTGTGAAAGGTAATCTAGTGTAGTAGAAAGAGATATGGCCTGAGAGATATAGAAACTCAGTTCAGATCTCTGCATTGTTACTCACTCTCTGGATAACTTTGGATAAGTCTTTTAAATTCCTCAGGCCTCAGTTTTCCCATCAGTAAAATGAAAAAATTGACTGATACCATAATGTGCACAAAGCTGGACTTAGAATCAGGAAGACCTGAGTTTTTAAATATATCATACCTTATAACTTTGTAACCATGAACAAGTCACACTCTTTTCACACCTCAGTTTCTTCATCAGTAAATACAGATAATAATATCTTTCATATATACATATATATATATATATATATATATATATATATATATATATATATATCCCTCAAGGGTTTTTTGAAGTGTTAAATGAGAGCGTACATGTAAAATGAATTGTAAATGTTAAAACACTACATAAATGTCCACTGTTATTGCTAATTTTTTTTAGAATGCAAGTAATCTTTAAAATCCTCCCAGAAGTAAATCTGTGAACTTCACTAGTTATAGATGAACCTTTCTCTAAATGGTGAAATGGATTTCAAACATCTTTATCCCTCTTCAAAACGCATGTTAGTCCCATGACATCCATGATTTCAACAATATATTTTAAAAATACTACTTTCGTTAAATCTTCCTAGAAGAATCAGATTGCTTCTACCTTCTCTAATTCTGCCAGCTTCATTGCCTCCCCCATGAATGAATTTTTACTGGACTTACAGACTATGTAAATATTTATTCTTAACTTATTTACATTTTTGTTCAATGTTTATCATTCATTGTTCCGCTCAGCCTCTGACTATCTACCCTGGTGCTGAATGTTTAGACTGCAAACCTCTCTGAGGGTAGAGGCCCTTACTATACTTACAGCTTTGTCGAGGAGGTAGTACAATGCCATAGGCAAAAGTTTTTCATAAATGCTTAAAAGATGCAAACACAAAATGCCTCTAGAAGGGGATGTTCTTGTGAATGCTACTTTTTTTTTTCCTTCCAGCAGCATATGATGATGTTTCATATCTTTAACTGTGATGTACTTTGTGTCACCATGCAGAAAATCTACAAATGGACAGCCTCATAATGATATTTCTATAATGATCCAGAGCTTTGAAAGCTCTTGGTGCATATTGCCTAATTTGATCTAGACAACAACCCAGGAAGTTAAATACCACAGGTATTATCAATCTCATTTTACAGCTCTGCCTAATAACTACAACCCACAAATGGTAAGGAAGAGAAAAGAATTAAAAACAAAAAAACAAGAAGAAAAATAGTTTACAAATGCCTCTTTGGAAAGCTCCATAGCAGATCCAAAGGATTTCTCCCTTCTAAGAACTGTATAAAATTGCTTGCCCTACTCCTGATAACCTCTGATCTGCCCTCAGGTCATTCCCAACTGAATCCTGCCAATCATTGAGGACCAGCTAAGATTCATGCCAGGGGCTAAAATCTTATGAAAGATTCAGTACTAAAAACCAGGCCACCAACAAACACCTTTGTTGTCTTCACCATTTTGCAATGCTACATGGTTTTGGAAGGGGAAAGGGAAAAAAAAATTTATTAAGTGCCCACTGAATATCAGGAACTGTGTTAAGTGCTTTATAAATAAAGCATTTGATCTTATTTGATCTTTACCAACAATCCTAAGAGGTAGGTGTACTTAATTCAGGTACTCCTATATAATGTCCCAGGAACTGTTGTAAGTACTAGTTACAAATACAAAATAATTCTTTCTCTAAAGAAGTTTACAAATACTAGCTCTTAAGATTTACTGCCTGTGGAACTCTGGGACTTTGCTTTGCCTCTACATTTTAATTTCCTCATCTGTAATATGATGGGGTTGAATTAGATAATCTCTCAAATCCCTTCAATCTCTAAATCCTAGAATCCCAAGTAACTCAAACTTTGGGAAAGGAAAAATTTTACTAGAAGCTGAAAATCTGCCAATCAGGAGTATTGCCAGTTTGTAAATATAATTTTATCACTAAAGGACAGCATATCATTTTGTCCAGATCTATGATTTCATATGTGGAATGAGGAAACTTCCTATGTCAAAGCAAATTCAGCAACTGTTCTGCAATTTGTTGTCTTGGGATTTTTTACTAAAAGCTAACTCTGAATCTGTCCCAAATACCTAACACAATAGATGCTTAAAAAATGTTGGATGAATTGAAATGATTATGTGGTTTAGACGATCAAAATCAGGTCCTCTGACTACAAATCACAGATCACAGATTTATTTTTAAATATAATTTAGCTTTGCCATTATGGACTTGACAAATAACACACATGAACATTTCCACACAGAAAGAATAGAAAAAGAACACTGCCTATAAAACCACAAATGTCCATTTACATACAGCTTACATTTCTTTTAAAAAGTATAATCAATTTAATGTTATTTTCAAAGCTTTCCCAAATATTTTTAAAATGCTACAGCTCTTTTTGTCATGACAATCACTGTCTCTCTCTTCTTCCCAAATCTCTCTTTTGTTATTGTTGTTCAGTCAACTTAAGTCTTCATGACCCCATTTTGTGATTTTCCTAGCAAAAGTACAATAATGGTTTGCCATTTCCTTCAGCAGCTCATTTTATGGATAAGGAAACTGAGGCAAACAGGATTAAGTGACTTACCCAAGGTCATACAACTAATATCTGAAGCCATATTTGAACTCAGTTTTCCTGATTAGAGGTGTGGGACTCCCCCGAGTCCCTCTGCTCAATTAAAACAAAAAGAGAAATGTTTTTAATAAATATGTATAATTAAGAAAAAATGCACTCATTTTGATATGTGTAAAAATGTATCTCAATCTGTATTTTGAGTCCCTCAACTCTGACAGGTGGTGGTTAGCATATTTCATTTACATCACTGTCATCCTGAAGTTTTGACTGCATTGATTAGAGCTATTTAGTCTTTAATTAAAGTCTTTCATGTATTTTTCTTTAAAATGTAAGTTTTTTAAAATTGTCCTGATTCTTTTCATTTAATTTCATAAATTCACACAAATTTCCTCTGTAATCTATGAATTCACCCCTTTCAACATTTCTTAGGGTATAATAACAGGATGAAAAGCTAGCCAAGGGAGGGAAATCTTTCAGAGTTCAAAAAGGGGGAAGACTGAGAAAAGGTCATTCGATTCACCAATTAAGAGGCAATTAATAATTTTGGAGAAAGCAGTGTCAATTGAATGATGACATTAGAAGCCAAATTATTAAGGAGTTGAAAGATAGTAAGATAAGAAATAGAAGCAACAAATACAAACAGCTTTTCCAAAGTATTCAATTGAGAAGAGATAAAGAATGCTAGCTAGTGGACACAATAGAGGTGAGTAAAGCTTTTTTTTTTTTTTTTTTTTTTTTTTTAAGGATGGGGAAATTTAAGCATGTTTATAAGGAGACAACAATCAATAAGAGAAAGATTCAAGATTAGAGAAAGAATGAGGATGCCAATGGGGGCAATCTGGATAGGAAAAGTCATATCAAGGGTACATGTAGAGAGGTTTCCTTGACAAGGAGAGGGTCCCCTTATAATCAGTGAAAGAGTTGCTGATGGGTAAGGATATCCAAAGAATGTGAGATTAGAAAGAAAGAAGTAAAGGGAAGGGGGCAGCTAGGTGGCGCAGTGGATAGAGCACCAGCCTTGAATTCAGGAGGGCCCCAGTTCAAATCGGGATCTCAGACATTTAATACTTCCTAGCTGTGTGACCCTGGGCAAGTCACTTAACCCCAGGTTCAGGGGAAAAAAAAAAAGAAAAGGGAAGCAAATGGACTCAATTTTTTAAATTAAAATTAATTAAAATTTTAATTAAAGTATGATGTAATAAGCTTTAATTGAAAGGATGAGGGAAGGAAAGTCTTGAAGGAAAGGAATAAACATTTATTAAGGATCTACTATGTGCTAGCACTGTGCTAAGCACTTGACAAATATCTCTTAGTTGATCTTCACAACAACCCTGAGAGGGAAGGAAGAAGGGAAGGAGGAGAAGGTACTGTTATTATACTCATTTTATAGTTGAGAAAAGTTAAGTGACTTGCCTAACATCACACAGCTAGTAAGTATCTGATGCCAAATTTGAATTCAGGTCTCCCTGCTGTTAGGCCCAATAGTTTATCTACTGTGCCAAAGAGAAAGTTTGGAAAAGTTGCTATGATGAGAGGGTTAAGGAATCATCTGGTGTGAGGGTTAAGTTGAAATTAGCTAGCATAAATTTGTAGTAGACTCAGATGGCCCAATTTCATTATTTCCCCCAGTTCCTTTCAGAAGCATGTAAGGGCAAAGGAGACAGATGTTGGTAATAATCCAAGGTTGGGGTTTGGTGAGTTGTGATCAGTGAAAGGACAAGGAAATAGAGTTGGAGCTTCAAATCTTGGGGGTTCAGTTAAGTGATGAGGTCTAAGGAATTTCTCTCTTTCCTGCACAGAAGGTTTCCTGAGGGAGTCTTGATATTCAATCAATAGTAGCCAGATTCCTCTTTCCCTTCCCACCTCCCTCCAAACAACAGGCAGTTGCAAGAACAGATACATGTTGATCATGAGGGACAGGTAGAATTAGGTGATATCCAACCAAGACTGATTATATCAAGAATAGAAACAACTCCAAGAGACCAGAACTGCTGACAGATCCAGAGGTAGCACACATGAAAACCATAGCAGAGCAATTGGGAGTAGCCAGAAAGGTGGCTGAGCCTAGTGGTTTGGAAGGTGATAGTCAACCAGGATCTAAGTGTTAAAGATACAAAGACAAAACAAAATAGCACATGCAACAAGGGGATCATTTTGTATAGAGGAAGAGAACATGCATGTGTGCATAGATACACACACACACACACACACACACACACACTGAACTGGAATCTTCTTGAGATCCAGGCTTACCCCAATCCCAGTCCTCCATGGTAGAGACCTTCGGGTTACATGTACACAAAATGTTACATGTATGTGTTTGTGCATGTGTGTATATTATATGATTATGTTAAATACAAAATAGACATAGGGGTAGGCTTCACATAAAAGATGTAACTTAAGCTGAATCCGAAAAGAAATTAGGGATTCAAAAAGGGCAAGATAAAAGAGGGAATACATTCTAGCCAGTGAGAGACAGGCAGTGTAATAACTTAAAAATGGGACATGGAGTATTAGGTGGGGGGAATAGTTAAAAAAAAAAAAAAAAAAAAAAGGTCACTATGGCTGGAAGAATGAATGAATGAAGAGGAATAATGTGTAAAAAATTTGGAAAAGTAGCTTTAGTTTAATGGTGCAGAGCTTTATGAAGAGAATAATGACTGAGGGAAATTATTCCAAAAGGAAGATTAGGTGGTACTGTGAATTGCATTGTATATCAAGATACTGAGAAAAGGGGGAAAAATGGAAATGGAAACATTGCAGAGGAGTGCAGATTTTAGTGTCTTACTTAGCTCCATAAATGGCTTCCTCAGAATTTCATTTTGAAGAGGAAAAAAGTCCGGATATTAAAGTTTCTTCTCCAATGCAGATCTCAACCATATCTGGAGATTGAGTTATCCACTAGTTCAAGACCATCAACAGCAGACTCTCATCAGCAGGACATGGTGACACACACCTATAGGCTCTGCTACTGGGGAAGCTGAGGCTTATGGTCTGTTCAAGGCTCCAGAGTTCTCACCTGTATTGTATAAACTAATCAGGAATTGACACTGTCTGGCACTAACAGTGAGACCTCTCTAGGAGCAGAAGCCCACCAGGCTGCCTAACAGAGTAGCTAAAGCACCCACTCTGGAGTCAGGAGGACCTGAATTCATATCCAGCTTCAAACATTTGACACTTGCTAACTGTATGAACTTCCACAAATCACTTAATGCTGAATGCTTTGGGGGGAGGGGGGGGGGAAGGGAGTAAACTGGTCCAGAGCAGAAATGAAGTAAGTCAAACCTGTTATGGTTAGAAATGAGATTGAAGACATATATAAATGGATATCATACTTCCAAGTCTGAAAGAGAAAGGCCCAATCTCAATAAAACGATAGAAAAACCCTGAATGTATCATTCTGGCTCAATGTGACTGCTGAATTAGTCCAGGCTACAGCCCCTTTAGAGCTCTGACAGATGAAACCACACTAAAAGGAAGATGGCAAGGGGCTGAGTATGCAGATGAGAAAGCCCTTGGGGCCAGACTCTGATGTGGTGACCTCATATGCTGCCAACCATCCAGTGCCTACAGGCCATTTTCTTCAGAGGTTTGCCAGAAAAAAATCACTCCCACATTGCTACCAACTGTGAACCATTTGGGTGAAGAACTTGATCTGCCACTAAATGAAGATTGTACTATACAAGGGGAAGATAACAGCTCAAAAATATCCAGAAGCTAGATCCAAGCAGTGGCCCCAAAGTAAAATGTTCCTGTAACTTTCTGTGACTAAAGAAAAGAATCTGAAATCTGAACAATCAATAAAATCATCCAAAAATGTTACATAGGAAGATCTTAAATACTGGTGGATAGCAGAAAAAGTTCATACAGAAGTATGATTGCCTTATTACTTCAGGGAGTCATACAACAAGACAATAGTCTAGAAAGTGTGACTTTTTAAAAATTATACTAACATCTCTTGTTTTTATACTACAAACATTTACAGATTACTCCAAGAGCAGGAGAGGTTTGTTGCACAATGTAAAACAATTAAGCAAAACTAACAATATAGTGAGTGAACTTATCTAAAAGGACATATACAGTTATCCCTTCCACATCTTGACTTTCCCCATCATAGCTTCAATATATTGTAGAGTGGCACAAAAAATTAAATGGGAACTTTTGGGTAGTTTTGTGGAAGCCACAGACAACATGCAAAGGTCAGAAAATGACAGAAAAAAGTTTAGAAAATCAGAAATGCATAAGTATATGTATAATATTATATAATATAAGCATATTTTATCTTTTAATATCATAGTAATTCAGATTTCTTCTCTGGTATAAAGGGAGGCCCAAAAAATTTTATGTGGATTCTCCAGATTGCAAGAGCATTGTGCCCATAACCCCTATAATATGGAAGGGATAACTATAACATTCCACATCTGTAACACTTCCCCAGCTCTGTGTTTTTACAATAGTTAAGTAGATATCTATTTTCTTTTCTTCCCATTTCTCACCACTTTATGAAAGAGCTAGACAGGCAAAAAGACAGAAGAGGGCAAAAACAAATTACTTGCAACAAATATGCATAACCAAGAGGGGAAAGTTCTCATTCTACACCCTAAAATCATTCATATCTTTGTCAGAAGATAGATTATATCATTGGTCCTTTGGAATTATGGATGGTCACTGAATTGATTATAACTCTCACTTATCAGTTTGACTTTACTGTGTTATTGTATGCATTTTTCTCTGGGTTCTACCTATTTCATTATTCATTAGTTTATAAAAGTATTCAAAACTTATTAGCACACCCAAATCATTGTCCAGCATGGTTACAGCTATAACCTTCCTCTACATTGCAGATAGCAATTGACACAAAAATTTAAGGGGCTCATTCCAATCAAACATTCTTTATGGCCCAGAATTCTAGTAACCTGACTTCCATAAATAAGTGGAATGTTATCCCACAAATTTGTACTCCTCATCTGACAAAAGCAAGAACCAGGTTCCATCTATCTATAATGCTTGCTTATATCAAATCAGGCACTGAAAATTAACAGGTGTGGAAATCAAGATGACCTGAGTTCAATATGACCTCAAACACTAGCTTTGTGATCTTGATCAAGTCATTTAACATTTGCCTCAATTTCCTCCTATGTAAAACAGGGCTAATAATAGTACCTATTTCCCAGGATCATTGTGAGGATCAAATGAGATCATAATTATAATGCACTTAGCACAGTGCCTGACACACAGTAATCACTATGTAAATTATTACTAGCTATTATTAAATAGATAAAAAGAGACATTTGGGATATGGAGGCCAAAGCTGGTATTGTAACCAAGAAGACTTGGGTTAAAATCCTGCTTCCAATGTAGACTGGCTATGTGACTGATTCAAATTTCTTAATTTCTCATATTTTAAGGCAACTACTTTGCAGAGAAATATGCATTGTGTTGGTCCAGGGAACAGGTTCAGGCCCAGTCTAAGGGTAGGTATGTCTCTGAATTAAAGAAAAAAATATTAAACCTGACAGATTTTAAAAAAAAATCTCCCTTTTCCTAATGCTGATGGAGGAAGTGGGAAGATATGAAATTAGAGACTGCCCCAGGAACTTAGTTATGAGCCAGAAAACCTTTGTGCTTTTATTATAGAGATCATAGGAAAGTGCCCTTGCCAACTCAGTTCTGGGTCTCCTGAAAGCCTGAGAGTACTTCCCAAAATCAAACCCCAGAGAGAGCAGAAATGTATGAGATTAAGATATTAATTAAATGATAGAATGCAGGACCCTAATGGCTTCTTAGATAACACCGACATCTGCAGAGACCAAATGGAAGGCATCAAGGGAAGAGTATCTGAAACAGCTATACCTAGTTGCTAAAATACAGGGCCCAACTGAAAGCAAACCAATATCCTGACACAGAACTCCCCCCCCATCTACTCTCAAAGTTATACCCACCAAGTTCCGTAATAGAGAAGGAAGAAGGAGGGAAAGGGGGCTTCTAAAAACTCTAAGTAACCCTAGAGAACCTCTTGGGTGTTTCATTATTAGCGAGGGTTTCATAAAAACCCAATAAAGATCTTGGACAAAGATTCAAAATGATTCTCACTGAGGTAGAGCCAGCTTAACAATCTTCCCAACAAAGATAGTAACCAAGGGAAAAGAGTTAAGGATTTTATACCCATTTTCTCACATTTTGAGTATGAGAAATGGGCAGGGATTCTGTACATTCTGTAAATAAGGAAATTGAAGTACAAAATGGGAAGGACACAAACATAGTCCACATACCAATCACCCATTCATTAAAAAATTTAGAGGTAGCAAAGAGCTACTGGTCCAACATCTTACCCTAAAAATCTTATACATAGGGATGATGAGGGCCATAGAGGGCTCTCCTAGCCATTAAATAACTTGCCTAATTTTGCAAGTATCTAATTGAAAAAATAGGAAGCACAGTGGATAGAGCACAAAGGGTGGAGTCAGGAAGACTCATCTTCCTGAGTTCAAATCCACCTCAAATCCTGTGTGACCCCGGGGCAAATCATTTAATCCTGTTCGCCTCAGTTTCCTCTTCTGTAAAATAAGCTAAAGAAAGAAATGGCAAACTATTTCAGTGTCTTTGTCAGGAAAATTCCAAATAGGATCACAAAGAGTCAGACACACCTGGAAAATGATTGAACAACAAAACTTGCAAAGATGGGGTAAATTTTGGGTCTGTTAACTCCCATACCAATATTCTTTTTCAGTACTCCAGGGTACCCATAAGAACAGAAGCAAAACCCAGGCATCCAAATTACCAGGTCCTTGATCATGTTCCTGACTTATCAGAAAGCTGGACCCAACTTTAAAAACAACTTTTAATAGAGGACACCCCACAGAGTAAGCTAGAAAGTAATGGAAAAGCTATCTCTGGTTCACTCTTCTCAAACAACAAACAAACAAAAACAAAGACAAATTCATCAAAAGAATTCAATACTGCATCCCCTAGCCATCTTTTTGAGCTTGACTATGAATAGTCAAGAAGAAGGATATAGATGAGTGATAATAATAATCCTGATTGGGTTTAGAGAAAAAAAGAAGAGAGGTACAGTGACTTCTTGACTCCCTATCTTTCATGAGGAATTTTCCCACAATGGTTGTTATTTCTATTTAACATCAACTATTCATCTTCTATTTCCAAAGCAAAGGTTCCTGGTTTCACTGTCTTTAAAGGAAAAAGGAAGCCTTGAGGATAGGGGAAGCTCAGAATGGGTTTTAAAGCTTCTTATTTTTCAGGCTTCTAAAACTTAAGGGAAATTCTTAATAACTAGAATCTGTCTTTACTCATTAGTCATTTCCCAAAGACTACTAAGTCATTCTGTGTTGCCTAAAACATAGGGAAAATTTTCAAAAGTACAAGAGTGATGGGAAAAATGAGAGTGGTCCAGAAAGAGCAAGCAAAGCAAATTGTCTGAGAAAGAGTTTCAGAAGCATGAAGACACAGATACAAAATGAGAGGGGGAATATAGGGCAGGAAAGGGGTCAAGGAGAAGAAATGGAGAGGAGAGAGAGAGGAAGTGATAGGAAAAAGGCAAATGAAAAGAGAAATAGGAGTTAGAGGGAGTTCTCTTGCATAGATAGGGCATGTAACCCTTTTGTTTTCCTGTAACTATGATGTCTTTTGCAATCTCTAGACAATAAAGCTAATTCATCTTAGAGACTGTCTGGTTAAACTCTTTCATCAAGCTTTTGCTGGACTCTCCAGAGAGTCTGGTTGTTTATATCATCCATGAAAACGTGGCTGTTTTGCTAAAACATCGGGCAACAGCAGTCCCTTCAATAAACTGTAGCTTACAAGGATATGTCAGACCTAGCAAATCTCTTTGGATGTCCTGAATGGAATATTCTCCAGACTAAATTTAAACAGCTTGAGCATTGAAACTGCCCCTAGATCCCTGGGGGACCTAGGATTTCCTGACCTAATGGCCCATTGTTAAGAGCATTTTTAAAAATCTTGTTTGGCTACAAAGTCTCCTTCCTCCCATTACACACCATGTCAGACCACTCAAATGACAGTCTGAGGAGTCACTGACCCTTAAGGCATCTCCTCAAGCAGGAGGCTAAGTAATTCCCAAAGTCCAAAAGACTTTAAAAACTAAGGATGCTGTGGAAAGAAAGTAAAACTGGACACAATTTTGTGATAGCATTATACATATGTTTATGTATATATATATTCTAGGATATAATATATATTATATAATATATATTCTAGGATAAAAGAAAAAAAAAAAAGAACATTTGGAGGGATTGGTTATAGTAAATCACAGATCAGGTTCTTAAGTTAAGAGCATAATCTTCTTAACCTAGAATCCACAGACTTCAAGGGGTCCACAGATAGATTTCAGGTTATCCACAACTTTTAAAAATATTTTTATTTCTTTTCATAGTGGCTAGAAACTGGACATTGAATGAATGCCAATCAATTGAAGAATAGTTGGGTAAATCGTGGCATATGAATGTTATGGAATATTATTGTTCTATAAGAAATGGAGAGACTTACATGAACTGATGTTAAGTGAAATGAGCAGAATCAAGAGATCATTATACATTTCAACAACATGAGGATGTATTCTGATGGAAGCGGATATCTTCAACAAAGAGAAGATCCAATTCAGTTCCAATTGATCAATGATGGACAGAATCAGCTACACCCAGAGAAGGAACACTGGGAAATGAATGTGGACCCCTTGCATCTTTGTTTTTCTTGCCAGGTTATTTTTACCTTCTGAATCCGATTTTTCTTGTGCAACAAGAGAACTGTATGGATCTGCACACATATATTGTATTTAAGATATACTTTAACATGTTTAACATGTATGAGACTGCCTGCCGTTTAGGGGAGGAGGTAGAGGGAGGAAAGGGAAAAGTTGGAACAGAAGTGAATGCAAGGGACAATGTTGAAAAAATTACCCATGCATATGTTCTGTCAATAAAAGGCTATAATCAATTTTTAAAAATCTTATTTGGCTACAAAGTCTCCTTCCTTCCATTACACACCATGTCAGACTTCTCAAATGACAGTGTGAAGAATCACTGACCATTAAGGAATCTCCTCAAGCAAGAGGCTAAGTAATTCCCAAAATCCAAAAGACTTTAAAAACTAAGGATGCTTTGGAAAGCATCCTTTTCTAGAATATTGGACACAATTATTATTGTGAATATTATTGTTCTGTAAGAAATGACCAGCAGGATGATTTCAGAAAGGCCTGGAGAGACTTACATGAACTGATGCTGAGTGAAATGAGCAGGACCAGGAGATCATTATTATACACTTCAACAACAATACTGTATGATGATCAATTCTGATGGATGTGGCTCTCCTTCAACAATGAAATGAACCAAATCAGTTCCAATTGTTCAATAATGAAGAGAACTAGCTACACCCAGCGAAAGAACTATGAGAAATGAGTATGGACCACATCATAGCATTTCCACTTCTGTTTTTTTTGCACTTATATTTTTATTTTCCTTATCAGGTTATTTTTACCTTATTTATAAATCTGATTTTTCTTGTGCAGCAAGATAACTGTATAAATATATATACATATATTTTATTTAAAATATACTTTACCATATTTAACATGTGTTGGTCTACCTGCCATCTAGGGGAGAGAATGGGGGGAAGAAGGGGAAAAGTTGGAGCAGAAGATTTTGCAAGGGTCAATGCTGAAAAATTACCCATTCATATGTCTTGTAAATAAAAAGCTATAATAAAAAAATAAATTTAAAAAAGGGAAAAAATATTTTGATTTCTGTATTTCAATATAACTGGTTTCCTTTGTAATCCTATGTATTTTATTTTATGCATTTAAACACTATTCTGAGAAGATGTCTATAAATTTCATTAGATTGCCTGCCAAAAATGGTCTAGAACACAAATAAAGTTAAGAAACTAACTGCCTCAGATCTTTAACATGCCAACCACCAGCTTGTTTCACAGTGGCAACAGAGTTACATCTACTAATAGAAGAATTAAAGATTTCTGGATCTCTGGCCCAAATCTGCCTGTGAATATGTGTGGATGGCCCTGAATATACTTTTATATACATTCACAAATAAATGCCCTGTACCTCATCTATAGAAGATTAAATAATGACTAATAATTATATACTGTTTTATAGTTATCAAAGTACTTTATATACACTATCTTTTTCAAGTCTTGCAACAACTCTGGAAATATTTGTTTAATAACCTGCAACTTTTGCATATTCTACATATAAGACAACTGAGACACATAGTATGAGAAAGAACCTAACATGGTCCACAAATCAACCACCTATCTACAAATGTTGAAAAGTAGAAAAGACCTTAGAAATCAACTGTTCCAATTTCCTTTCCCCAGTTTACATAGGAGGAAATACTGATTAAAAAAAATATATCAAGAGTGAGAAATAAGAGCATATCAAAGAATTAATCCGGAGCAATGTAAGTACTTACTTAGGACATTATTATTTCTCATTCATTGGAAGAGTTAGATTGCAGACATATGCTAATCAGATGCCACAGGTAGTCTAATACCTCTTATAGCTTAGCTTATTGATTTATAATGAATGTAGAAAATAGAGAAAATCAAAGGAAAGTGGTACAAAGCTAGGAGACTGACATAAAATTGGAAGCCTGATGAGGGTATATAAATGCTAGAAATGTCAATAGGATTGGGCAATCAAGTATGGTTTGGGTTTGTTTTGTTTTTTCAGAATATTCTAGAAAAGGTAAGATACAGATAGATAATCAATTATAAGTTGAGCAAGTTCCTTCCACTATTCTTTTTCAAGGCAATCAAGTGTTCCATGAAGATAATTTCTCAGCATCTTTTATGATTAGCAATATCTAACCTATCCATAGTGCTTTTACATAGGTTAAGCTTTACACCTTATGCTTTCTAGAACTACAAAGCAGCTTCTTACAAATATTATCTTTTGTTCCTCACAACAACCTTGTAAGCTATTATTATCCTTATTTTACAGTTAAAGAAGCTAAAGTAAACAGAGCTCAATTGACTAAGGCTAGGCATCAAAAATCACTATGGCAGAAATTATTTGGGAGAGTGAAGATTATAGAAGAAGGCAGTAGGAAATGGTAATATCTAGCTAGTATACACAGGAAAAGACATAAATGTCATATTGCCCAGTTAAAAGTTAAAGCAACAACAAAAAATAAACTTGCAGAAAAAAAATTAAGAAAACAAAGCATATCAAAAATTTTAGGACTTCCTTTGTCAACAATTAAAAGTAAATGTTTAAAAAAAGTTAAAGGTGATACAAAGAGTCAGAGCAGTATAAAGAATAAAACAAATTCAACAACAAAAACTTGACTGGAGAGTCTTAAAAAGAAAAGGGGAAAAGAAAAGAACCAAGCAGCTTTCCCAAAGAAAGAAAATAAGGAAATTTTCTGTATGTCTATCCATAGGGTTCTAAGAAATCTAACATAATGAAATTAGCAAAAACTCTAAAGATTGTGCAAGGTTATCGTGAAAAAAGATAGGATGGCCATATCAAGGGAAGTTAATAAAACTATCTTTTCTGCAAAACTGAAAAGAAATAGTAGAATTATGACCTCGTCCAACTGTTCTAAAGAACAATTTAAAATAATGCCCAAAAGGTTATAAAATTGTGCATACCCTTTCACCCAGGAACACGACTACTGGGTTTATATCTCAAAGAGATCGAAAGAGAAGTAAAATGACCTAAATGTGCAGAAATATTTATAGCACTATTGTCTGTTGACAAAAAATTAGAACTTGATAGGATGCTCATCAACTAGGGAATGGCTGAACAAGATGTGGCATATGATGTATTATTATTATGCATTTCTTAAAATGATAAGGAGGATGGTTTCAGAATAACTTGTGAAAACACAGGAGCTGATGCAAACTGAAGAGAACAGAAACAAGAGAACATTGTATACAAGAACAGCTATATTGTAATAATGATCAACTGTGAAAGAATTGATAAGCCAGAGGGAAAACTGATGAACTAACACAGTGCAAATTGAAGCATATTTTTTTACTTTCTTTATGCTTCTTGCTTTTTTTTGCAACATGACTAATATGGAAATATCTTTTACATGACTTCACATGGATAATGGGCATCATATTGCTTGCCTTTTCAATAGATGGAGGACAGGCTGGAAGGAATGAATTTTGAATTCAAAATTTTAAAATTAATGTATAAAAAAGTGAAATAAAATTATAATTTTTCAAAGATCATCCAGATATTGTGCTGGTAAGGTTTTTAATTACAGGTTCAAATGACAGCACATGAATTAACAGCAAGGAATTCTACTAAGTTCCTCTCAAATATAAACCTAAAAATTACCAAAAAACGAGAATACATTGTACATTGTAAGAATACATTGTAAATGTAAGGCAGGCTGAGGGGCAAAAATAGTGTGTCAAAAAGTCCCAAGGATGTAAAAAAAAAAATTTTGGAGTTAGGAGAGTGTCAAACAAGATATCTAAAAGTACAATAAAATAAATTATTATTTTCAAAGCCTCAACTTAACTCAAGTTAACACTCATGCCTCAGTTATGCATAGCAAATACATAAAAATGAATCAAATATAGTGAAAACACTAAAGTATTTAATGTCCATGTGAAAAACTGTTCTGTATTTGAAACATGCCAAAAACTCATGGTAGCAAAAAACAGCTCATGTAAAAGGTGGAATTTTTCAAGGAGATATTAGAAGCATCCTATGATTCTGATTCACCTAAAACCATTACCATCTTTCCCAACTTAAGCCTAAGTATTCTCAAGAATGGTTTCCAAATTAATGAAGGAATCAAATTAAAACATCTTTTTATTGACTGCTGTATAAGGATGACATCTTTCTACATGGATCCAATGAAAATCACATTAAAATAAAATCTTTCTTAACAATTTCAAAATGTTCTCTGGACTAGAAAAATATGAAATTCTTAACCAAAACCACACTGAAGCAATGAATGATTCCTAAAACCTCCTTGGCATCTTCCAGGTGAGATAATTGTGCATAAAGATATCAAGGAAAAGTATGTGGCTGCATACACTAAAAGCATTAACTGCTATTCTGAAATCAAAGATGAAAAGGAAGAACATGCCAAAAGCAATTAGCAAAAAGATCATACAAGTTTTTTACATGTCTGAATATTAATATCTTACCCTGCATTTCATATCCATCACCTATCTGACAGGTGATAAATAGTATTCTTCATTGTTAGCACTTAAGAATCATAGTTAATCGTGACAATGTTCAGAATTGTTTAATCTTTCGAAATAACTTTCTTTACGATGTTTTAGTCATTGTATTTAGTCTGCTTCTGTTCATTTCTCTATGTAGCAATCCATTCAACTTCCATGCTTCTCTGAATCTGTCCCTTTTTTCATTTATAGCATACTAATATTCATTAATTCATACTAATCAGTCAATAAGCATTTATTAAGCAATTATCATGTGGCAGATGCCATGATAAATTCTGGAGATACAAAGAAAGGCAAAAGACAGTCATTGACCTCAAGGAGTAACAATTTAACAGGCTACCATTATGTGTATGTATGTACTCATGCATGTACACATACATATATACATATATGTTTTATTGTGTATATATCACAATCTCTCTAGCCATTCCTCAATTGATGGGCACGCCATTACTTTCCAGTTCTTTGCTTTTTAAAAAATGTTGTAATATATCTTTATCTTTTTTATCTTTCATTTCTTTGAGGGAGGCTTAGTAGTATTATTATTGGGTCAAAGGATATACACTGTTTAGTGACTTTGAGGATCCAAGTCCAAATTGCTCTCCAAAATATATGGTCCACTTCACAGCTTAACAAACATTATATTAGTGTGTTTATACTCTTACAACACCCTCCAAGATTTGTCATTTTCTGGTTTTGTTATTTTTTGCCAATCTATATATCAGATATGCCAATCTGATAGATATAAAGTAATTCCTCAGAGTTTTTTATTTTAATTTGCTTTTCTCTTACTAGTGATTTGGAATATTTTTCATCTGGTATTAATATCTTAGATTTCTTCCTTTAAGAAGTCCTTATTCATTTTTTTTTTGATACTTTATCTATTGGGGATTGTCTCCTGTTCTTATAAATTTAAACTAATTCCCTACCATCAGAGAGCAGAAATTTGTCCAAAAAATTTACTGAAAAACTTTTTCCCAGTTTTTCCCAGTTCTCCTAATTTTATCTGCATGGATTCTGTTTGTGCACAATTTTATATAATTAGAGTTGTCCATCTTATGGGATCCTTTTTACCCATTGTTTAACCACAAAAATCTTTCATCTTCCATAGGATATAAAGAAAACCAGGTCATAGGCTACAAACTCATATTACTGTGAATAAAAACAATAGTCCCCATATATTTATTTAGCCTTTTTAAGATTTTGAAAGCACTTTCTTCAAATCAACTTTCTGAGGCAAGAGCAAAAATAGTATTCCCATTTTAAAGAAACTAAGACTCAAAGAGTTTAAAAGATGGGTCTAAGGTAACATAACTATTGAATATCAGAACCGGTAGGTATTGTAGTTATTATTGGTCAGTCACATCTAACTCTTTGGGATTCCATTTGGAGTTTCTTGGCAAAGACAGTGGAGTAGTTTGCCATTTCCTTCTCTAGGTCATTTTACAGGTCTGGAAGCAAAGGAATTGGGGTAAGTAACTTGCCCAGGGTCATACTGCTAATAAGTGTCTGAGGCCAGATTTTTCCACAGCACCACCTAGCTGGAAGGTAAACCTATGCAATCTTGACTCCCAAGTTCAGTGTCATATTGCTTCCATGTATTCTCTGAATCCATATACTTCTCTTTGTGACATTCTATTCAGCATATCTTAAGAAGAAATGTCAGTAGAGGATCATCATCAAATACCAATATTTGAGTGCCTAACACATACAAGTGTTAGGCTAGTGAGACTTAAATCCCTGAGCTCAAATGGCTTATCATTCAACCAAGTTTGTTTTTCTAATCATGGAGACAAACTTGAACTAAACTCATCATGTGACCAATTGCATTGCTCATCTTGTGACCAATAGCAAGCATCCTTTGGCTGGAGGGATCAATCAATAAATATTTGTAAATCCCCTACCATGTGCCAGACACTGTGCTAAGTGCTGATGAGGCAAAAGGTCCTGCTTTCAAGAAGTTCAGAATCTGTTTTCCTTCTCATGTTTTTTTCTTTCTAGATCTGATTTTTCTTGTGCACAAAGTAACTGTATAAATATGCATACATATATTGGATTTAACATATGTTTTAACATATTTAGCATGTATTGGACTACTGCCATCTAGGGAAGAGGGTGGGAGAAAGGAGGAAAAAATTTGGAACACAAAGTTTTATAAGAGTCAATGTTGAAAAAATTACCCATGCATATGTTTTGCAAATAAAAAGCTTTAATTAAAAAAAAAAAAAAGCAAAAAATAAAAAAATAAAGAGACTTGGAAAGGAAAAAAATTTTTAGAATCTAAAAAAAGAGTGTTATAAATAATAATAATAGTTAGTTGGTTGGTTGGTTATCTGGCCTTCATTCTAAGAGAATCAAAATAATATCTAGCATAGGTTAGAGTCAAGTTAGTATGTGCAACTGTGGTTGATCAGACTAATATAAGCTCAGAATGCTCTGCCACAGGTTGAACACAAATAGTCCCCATGAAAATTTGGGGTGGATTCTTTAGCTTTGCAAATTCTGCATTTTTTCTAAACTAATTCAATTCTGCTTTGTTCATAAAGCATAAAATCTTCTCTGATGAGGGTACCCCATGCTGGATGGTCCTGTACCAGGATCTCCCATGTCATGCAATCAATTCTAAATTTCTTGAGAGATTCTGAGTGTTCTCATATCACTTTTTCTGATCACCCTGTGAGTGCTTGCCCTATGTAAGTTCTCCATACTTTGGGCAAGTGTATATTTGACATCTGAACAATGTGGCCAGCCCAATGGAGTTGTGCTCTCTTCAACAGAATTTGAATGTTTGGTAGTTTAGTTCAAGAACAGACCTCAGTGTCTGGCATTTTATCCTGCCAGGTAATCTTCAGAACCTTCCTAAGATAATTCAAATAGAACTGATTCAATTTCCTGTATGGCACTTACTATCCGGGTTTCACAGGCATAAAAACAAGGTCAGCACAAGTGCTTGTGTAAACTTTCAGTCAATTTAATATTTCTTTCTTCCACACTGAACTCTCTCTGGCAATGTATGTGTCAACCTCAATATTAATGTGTACATCCTTGGAAAGTATACGGCTAATGTAAGTGAACTTATCCACTTATTCAAAACTTCTCCATTTGCTATCATTGTTCCATATACAGATGGTATAGTGCTGGCTAAGGAAGTTATCTGTGCTATCTTGGTGTTAATTATTAGGTCAAAATTAGCATTAGCAACAGAGAATCTAGCCATATTTTGTTGCATCTCAGCTTCAGAAACTGCACTTAGCATCTACAAACAAAAAACATGCACCAACACTCCCTCCACTTTACACTTGATTTATAGACTTTTTAAGTTGAAGAATTTATCATCAATGTAGTAACTGACTTTGATGTAAGTCAGTTCCTCATCTGTAAGATGAGCTGAAGGAAATGGCAAACTCCAATTTTTTTGCCAAAAAAAACCTCAAATGAGTCAGTAGTAACTGAAAAATGGACTCAACTCATCAGTTTTCTCAAGCTCAATTTGATCAAAACAAAATAAAATAAATAAAAAATAAAAAATAACTAACATTTATATAACACCATGCTTTACAATTACTGTCTTACTTGATCCTATTATCCCCATTTCACAGATGAGGAAACTAAGGACTTGCCTAGGGTCATATGGCTAGTAAGGGCCAGAAATGGAATTTAATGAATCACATCAGATAGGACCAGCCTACAGCTTTGATCTCATTAGTACTATGCTTTAATGAATTGAGCCAGCTGAATAGAGATATTAATGTTTGCTTTGTTCAGCATCTAAGTTTAGCACCATGTGCAATTAGGCTTTGAAAAATGTTTTGTAATAAAGATGATGAGCCTGCCCAGCATGGATCTTTGGGAGCAAAAGCATGAGCCAACTCCCTGTAGTCAGTTCTTTTCAGAAACACTAGCCACAAAACCACAAGCAGGCTGCCTGGCTATAAGCTTCCTTTTCTCCACAGAGTTTTCTGAGCCATTCCCCATATATGTCACTGCTCTCGACTGTCCTTGCCAAGATCGAGGCTCTAGGCACTACACTAACAGGGGGGATGTTGTTCTAGCAGTCTGAGGCTGAGGAGAGGGCACAGATTCTGCCACAGGGCCAGAAAGAATGGGAACAGCAAGGCTGATACAATGGTCATCTCAAATTTAGAAGAGCTG
Organism: Sminthopsis crassicaudata; assembly: GCF_048593235.1. Taxonomy (NCBI): domain Eukaryota; kingdom Metazoa; phylum Chordata; class Mammalia; order Dasyuromorphia; family Dasyuridae; genus Sminthopsis; species Sminthopsis crassicaudata. The sequence goes on along the minus strand of NC_133620.1, from coordinate 312,594,916 downwards.
TTCAGCCCAAACCACTAAAACCTGGCTCTAAGTGGAGTGACTGCACATGTGTGTGAAACCTGGTGAGCCAGATGTGGCAAACAGGATGGTTAAAGAGGGGAAGGCTTTTGCTGCTTAATACAAGTACCTGTCTGCCAGCTACCTCCTTCATACTTGACCTGCTTTAATCATCACTCAACTACTCCTTCACAACCAGGCACAATTTCTTACAAGTCCCAATAGGTTAATAAATATCTCTTTAAAAAAATAAAATAATACTGAAATGCTTAATTGTAGCTTCAAAATCCCCTTGTTTAAATATCCTCATATCATAGTATGCCTATTTACTGTTCCCTGAAAATAGCCAATCCTTTCCTACATTCTATAATTATTCTGTTTTCCCAATATTTAAACAACCTCTCTGTTCTAATCCAAACCATATCCCTTCTCCTCCTTCCGAACTTTATTTTTGAGACCCTCTTCTTCCATTTTCTCCTAGATGCCCCTGATTCCCTTTCAACCTCCCTTTTCCTAATATTTGTCTTTCTCTTTTCCTAATATTTGGCAGTTGTATTTATATGTGTATTAGTCTGTTAGAGACTTTCCTTCTGAGAATTGCCATGTATGCCATGTCAGCTGGTAGGGTGGAACCAAGAGGTAGAAGGGGGCTTGGCCTCTGAGACAGGAGGTTGTGTCTTACAGGTGTTAGATCTTTTCTTAGGACCCAGTACTAATTCCAGATGTCTCCTTTCGGTGGATCCACCTATGTAGTGCTGAGTGGGCTAGACACAGGGTAATCCCAGAGGAGAGTAAATATATATGGCCAGCTTTGCCATAGGCAGAAGAGAAAAATGTGGAGAGAAGTAAAGAGAGACAGACATGCAGAGAGATTTGGAGATAGAGAGAGACACAGAGACATACATACACTTGCTCTTGCTTCCTGCTAACCCCCATAGAGATTACCAATTTAAAAAAAAAAAAAAAAAAAAAAAAAGTTTATTTGGTATTTTAACATCGACTCGTCTCCTTGTCTATCCGGGGAAGATTGGCCCTGACAATCAATAGCTTCTGTGAAGGAGGTTACATTAGTCAAACTGGTTGTGAACACATTTCTCTGATACTTGTGTATCTGGTCATTTCTATGTCTACAGTATCTCTCATATGCATGCCCTACACTCTACCAACAGTTAATCACCATTCTAATCTTTCCCTTAAACTACTACTAAAATAGCTCTTAATTAGACTCCCTGACTCAAATCTTTCCCAACCCCAATTCAACCTGCTCACAAGTGCCCAAATAACTTTCTTAAAGCACAAATAAGACTATCACCCCTCTCTTCAATATACTCCAATGGTTCCCTCTATGGCTAAATATAAGCTATTCTGCCTGGTATTTAACAGATCTTTACCACCTGGCTTGATCCTACTTCTCCAGTCTCCTTACCCATTACACCCCACATTCTATAAAGTTCAATCACACTGGCCTATTTACTATTGCATATAAATAATACTCCATATTCATTCTTTTGCCCTGGCTAGCACCCATTGCTGGAAGGCTTTTCCTTTTTATCTCCACTTCTGGGAATTTTGGGGCTTCCTTTAAAACTCAGATCAGGTGGTATAGTAAGCAAGGACTGTTTCATTTTTATTTTTGGATCCCCAAGGCAAGTGCAATGTAAGTATGTAATAAGTTTTTGCTGAATGATACGCCCTCAAAACATGTTCAGCTTTTACTCATTAGACAATAGACTCTTCATCTTATGGATAAATACGTTAACACTGACTGCACTTTGTAAATAAAGTATTCTGGAAACTCTGGGATCTTGGCATATACTTTATTGCTTCACCTTTTAATATCTCTAAGACTTTCCAACAATTCTGCAGCTGAATTCTTTTCTATGTGTTGTCTCCCATGGTTAGAGCATGAGCCTCTTGAGCCGGCATTGTTCCATTCTAAAAATTTGTATCCTCAGTGTTTATTGAAATGCTTGGCACATAATAAATGGTCAAAAATACTGATTCATTTATTCATTCATCTGATATAAAAAAACAGACAAGTACCCTCAGAAAAATGAATGTAGAAACTATAGATCTGGGTATAATTTTTATTTTTGCATCTCCATAAGATTATGAACTACTTCAGAAACTTTGTTTAAAACTTAGACCAATTATATCCTCAGCACCCCTTTCACTTACTATTATAGAATCCTATAAAAAAAGGAAATAAGGATATTCTGCCATGAGTTATTCTTGATGAATGCATGCTGGCTCTTAGAAGTAACTCCTTCCCTTTCTTGATATTTGACAAACACTTAGTTAATGAGCTTTTCTAGACTATTTTTTGAAAACTGGGACATTTTCCTTTCTTCAATTTTGTGATACTTCTCCCATTTTCATTAATCTTCTAAATATCATTGACTTTCTCAGCAATCATATCTGCCAATTCTTTCAGAACCCAAGGATGTAGTTGAACCAGCTGATCGGAATTCATCAAGAACAGCTATATGCACTATGATTTACAGTTTTTAATTAATCTAGTTTGGGCAGCAAGGTGGCATAATGGATAGAATGCGGGACCTGGAATCAGGAAGATTTGAGTCCAAAACCATCATTAGGCAGTTTGCCTCAGTTTCCTCAACTGCAAAATGGGAATAATAATAGCATTCACCTTCCAGGATTATAATAAGGAACAAATGAGAAATATCTGTAAAGCGCTTAGCACTGTGGCTGTCCCCTAGTAAGCACTTAATAAATGCTTGTTTCCTTCCTTCCAGAGTTCCTGTAAGCCCAAAAAAAAAAAAAAATCCATCTCAGCCATCTCAATTATGCACCCCTCTGAACTCAGATTAAGTAGTCCTCACACAGCAAATATAAGTTATTGCTTTTCCAACTTATAAATTAATAAGATCCATCAGTCTCTGCACTCCATCAGTGTGTCCCTGAATAATCCAAGACCTTTTGTATACCACACAGGGCATAGAAAGAGGCAATAAGCATTTATTAAGCACCTATTATGTGCCAAGCACTGAGCTAAGCATTTTACAAATACTACCTCACTTTCATCCTAGGAGGTAGATCTTCTTATAATCCCCATTTTGCAGATAAGGAAACGGAGGCAGAAGTTAAGTGACATGCCCAGAGTACAGCAGCTAAACATGGTCTGAGTCTGGATTTGACATTTAAGGTGATTCTTCCTGACTCCTGACTCAAGACCCAACATTCTATCCTTTATGCCATCAGGTTACTCTTATTAGAGGCTTCCAGGCATTAACAAAGGAAAATACTCCCCAACTCCCTCTCCCCCCACCATTGTGCAGTCACCCTATCTCATATGAATATGGTAAATATCAGCTTAACAGACAAGATCAATCAGAAAAAAAGAACTCATCCTGGAAATAGGCCAGGGTTCAAATCCCAAGTCATTTTCACTTTCTGGGTTCTAGTTTACTTAGCTATACTTGCTAATACCTACTTCTATACTTGCACTAACTACTTCATGAAGCAGTTTTTAAGAAAGTGCTTTGTAAGCTATAGAGTGATATATTAAATGCAAGCTGTTATTAGCATAGTTATCATTTTGGTAAAGGATAAAACATAAGAGACACATTCAAGAAAAACACGAAGGAAAATGACAAAACTTAACATTCTTCCTGTTTCTATATTTAATTCATTGCCTAGATCAAGGGTACCATCAGAATTCCAATATTCCACTTTAAAGAAAAGGAAATGGCACAAATGAAAAGGTTGACAGTGACCTCAGAAGCCACACATGTATCAATGTTAGTTGTCCTTTGGATCTTCAGGAAGCCAGGTGCAGGCAACAGATGAAGCAAAAATGATTAATGGACTTCAGAGAAATTCTGTGGAATAATATCTTAATGATACTTCATTTAGCAAATATTGGATGGAAGGTGAATAAAAGATGAAAACGCAAATGAGAGGGCTCTCTCTTGGAGAGGGAAATAAAATAATTTCTGAGATGTCGGGTTATAGATAAACCCCTTCTGCTTCAATTCCTCTCTCCTAAAAAGAAACAGGTTAAAGGGATATGTTCAACTCGGGATGCTGAGTAAATTCTTGAGTCCTGATTTAAGGGAGTCCTATGCCTTATAAAAATGATTACATATTCCAATTTACCCAGAGACAGTTGACCAGTTAGTGTTCTCCAAGTGACTACTTCAATACTTGTTTCTGAAATCTCCCCCAAGGAACCTATTGCTCAATACTTTGATGTTGTGGTACAACAATTCACTTCTTGAATGAAAGATTTGATTTCTAAGAGGCCATTTAAGAATCATTTTCTTCTTCCAATCGATAATAATAAGAATTCATAAGAGTTAGCAATTATGTATAGAAGAATTTCGTGTGTTTAACCTTGAATTGCCTGGTGTCTTTGAGAGGGGGAAGAAAGGGAGAAAAATTTGAAACACAAGGTTTTGCAAAGGTAAGTGTTAAAAAAAAAATCTTTGCATATATTTGGAGTATATATGTATACATATTTTTTTTTGCTAAGGCAATTGGTGTTAAGTAACCTGCCCAGGGTCACACAGCTAGAAAGTATTAAATGTCTGAGACTGAGGTCTTCCTGACTTCAGGGCCCGTACTCTATCCACTGTGCTATCTAGCTGCCCTAAAGAAATATTTTTTTAAAAAGAGTTAGCATTTGGAGCTCTGCCAAATGTTTTAAATGATCCTAGAGACAGCCTTATTGTAATAGGATCTACAATTATTCCCATTTTATAAATGAGGAAAATGAGACTTGGGAAACTTAAAGGACTTATTAATAATCACCTATTATTTCTTCCATGTGAAAAATTCCTGGAGGATCAGCTAGGTAGCACAATGGAAGGAAGGGGGAAGGAGAGAGGGAAAAAGAGAGGGAGGGAGGAAGGGAAGAAGGGAAGAAACTCCTTCAATAGATGCAGATGTGTAAATTATCAACTGATCTACTAAGAGTACTAAGAACTTGGGAGTACCAAGAGATTGAATCATTTGCTCATAGTCATAGAGTCAGCATATACCAAGAGATAAAACTTAACAACCAAGTCTTCTTACTCCTACTTATTACTCCAAATTGCCTTTCCACAGAAAAATCTTGCCCAAATACTACTTTCACCCTTTCATTACCTGATTAAGAATCTCCATCAAGGCCAATCTCTTTCAGCCTTTACTTAGTCAACACCTTTTCTCAGTGTTCTTCACTTGTTAGAGTGGGCTTTCCCCATATCATCTCCCAAATATAACATGCTCATTCCCATTTCCACATATTTTCCTCTGCTTGAAATGTCTTCCTAACTCCTCTTCAGAAATTCATCCCACACTGTCTCTAAGCCAATGACTACTTCATGAAGATATTTCATTAGTCTGGTGACTTGAAATCTAATCTCAGAGTTATTATTAACTAGTTATGTGAATCCAAGAAAGTCACTAACCTCTTCTGTGCCTCAATTTCCTCATCTGTAAAATGGGATTGTATCAGATGATCTCAAAGGTTCTTTCCAGCTCTGGTTCATGGCTCTATGATTTTATTGAAGCCTTTTCCCTTCATCTATAGCCCTTAAGAGTTAGTCATCACAGTCAGACCATATACTTTATCTATTTTATTATCTCTTCAAGTTAGAACTAATTTAATTGTTCCTTGTATTCCCAGCTCCTATTGAGCACTATGTTTGTTAAATGGAACTGGGTTGTATAATATATGTAATTATTGGTCCTTTAGTCATTACATCTAATATCTTCTTGTTCCACCAAAATTCAGATTGCCTTCTATTTCTTCAGAGAAAGCATCACAAAGTGGAGAGTGCTAGATCTGTAGTTTAAGAATCTGGGTTCTAATCTCTGGCTCTCTGACTGAGGTATATCACCTCAATCAAGTCACTCCATCTCTGTGGGGCTTCATTTTCCTCTTCTGTAAAATGAGAGTTAGAAGCAATTACCTCGAAAGTCCCTTCCAGCTCCAAATCTATGGTCCTATTCTTCCATACCATTAATTTTAGCCTTGGATAGATAACAGTACTTTATTTCCCCTGATCTTTGTTGTTGTTTTTGTTTAGTTGTATCCAAATCTTCATAACCTATTTAGGGTTTTCTTGGCAAAGACACCAGAGTGGTTTACCATTTCCTGCTCCAGTTCATTTTACAAATGAGGAAACCAAGGCAAGCATAGCTAAATGACTTGCCCAGGGTCACATAGCTAGTAAATATCTGAGGCCAGATTTAACTCAGGTCTTCCTGACTCTAAGCTTGAGGCTCTACCCACTGTGCCAATTAGTTACCCAGGTTCACATTCTTTCTCTGCTGCTACTGACACAAACTTGGTTAAGACACTTAATATTGTTAGCTTATGTGTAAAATGAAAGTTGTACTAGTTGATCTTAAAGATCCCATCAAGCTTCAAATTCTAAGATTCTATGGAAAGAGCTCCCCAACTATTTCACAAAAGCTGTCTCTTAAGAAGTCATTTTCTTGCACTGTGAGACTGGAGAAGGTCTCCTGAAAGGCATCCAAAGATACTTGACAACTTTCTCCAGAGAGGGTTAAGTATTAGAGTTTGAGAGACAAACAAGCTGGGAAAGAGCTTTGTCCTTCTAGGGGTATCCATTTATCTCCAGCCAGCATTAGCCCTAATCAGAAGCCAAAGAGGAAGTCAGTCACCTATGACAGGATGTGGCAAAGCCACTCCTACCCCAAATCACGCCCCCACTAGCCTCCTATAGTACCACCTTTCCTTCCTATTTGGCCTCAAATTCCCCGGGCTTAGACAACAAAAGAGGGCAGTTAGTACAGGGAAAAAGAAAAAGTGTCATTTTCACCTAGCCTGTTCCTATCAGCACATATTAGAGTTAAGACTTCAGTCTATTAGAGCAGAGAAGTACCATAAAGATCAGTGAGTCGTCACTCTCCACCCCTGCACCCTTGATTTACAAATAATGAAAAAAGAAACTTAAAGAAGCAAGTCAATTGTGTCTAAAGCCACAGAATTAATTAGTGAGTCAAGTTCAGAACCTAGATCTCTGGGTATCCGTTTTATTATTCTTCCCACTTGAACAACTGTAAATTTCAATAAGTGAAGTTGGCAAAAACAATTTTGCATGACAGATTCAGAATGGACTAGGAAAGGTAGGTCTGAGTGATAATGTACCGAACCAAGGTTGGGAGGAACACAGTAAGGGAGGAACTTTAAGACCAACTTTCCCAATTTTGCCTGGAGATGCAGAAATTACCCTCTACTTCTGGTGATAAGTAGTGGTGTGATCCTCTCAGAAAAAATGCCCACTCCACTAATTCAAAGTAATACACGTTAATTTCATGATTTACAGAAGTCCCCACTTTATTACATCTATACAATTTCTCCCAATAGCAGCAGTTTCTTTCCTCCTCTTGCTTACTCAGTCTCCACCAGGCACTACTGATGAAATTCTATTTGACTGACCTCAGTATTGACTTTGTCACAAAGCAATGGCCAGGGGACATCTGAGCCAGATGGTTTATAACTTACAGGATTTAAAGCCTGAAAAAGACCTTGGATGATTCTAGTCTAATCCCCTTTTCTATAGATAAGAAAAGGAGTCAATGACTTGTCCAAGTTCACATAAAGCGGAAGAATTGGAATAGGATCTTTTGAACATTCTGTGTGGAATTCCACCACACCATGTTATCTCCAGACATGATCCCAGAAATAGTTTATTAAAAGACCGAGTAGGCAAAAAGTTGAGGGGTTACCACATCCCGCTGCCCCGAGATGTCTTTAGATCCTTACAAAGCAGTGGCCCTCACTCTCGGACACACAGAGAGATACAACAGAAAAACTATGGAATGCTCCCTACTTAGAAAATTTCGTCTTTATCTTCAAGGATTCGCAACTTTTCTGCGAGGAAACAAATCGACCAGAGTACATATTTGTGCCAGAGGCTGGGTCTCGTACAAATGACTAAACACGGACTCCCGCTAACAGGTATTGAAAAACTTGGAGGCTGGTATTTTCAGACCGGCATATATCATCTCTCCCGCCCTTAGATCCCTTCAGAATGGATAGATTGGCCTCTAAATCCCAATTTCCACCCAGAGCCTTGAGGAGACTGCGCAGTGTGCTTAGCTCCGGATAAGAAACTCCAGTTAGTCCTTGCCCCATCCTAGAAAATGTACATCCCCAATCCCCCCAAAGCCCAGGAACAATTCTGAGTCCAGCAGCATTCCCCCGGGGCTTGAGCTTCAGCCCCCACAACTCCCAATCTCGGCAGCAGCTGAGTCCCGGAACAGAGTGGAGGAGGGGAAGGGGGAAGAGAAAAAGGAAGGGGGAGGGGGAGACTGAAGGTCCTGGACCCATGCAGATCGCTGCTCTAGATGCCAGAGTAGAGGGATGGAAAGCAGACACTCAGAGGGGACATATATCCCTGGTGAGAGTCCCGGTGTTACACACCGTGGAATCCAGAAAACGCATAAAACCCAGCACTAAGCCAGGGAAGAGGAAACTGCACAGTTTGTAGAGGGTGGAGAACAAACATATCGGCTAAGTGTGCAAGTGTGTACTCTCTCCTAAGGCTCTAAGTGTGAGTGCTTCCTTCAAGCCCCCTCCCTCCCCACTCATTCCCCAAGTTTGGGCACAGAACATCGGGTCAGGCTCTTCTTTGCCTACTCCCCATCCGAGGGGCCCAGGACCTGGCGGGAATTGGAGCTGGGGGGGAGGGGGGAGAAGAGGAGCTCTCTGGAGCCGATCGGCTGGTCACCCACCTTCGAAGTCCGAGATGATCCCGTCCAGCTGTGCATTGACCGTGGGGTCCGACATGTTGGCTTGAGGGAGAAGTCTAGAGGCTGATTTAGAAGAAGCGCTCACCCTCACCCCCGGCCGAGCCCAGAGCGCTGGCCCGGGGGCTGGCTGCCCAAGATCCTAGCAGTGCGGAGCTTGCTCGCGCTCGCTCGCTCGCTCGCTCTCCCGAGCGCCCCTCAGTCCACTGGATCCGGGTGAATGATTGCTGGAGGAAAGCGCTCGCCGCCCCGCCTCTCCCTTCTTTCGCTCTCCTCCCCACTCTACAGCCCGGCCTCCTCGCCTGTCTAGCAGTTGGGATCAGGTTCCAGCCCCAATAGCCCAGCCCCCTCTGCTCTCCCACTGGCTGCTCCACCTGCCCGTCAAAACTGCCCCGGACCCTGGGGCTAAGAGCTGGAAGCTGATCCGCGCCAGAGCCCACCAAGTCGCCGGCTGAATCAGCCTGGAACACTGAGGAAGAGCGCGGGCTCTTCTGCTGGGGCACATCTCACCCCACCCTTTCCCGTAGTAGGGCAGGCCGGGGTCTTGGAGGTGGAAATGGGGAGGCAGTGACCCAAAGCTCGGCTCCCCACTCCCCTTTCCCCCCTGCCCATAAACCTGAGCGCCGCCTGCCACCCCGCTGGGGCCAGATGTGGGCGGATGTGGAAGAGCAGGCCCCAGACCAAGCGAGGGACTTTGTGTGGGGGGAGGAGGGGGGATGTTGGGGGCAAATGGAGTGTGGGGAAAGGAAGAGGACAGGGGAATATCTCTAACCTGGACTTGCCCCTTCTAACGTAGCCTAAGCGGCGGGGATTTTCTTAACAAAACTGCAGAGATAGGAACAGAGCTGCTCCCTCGTGCTAAAAAGGCTTCAAGAGGGTAATTATGCTTGACGACATAAACTCATATCAACCTCATCTTTGTCCATAAATGAGGGGAATTTAAAGAGAGAGAGCCCGGTTTGGTCTGAATCTACAAGGTAGGCGATTCACGGAAATAAAGTACAGGACATAGCCTTTACATTACTCTATTCTATAGAGCTGAATGTCCCCGAGACTGGTAATGCCTTGGCTCTCGGTCGAGAGTTGGGCTGCCTCACTGCTAGAAGATAATGAGGGGCTAGATGCTTCATCTAATAATGCACTTTGGAGTTCATATTGAAATCTGCCAACTGATAATTTACTTATCTGTAAACAGAACCCACCCGAGAGAAATGCGAGTTCCTTATGAATGGGGAGGGACTGGACTCTCTTCTCTGTCTCCTCCTCCTCTTCTTCTTCCCCTTCCCCTCCATTTATTCCCCCGGCACCTAATGCCTTTCATGCAGTAGGAGTTTTATTCTTGTTTGGTAAATGCAATGGGAAGTTCCTTAGCACACTCTTGTCTCTTCCAGCTGCTTCTCCTTGTCTCCTAGAAGCACGTAACAGGGGTATGCAAACTTGGTAATTTTTCAGGGTGTAGTTCTAATTGGGGTGGAAATAAGAGATACTTTTAAACATTACTTTTATTATATATATATATATATATATATGTATATATATATATATACACATATGATAAATAATTTATATAATCCTAATGCAAAGAAATTTTTCTCTTTATGGCAAATATTTATTTTTGTGATAAACCTTGACTTAAAACCTGTAACAGACAACAATAAGGTGGCAAACTTACCGAATGTCTAAGGCATACAAATCTCTTATCTCAATTATGTGTGAGATATGGGTATTTATTATGCTTTTCTATTACCTTTCTAGACAGAGATATATAGGTCCTCAGCCTATCATTAGGCAAACAACACGCACGCCCACAAACACATTGTTACACATAGGAAAGAGTTTTCCAGTCAATCTACAAATGAGAAGCTTTTTTGCTCCCCACAGTCACCATTCTTGAGCACCCTGCCCACCAACATCATCCCATAAACATACAGTTATACAGTGAAAATAGCCTGAATTAGGCATCAGAAAGCCTACATTCCAATCTCAGCATTTCCAATTACAGCTGTGTGACCATAGGCAAGTCACTTAAGCTTTTCACCCTGTTTTCTGACCTGAAAATGAAGAGGGTTTGGATTTGATCACTAACTCCTATATTTATTTGTCAAAAAAAGACTTGGGCTTTTCATTTTTAATGCAATCTTGTTTGTAGATCACCATTTCCCAAAACATTTTACTTCATCTCCCTCCCAGAAAGCTTTCTCTTATGATAAAAAAAAAGATATTTCAGTAAAAATATCCAACACATCAACTAAGGGAGGCATTAATGCCCTATTGTTCTACTATTATAATGCCCTAACCCCTCTACAAAGAAGAGAGGAATATATTGTCATATCTTTTCTTCAGGGCTGTTTAATTAAAATCCTACAACATTCAGTTTTCATTGTTAACCATTTTGCCATATATACTATTTTAAAATTATGAATGTTATTTATCTTGTTCTGTTTATTTTATATTCATTTGGAAGTCAGAAGATATTCTGTATTCTTTATATTAATCATTTTTTACAGTACAATCTGAGCATCTACTTTGCTTGCAATTTGTTACTAAAAAAAATGCTGCTATAAAATTTTTAGTGTATATTCAGCCATTCATTTTACCTTTCACCTAGTTAGGAGTATATACCTAAGTTTGGGATCCTTTCAATCAAAGGATATGAACACTTTAGTCACTTTTCTAGCATAATCCAAAATTGCTTTCCAGAATGGTTGGTCCAATTCACATCACAGCTCTAGCAAGAATGACTATCCTCGTTCTTGCCAATTTTCTGAAATTGAGGTAAAACATTGACATTGTCTTGATTTACATGTTTTATTATTATTTCTTGGAGTAATATTTCATATAATTGTTAACATCAAAGTTTGTAATTTTTTTTGAAGAGACTTGAAATATTTTGCTAGAATACAGATATATTTACTGGTATTGGAAGTTTAGAAAATAGATTTGAAATATTCTTGAAATAAAAGTGAGGGAACAAGGAAACATTCTGAAGAAAAACAAAATTAAGCCTCTATTCATAATGAAAAAAATTATTGTAATGAATAAATTACCATGGATCCTGTAATTTTAGAGCTGGAAGGGATAACGGAGATCATTTAATCCAATTCCTTCATTTTTCAGATGGGAAACAAAGACCTAGCAGTCTACTAATCTGCCTAAGATTACCTGGCAGTCAATCATTCAATTAATAAATATTTACATAGCACTTATTATGTACTTTGCACCCAAAGGTACAAAGAAAATTAAATATACTCAAAGAACTTACATTATAAAAAAGAGACAACATACAATGAATTTACATATAAATTATATACAGTGTCTCAGAAGAAAAGAACTACCACTGGGAGGGAATGAGCAAAGGCCTCCCTGCAGAAAGTATGATTTGAAGTTTGGGAAGCCTTGGAGATAGAAGTAAGGAGTGAGATCATCCCAGGCACAGACAGACAACAGGCATTAAAAAGACAGGGATGGGAGCTTTATAGAGAGCAGCAAAAAGGTATCACTGGATAAATATGTATACAAAGGAGTAACATTTAAAAAGACTAGAAAGATAGGGAGGTTTTATCAAGTTATGGACAGTTTTAAATGACAGAGGAGTTTATACTTGATCCTAGAAACAATAGAAAGCCATGAGAATGTACTGAGAAAAGGTGAGACATAGTCAGACTTAGGCTTCAGGAACATTAATTTGATGGCTAAATGAAGGAGAAAAGTGAAGGGAAGAATCTTGAAACAAAAGACTTGACAAAAGACACTTGCAAGTCCAAGTAAAAGACTGAAAGAGAGAGAGAAGAGAGAGAGAGAGAGAGAGAGAGAGAGAGAGAGAGAGAGAGAGAGAGAGAGAGAGAGAGAGAGAGAGAGAGAGAAAGAGAGAGAGAGAGAGAATGTTGACAAAGTAGAATCAAAAGAACTGGGCAATACCCTGGATATAGGGAGTCCATAATTACCCAAAAGTTGGAAGTAATTACCCAAAAGTTAGAAGCTTGTGTGAGTGGAAAAAATGATGTTACTCTTAAAAGAACCCTTATCCAGGGAAGTCACAGTCACAAAAAAAGATTGGGAATTTGGATAATATGAAAGATGATGATATCCATGACATTAATACAGAAGTTAAGAGAGGGCTTGGGGGGGAGGGGAAAAAAGATAATAAATTCTGTTTAGAAATGTTGAGCTTGAGATGTTTATGGGATATCCAGGTCACAATGTCCAAAAGGCAATTGGTGGCAGGAGATGAGCTCAGAAGAAGATAGGGCTGGATATGTAGCTCTGGGAATCAGCTGCACAAAGATAATCATTGAATTGATAAGACTTTATGAGATCACCAAGTCAGATAGTATGGAAGGAAAAGAAAAACAGGAATAGGAGAGAAGATCCAGGAAAAAAAAGATTGAGAATGAGAGAGAACCAAGAACCATACAAAAACCTAGACAAGAGGCTACAAAGAGATAAAGAAGGAGGAAGATTGGGGAAAAGGTATTAGGTTTGACAATTTAAAAAATTAGTTCAAATAATTTAGAACTTTAGTGAAGTTGTAGGATATAAAATAAATTCGTATTTCTATATATTAGTATCAAAACTCAGCAGAAAGACACAGAGAAATTTCACTTAAAATAATTGTAGAAGTTTTAAAGTCCAAGATGATATGAACACAACTGCAAAAAAAAAAAAAATTCACATAAAGAAAGACATCTAAAATATGGAGAAATATTTGCTCATGAGGTCAAGTCAATATAATAAAAATGAAAATTCTACTATCTATTCAGTGCCATGCCAAACTACCAAAAATTATTTTATAGAATTAAAAAAATAGTAACAAATTCATCTGCAAGAAAAAAAAAAGTCAAGAATATCAAGAGAATCAAACTGATCCAAACATTCTGGAGAGCAGAAATATATCCCAAAGGGCTATAAAACTGTGTATTCCTTTTAATCCAGCAATGTTACTACTGGATCTGCATCCCAAAGAGATCATAAAAGAGGGAAAAGGGCCCAAGTGTGCAAAAATGTTTGTAGTAGCTCTTTTAGTGGTGGCAAGGAATTAGAAATTGAAGGTATGCTCATCAATTGGGGAGTGACTGAATAAATTATGTTGATATGAATATAATGGAATACTATTTTTTATTATAGCTTTTTATTTACCAGATATATGCATGGGTAACTTTACAGCATTGACAATTGCCAAACCTTTTGTTCCAATTTTTCCCCTCCTTCCCCCTACCCCCTTCCCCAGATGGCATGTTGACCAATACATGTTAAATATGTTAAAGTATAAATTAAATACAATATATGTATACATGTTCAAACAATTATTTTGCTGTACAAAAAGAATCGGACTTTGAAATAGTGTACAATTAGCCTATGAAGGAAATAAAAAATGCAGGCAAACAAAAATAGAAGAATTGGGAATTCTATGTAGTAGTTCATAGTCATCTCCCAGAACCGTGTAGCTGGTTCAATTCATTACTACTCTATTGGAATTGATTTGGTTCATCTCACTGTTGAAGAGATCCACATCCATCAGAACTGATCATCATATAGTATTGTTGTTGAAGTATACAACAATCTCCTGGTCCTGCTCATTTCACTCAGCATCAGTTCATGTAAATTTCTCCAGGCCTTTCTGAAATCATCCTTTTGGTCATTTCTTACAGAACAATAATATTCCATAATATCCATAATATACCACAATTTATTCAGCCATTCTCCAGTTGATGGGCATCCACTCAGTTTCCAGTTTCTGGCCACTACAAAGAGGGCTGCCACAAACATTCTTGCACATACAGGTCTCTTTCCCTTCTTTAAAATCTCTTTGAGATATAAGCCCAGTAGTAACACTGCTGGATCAAAGGGTATGCATAGTCTGATAACTTTTTGAGCATAGTGGAGTACTATTCTATAAGAAACAATGAATGGACTGATTTCAGGGGGAAAAAACGGAAAAGACTTATGTGAAGTGATGCTAAGTGAAATGAACAGAACCAAGAAAACATTGTACATAGTAATAACAAAATTATGTGATGATCAACTATGATAGATTTAGATCTTCTCAATAATACAGTAATCTAAGATATGTTCAATAGATTTTGGATGAAAAATGTATTTTATATCCAGAAAATTAACTATGAAGGCTGAATGTGGATCAAAACATAGTATTTGTTATAGTTGTTGTTTTGTGGTATTTTTTCCATTTTGTTCTTATTTTTCTTTCCCAACATGACTCATGGAAATATGTTAAAATTGATTGTAAATGTATAAATTATATTTGTTTGCTTGCTGTCCTGGGGAAGGGAAAGAAAAAGGAAGAAGGACAAAAAAATGAAAATTAAAATCTTACAAAAAGGAATGTTGAAAACCATCTTTACTTGTAATTGGAAAAATATATGCCATTAAAATAATTTTTAAAAGACTATCAACAGAATCAATGAAAAAATATGAAGAAAGGCAGTCTTAGCACACCAAATTTCATACTATATCCCAAGCAATAATCATCAAAAAGCATTTGGCTAAGAAATAAAGTGGTGGGTTAGTGGAATAGATTAGATACACAACATATGGTAGTAAATGGCTATACTATTCTAGTATTTGATAAACCCCAAAGATCCAAACTTTAGGAATAAAAACTCACCATTTGACAAAAATTTTTGAGAAAACTAGAAAGCAGTTTGGCAGAAACTATATTTAGATCAACCTCTCATACCATATGCCAAAATAAAGTCAAAATGAGTAAAATTGCTTTGACATAGAGAATATCATAACCCAACTTCTGGGAATAAAAACTCACTATTTGACAAAAATTACTGGGAAAATAGGAAAATAGTATGGCAGAAACTAGGCATTGATCAATACCTAACACCCTATACCAAGATAAGGTCAAATAGATTCGCGATTTAGACATAAAGAGTGAAACTATAAGCAAATTTAAAAAACAAAGGAAAGTATACCACTCGGATCTGTGAAAAAGGAAAGCATTTATGGCCAAAAAAAGGAACAAGGGTACAGTATGAAATGCAAAATGGATAATTTAAAAAGTTCATATATATATAATGTACAAACAAAACCAATGCAGACAAGATTAGAAGGGAAGCAGAAACTGAGGGAAAATCTTTACGTTCAAAGGTTCTGATAAAGGCTTCATTTCAATATATAGAGAATTGACTCAGACAGGAATACAAGCCATTCTCCAACTGATAAATGGTCAAAAGATAGACAATTTTCAAAGAAATTAAAACAATTTCTAGTCATATGAAAAAAATGCTCTAAATCACCATTGATCAGAGCAATGCAAAGTAAGACAACTCTGAGGTAAAACTACCCACATCTCAGATTGGCTAAAATGACAGGAAATGATAATGATAAATATTTCAGGGAATATGGAAAAACTAATACATTGTTGGTGGACTTGTGAACTTGTCCAATCGTTCTGGAGAGCAATTTGGAACTATATCCAAAGAGCCATCTCTTTGATCCAGCAGTGTCTCTACTGGGTCTGTATCCCAAGGAGATCATAAAAAAAGGGAAAAGGATACACATGTGCAAAAAAATGTTTGTAACAGCCCTTTTTGTAGTGTCAAGGAATTGAAAACTGAGTGGATGCTCATCAGTGGAAGAATGAATGAATAAGTTATAGTATGTGAATTTTATGGAATATATCTATATATTCTATAAGAAACAATTAGCAGGATGACTTCAAAGAGACCTG
Organism: Sminthopsis crassicaudata; assembly: GCF_048593235.1. Lineage (NCBI taxonomy): Eukaryota > Metazoa > Chordata > Mammalia > Dasyuromorphia > Dasyuridae > Sminthopsis > Sminthopsis crassicaudata. The sequence continues at coordinate 312,578,496 of NC_133620.1, read as the reverse complement.
GAGAGATTTACACGAACTGATGCTAAGTGAAATGACAGAACCAGGAGATCATTGTACACAACAAGAAGATTATGTGATAATAATATGGTTCTTTTCAACAATGAGGTGATTCAAGACAGTACCAATAGACTTGTGATGGAGAGAACTAAGAAAGAGGACTGTGGGAACTGAATTTGGATTACAACATAGTTTTCCCACCTTTTTTTGTTGTTTGCTTGCTTTTTGTTTTTGTTCCCATTTTTCAACTTTTTGATCTGATTTTTCTTATGCAGTACAATAAATGTGGAAACATGTATAGGAAGATTATATATATATTGGATTACTTGCTGTCTATGGGAGGGGAAGGGGGAGAGGAAAGGAAGGAGAAAATTTGGGGACACAGTTTTGCAAGAGTAAATGTTGAAAACTATCATTGCACTATTTTAAAAATAAAAAGCTATTATTTAAAAAAGAACATAAGAAATAAATTAGGGGAGCATATCAAATTTTACCTGTGAGACATATAGATTAGGGAAACTTTGCATCCAAACAAGAGATAGAGAAGATCATAAGAAGCATCATGGCTAATTTTAATTACATGAAATTAAAAAGACTTTGCACAAACAAAACTAATGCAATCAAAACTAGAAGGTAAACAGGAAATTGGGAAAGAGTTTTGTAGCAAGTTTCTCCAATAAAGGCCTCATTTCTCAAATATGTGGGAAACTAAGTCAAAATTTATAAAAATGAAAGTCAGGTCCTAATGGATAAAGATTTAAAGATATGAACAAGCTATCAATAGTCACAGGAAAAAGTCCTTTAAATTACTTTCAGAGAAATGAGTATAAAATAACTCTGAATTACCTTCTCACAGCTATCAGATTGGCTAACATGACAAAAAAGAAAAATGATAAAAGTTGAAAAGGATGTAGGAAAATAGGTACACCAATGTACTATTAGTGGATGTATGCAACCATCCTGAAAAACAATTTGGAATTATAACTAAAGGGCTGGAGGGAAAAAAGTTTGTGCATACCATTTAAAGCAATTAGAAAAAATAAAACATAATTTTATTACATGAAATTGGAAATGTTTTGCACAGGCAAAACTAATATATGTATAAGAAAGATTTAAAAAAAAAGAAGCAGCTCACTGGGGGAAAATGATCTTTGTATCAAATTTCTCAATTAAGGATTTAGTATCCAAGATAGACAACTAATGGAAATATCTAAGACCAAAGCCATTAACATAAGTCAACGATTATAAACAAACAGTTCTCAAAAGAACAGTTAAAACTATTAACAACCATATAAGGAATGCTTCAAATCACTAATACAAGAAATGCAAAGTAAAGAAAACTAAGAGTACTGTCAAGGAATTGCTCTCATTAGAGCAAGAACCAATGTTGACTTAGGAAAAATAATGGGGATATATGCCTCCTGCCTCTTAGCACAGAAAATGTAGAGCTATATGGAATGAGGTATGAATTTTCAGGAATGGCTAATAAGCTGATTTGCTTTTCTTGACTGTAGTAATTTGTTATTTGGGAGGGTTCAAGTAGAAGATAGATAAAATATTGCAAGTGCAATAATAGAGACAATAAAAATTGTTCTTTTTCTTTTTTTAAGTATGGGATTTGAAATCAGAGGAAATCAGGTTCAATTTTTTCCTCTGTTATTATTTAACTTTGGCCAAATTACTTAAACTCTTTTGTATTTCAGTTTCCTCATTTGTAGACTTGATCACTAAAATGTCTTCTGTCTACGTCCATAGAACAGGAAAAGCTATTCCCTAGGATCCCAAGCCATAAGGCAGAATTTCTAATCCTTCTTTTTTAATTCTATAGAAATTCAGAAAGTACAGCTCACCCTGCAAATGTCCAGCTCCCTGCTGGCTGAATCTAATTGGAATCTTAGTCAGCTAGCTCTTCCCCACATAACAAGATTCCCCTAATTCCTCACATGTTCATCACCTGTCCCTCCAAATGGGTAAATGTAGGAAATATGACATTTTCTCTCATGTTATTATAGGACTCAGAATTTTAACCTTAAATGGGACTTTGGAAATTATCTCTTCCAATCCCTTCAATTTACAGAAAAGACAGCTGAAAGAGAGAGAAGCCAAATAGGCTAGAGTTGAACTAAAGAAAAAAAAAAAAAAAAAAAAAAAAGGCCAGTTGTGTTGGGGGAAGGGGATATTCTCCACAGAGTGCAAAAGTAGGAAAAAAAAATTTTAAGCAAATGAAAATTTGGTCTCCTCCTCTAAGAAAAATGGTTGATCCCTTCCCTCATGATTTGAATTTTTGCAGCTATTTTCAGCCAAGTTGAGTTTGCGGATTTGGGAGCTGCAAAACCACAGACATTTCAGATACACACTCACGCCCTTGTCTGCCTAGGATACTAAGTTTCCAGAATGTAACTGTCCCTTCCATTAATGATTCTTTTTCAGCATCGGGCCAAGTGGACCTAAAAGTGGAACCCTAACTACATCACCTATGATACCTTTACTTCTTCAGTATTCAAAGTACAGGTATGAAATGCTGCTTTTAAAAACTTGGCCTAATAACATGACATCATTTCAATATACCAGATCTCATCTATTTAGGTCATCTAATCGTTAAACGCAGCATTATTTTTCTGTGCTTTTATGAAACCCACCTTTTTGTACCTGACCTAACTCAGGCCAATCCAATAATTCAAATTTGGGATTAGGATATAATGAAATACTAATGGACCATGAAATGAAATAAAAACAGATGTATTCATTATAAGACTAAAAACAATACAATTCTTATTCAGATTCAAATAAAGCCTTGAGTAATGGGCAGTGACCCCAGAGAGCATTGGGAATTCACCAAAGCTTCCATATAGGCTAGGCTAGCCCTACAAATAATATTTACAGATTAACTTAGTTCCAAGAATGACTTTCTTACTTTCTTAAAATGAAACTACTCCAGCCTATATAAAATAAGTGTTATTCCTATCACACCATTCTTGGCAACTTAGAAATATACAAAGTTTCAATAAGGAAACCTGGTACATAATTTTCCCAGCTGAATTTAAAGTGTTAATAACCTCCATTTCCATGAAAGCTAAACCTTTTAAGCTAAACTTTATTGTAATAATCTCTTAGGGCATCATCCAATTTTTTTTTAAAGGCAGGAGTAAACCACCCTTCTCAGTACTATGCCAGTCTGAATTCTGAATTCTGAAGTTCATCTATTCCTTCCATTTGCATGCTCAAATCAGATTACCTTCAACCATTTTTATATAGATCTCACCAGCCTTAGAAATCTAAAAACAAACAAACAAACAAAAAAAAAAAAACCCGATAGCACAATTTCTCTCAAGAAAGCGCCCAAAGAATTAAGCTCAACTACTTTTTGGAATTTATTCCTTGTATCTCAAATGCTGTCCATTGTTTATCCTAATCCTTCTTTTTTCTCTCTTCAATTGAAATAGCTGAAGTTCATCTTTATCTAATAAAATTACCTTCCACATGGTGTAGTGTTATTAACTTATCTACTCTAACTCTGTGATCATGAGATTACAGGATTTTAGAGGTAAAAGAGTCCTCTGTTTCAATCAGTCCAACTTGGACCTGAACAGGAATACTTTCTACATTGTACTCAATGAAGCCTCTTCCTGAAAAGTTTCAACTTGAGGGAATCCAACAACTCAGATATTTTATTGATTTGTTGTTTACCAGTATTTGAATTCTCTTTACTCCACCCTGGTCCCTGTTTAGGTTCCAGAAATTCTTTTAAACAACTGAGTACAATTTGGGACTTTGTAAGTACAAACAATATTAGAGTTTTCCTTTAAAAAAGCAAAAAGGCCATCTTCATGGTTTTCTTGATCTAAAGGCCTAATCTAACCTATTTGGAATCAGGACTCTGAAGGCTTTAATGGAATTCTGAAGTCCCATCTAGCTCTAAAATTTCTCACTTACCCAGTGAATTCAAGCTCTATAACCATGATATCCCCTAGTGAAGTAGCAAATTTATCAGAGGTCATGGCTGTGCACTAATAAGTTCAATGGTTGTACCCTATGAAAGGAGATAAATTCAGAAGTTGAGAGCTAGAAAGAATCCTAACAAGCATCTATTTTAATCATTTAATTAAGTTAGAGAAATGAATGCCCATATGAAACACAAATACTTTATGGGAGATGGTAAAATATTAACCTATTATCGCATTTTTCAACTTTTATCATTTTTCTTTTCTGTCATGTTAGCCAATCTGATAGCTGTGAGAAGGTAATTCAGAGTTATTTTATACTCATTTCTTTGAAAGTAATTTAAAGGACTTTTTCCTGTGACTATTGATAGCTTATTCATATCTTTAAATCTTTATTCATTAGGACATGACTTTCATGGATTTGGACAAGTTAGTTACAACCCTTTAATAGGGTTTCTTTTTAAAATGAGAGAGTTGGAGTCAAAAATCTCTTAAATTCCCTCTAGCTCTAAAATTGGATCCTGTGAAAAAAGAAGGGCTGAGTAGGGCATCAAACAGAGGTAGATTGTCAAAAGAAGAATAGAGAAGCCAAAGGAAATATTCATCAAATAGTGGTAGGGTAGGAACTTTCAAAATATAGGAAAGAAGGAGAAAGATGAAACAAACTGAAGGAAATGCTAATTTAGTATTTTAAAACAGAGTAAGCAAATAAGACAACTCTGAGATACTATTATACACCTCTAGGATTGGCTAAGATGACAGGAAAAGATAATGACAAATGTTGGAGGGGATATGGGAAAACTGGGTCACTAATACATTGTTGGTGGAATTGTGAATGGATCCAATCATTCTGGAGAGCAATTTGGAACTATGCTCAAAAAGTTATCAAACTGTGCATACCCTTATCAGTGTTACTATGGGGCTTATATCTCAAAGAGATCTTAAAGAAGGGAAAGGGACCTGTATGTGCAAAAATGTTTGTGGCAGCCCTTTTTATAGTGACTAGAAACTGAAAATTGAATATATGCCCATCAATTGGAGAATGGGTGAATAAATTGTGGTATATGAATGTTATGGAATATTATTATTCTGTAAGAAATGATCAGCAGGATGATTTCAGAAAGGCCTGGAGAGCCTTATATGAACTGATGCAAAGTGAAATAAGCAGAACCAGGAGATCATTATACACTTCAACAACAATATTAAATGATAATCAATTCTGATGGATGTGGCTCTCTTCAACAATGAGATGATCCAAACCAGTAACAATTGTTCAGTAATGAAGAGAATCAGTTGCAGCCAGAAAGATAACTACTATGGCAAATGAGTGTGGACCACAAACAGCTTTTCCACTCTTTCTGTTATTGCTTGCTTGCATTTTTGTTTTCCTTCTCAGGTTTTCTTTCTTGAGCAGCAAGATAACTGTATGAATATGTATACAAATATTGGATTTAACATATTTAACATATATTGGACTACCTGCCATCTAGGGGAAGGGAGTGGGAGGAAGAAGAGGAAGGAGAGGGAACAGAAGATTTTGTAAGGGTCAGTGTTGAAAAACTACGCATGCATATGTTTTGCAAATAAAAAGATATAATATAATAAATTAATTAATTAAAATAAAATAAAATTTACTTCCATCAACAGTCTCTGTTATAGGGATACAATGTGCCAGGTCAGACGTAACACAATTGAAACTATTTCAGAGTTACTAAGATACAGAACCTATAGGGATTAAATTTTCAGCTAGAACATGCTCTTTCAGGATTTTAACCAATTTTTTTTGGCCTAGCTAAGCCTTTATCAAAATTGATCAAATATATTTTATAATTATTTTTCTGCATGTACCCTTTGTTTCAGCACCTTGAATTGCAAGGGATAGTTTTTGTCTTTGGGTCCCTAGCACTTAGCTCAGTGCCTGAAAGACAATAGGCATTTAATAAATGTTTATTAATTGATAATGTATCCACCAGGAATCACTTTCATAGAAAACAGTAACTTGTACCTCTTTCAGTCTTGAGATTATAATCTTTCTTTGTGACACTTTCAGGAGAGCAGAGAACAATCTACAATTTCCCTTGTCTTTTTATAGGTTCCAAGATTTTTTTCAAGCTTTCTTAAAAACCGTTCTTTGATTATCCATGACATTTAACTAGTATGTAGGCTTACTACCTTTCCAAACACCATCACACCATCTGCCTCACTCAGAAAAGGTAACATAAGGTTTCATTTCAAATAAAAATTTTCCTCACACATGATTAATCCTTTCTCCCAAATTTCCTAATTATCATCCTGTTTCCTTTGGTTCAAAGAGTTTTCAACATGCATTAACATGTGAAATGAGTCCTTGTGGTAGGACTACCTGATATGGAATCAATCCTCATATTTTATCTTTCAAATCCATGGAAAGATCTATGTATGGTCTCCAAATCTCCAGGAATTTCACAGGATGCTATTATAAATGATGATATGTTAATAAGTGTTAATACCCTGTTATACCTTTATAAACATGAATATCTCTTTCTGATTGAGAAAAGAACAAATCTTTGGATGGTGAAAAATTAATCACACTATGCAAGGACTTCAAAGTGCTAAGCTCAGGTAGTAGTTCTAGTGAGTGGGAGAAAGAGCTGGCAATAAGAGAAGAACCTAGTTTGTCACTTTTTTTAGAGGGAAACAGGATAAGAGACTCCTCTTGTCCCTCATCTATTGGCCATGACATCCAGAAGTAGAGCTACTTGGGGAAACACCCATGAAGCAGGTAAAGACGGTTAAATTGAGCATAAGATATTGATGAGGAAGCAGAGACCTACACAAATACAGAAAGATAGGCACTTAAGTTTTCATGAAGTGTGACCCTGGAAACAAACAAGAGAAGCAGCTATGGATGCAAGAAAGGACTAGTCTTAGTAACTGAGAATTGAGCTATGAAGAAATGCCATGAAGAGGGTAGGGACTTTAAGGATGATGTACAGAAGAAGACCACTTTAGCCAGTCAGCAGTGCATATGGTGGGGGAGGGGGAAATTGCAATAAAGTTGAAAATATAAGTTGGAGGACAAGTTATAAATGTCCTTAAATGCTAAGTAGAGGAGTTTTTATATGATCCTAAAGGTAATAGGGAGATACTAAAGTTTATAGAACACAAGAGTGACAAGGTCAGAGTTGGACTTTAGGAAAATCAGTTAAATAATTGTTTAAAAGATGCTTTGAAGTATAGATTGCAGACAGGAAGACAAAATATTAAGATTTTGTAATAGCCTAGGCAAGCTATAATGAAGAACTGAACCATTGTGGTGGTTGAATGAGTGAAAAGATCACACAAGAGATGAAGAAATAAAAATGATGAGATTTGGTAAATGGTCAAATAACAATTTGCAAATCTAAGTGACTAAAAGGTGGCTTTAGAAGAAATAAAAAAAGTTTGGAAGAGAGGAAGAGTAAGTTTACTTTAGCACATATTGAGTTTGAGATATGTCTAGAATATTTAATTCAAAATACTCAATAGTTAATTAGACATGTGAAACTGAAAACCAGGAGAGAAACTAGGGCTCAAAATATAGATCTGGGAATCATCAGCATAGAGATGATAATTAATCTCAGATGAGAGATGAAGTCACCAAGAGAGAGTATGGAAAGATAAAAGAGCCCAGAACAGAGCTTTGGAGTATACACACAGATAGGACACATGTTTTAGATGATGATTCAATAATGAAGACAAGAATGGTCCCTTAGGTAGGGGAAGAACCAAGGTAAAGCAGTGTTATAAAAATCAAATGAGGAGAGATTATTCAGGAGGGTGATTAAAAGCATTGATTGCTCCAAAGGTTAAAAAGAAAAAAATAAAATAAAATAAAGATTGAGGGGGAGAAAGAAAGCACATCAGATGGAGACTGGAGGCCAAACTAGAGAAAATCTCAGGACCAGACCATGAAAAAGGATTAGAAATAGAAAGATTAAATGGAAATTATGAAGTTTTTAAAGGATAGAATAAATTCAGATAAGGAAGGAAGGAGGGAGGGAAGAAAGGGAGAAGGAAAGAAGGAAGGAAGGGAGGGAGGGAAGGAGGAAAAAGTTCATTTCTCGTATAATGATGTTTTTTATTATCAAATATTTTAAAATGTCTATAATAACTGTACTGGAATTTCCTTTGGTTACCATACAAATCATAGGGTCATGGGATTAGAGATAGAGGGACAAAGGAGTCATCTAGTTTGAGTCATTCATTTTTACAAATGGGGAAACTGGGGCCAAAAAGTCATACAGTGGGTCATACACTGGGTCATACAGTGGCAGAGATAATATTTGAATTTCAACTACAGATTTTTGAAACACTAATATTTCTACCTAAAGAAGATTTGGGAAATACTGAAGCTTGGGATGAGGAAGGAGGTAAACTATGTAATACCTGTCATGTTAACCCCTAGTCTGAAAGTACATGTAAAACTGCATTCTCACTTCCTTTATCTTCTCTATCTCTTTCTCTCAATTCTTTTCACAATAACTGGCCATGGTTAAATAAGGAGATACCATAATCTCTCACTAGCAAGAGAAATTTTTAGTCTGGCTATAGAAGGAGCAAGGTCAGACAAGGGACTTCAGTGGCCCAGAAGTGAGTCACCAGCCTGGTACAGACTGAGTCTTACAGCTGTAATGACTCAGTCCCCACAGTCTGCTGTACCAAGCTTCACAAAAGGACCTGGGCTGTCCCTGAAAGCTCCACAACTCATTCCCTAGACTCCATTTCTGAGACAAAGGCCTGGCCGCTGCTATAACTCCCTTGGAGATGATTGTGCTAGAGATTTGGTACTAAGTCAACAACTCTGCCATGGTTCCATGACAGTGAGAACAAGAATGAATAGGGAAAAAAAAAAACTTGGGCCTTTTGTGGCCAAGCTTATTTTTTAAAAGGCCACAGTAACCAAGGTGACTTCATCATTGAGGAGTTGCTGTCTCTTTCCCCTTTCCCCTCCTACCCTGTATAGATAGATGAATGGCTACATATTCTAAGAGATTATTCATACTAGAATTGAGATCATCAGCCACTCAATACAAATTCAAAGACTGATACAAAGCTACTCTGGGGAACAGGGGTTATGTGTGAAGTTCGCTGAGAAAAACAATCCTTTTGTAGTAGGGATAGATCATATATAGTTGCCAACCAACAAAAAGAAGGTCTATCACCTCCAGAAACAATCAGGCAATGTGATAAAGTGACAAGAAGAATGATCAGAATCAAATTCTGATCTTGGCGCTGATATTAATTTGTATAATGATGAATAATACTCTGGATATTCTTTCTCTCTCTCTTTCTCTTTTTTTTTCTCTCTCTCTCCTCTCCCCATCCCCATTTCTGAGCTATGATATATAAGATAGACAGGTATGAAGACTTGGTTACTAGGATGGAAAAAAGACAACTAAAAATGTATAAAGGAAACAGAATGATTTGGGGATCCCTAGTATAGAAAATAATCTGGAGGATAGAAGGACAACTAATTGTGTCATCTAGTCAAATTTAGTTCTCATTTACTGAATAGCGGGTTCCTGAGTCATCTATGTTTGACATACATATAATATACATACATATGTATGTATTCTTTTAAAATTATTTATTTACTTTTTTTTAAACATCAGTCATTTCCCAGTGAATTTGCTGTTTATTCCCATTCCCAAAAGAACACTCTTTTAAAATAAAATTATTTATTTATTTATTTATTTATGAACACTCAATCAAAATAATCACATTGACTATGTCCAAAAATATGTCATTTTCTACTTAAAGTCCACTACCTCTTTGATGTCTGAAGTCATACCCCGTCACCACATTGATCTCATGTCTGAAATTTTTCAATAAGCATTGTTCCGTTTAAATTATTATACTGATTATATAGACTGCTTCCATAGTTCTACTTCCTTTGTCAGTCACAGTGTTGACCAGAATTCTGGTCTTTCAATATTGTTTTCCTTTAAATTATTATAGTGATTGTATAAATTGCTCCTAGTTCTACTTCTTTTGCTCTGCATCAATTTATACAAATATATTGAAACTCCTCCAGATTCTTCATTTTGTTACAACACAATAATGCTACTTTATATCCATATGCTAAGTTTTGTATACCCATTACTCAAATGATAAGACATTTACTTTCCTCCCAGCTATTTACTGCTAGAAAAAGTACTTCAAAAGCATATGCATGTAACAAATACATGTGAAAATACATTAAATGTAAAGATAACAAACTGATCTATTCACAGTAGTTAAACACACAATAGTTGGAAGGGAGGGCATTAGCAGATGGGGTTAGGCTTCATGCAGGAAAATTTTCATGCAGCTAATGAAAAGGAAGAAGAGCAGGTAAAGTTCTGGGTACATGAAGAAGAGAGAGTGACCAATTTGTATAGACTACAGAATTTGGAAGGAGAAGTCATGTCCAATGAGGCATGAAAGATAAGCTGGGACAAAGTTCTGTAGAGCTTTGAAAGTTAAAAAGAGTAGATTTTATTCTAGAGAAGTCTATTAGGAATCCACTGGAATTGGTAAAGTAAGAGAATCCCATGATCAAGTCTGCAGTTAAGGAAAATTACTTTGACAGAACTATGGAGGATGGACTGAACTATGGAGAGATCTAAGGCAAGAAAACCAGTTAGGAGGCTGTTACAATAATCTAAAAGGGGACAGAGGCATGAATTGAGGTACTACAGTGAAAACTATGTGAGAGGAATAAAGAGGCAGACAAAAAAGATTTTGTGAAAGCAGAAATAATAAGATTTGACAACTGATTGAATATGTGGGTTGAAGAAGAATCAGTAGTCAAGTTTGAGATTACAAACCTGGGAGTGGAAAGACTCTATTGCATTCTATGCATTCTATTAAAAAAGAGAATTTTCAAAGGGGGAAGGTTTTGGGGGATGGAAAGAATGAATGTAGTTTTGGACATGTTGAGTTTGAGATGTTTCTGGAACATCTAATTTTATTTAAATATCTAACAGACAACTAATTACTAGAACTTAAGCTCAGAGGAAAAACTGGAGTTGTATATAGAGTCATCTTGATGGACAAGATGGTTAAAATCATGCTCACTGAGGAAGTTACCAAGTGAGAGTATTGTTGTCATTCACCCTTCATTCCCAAAGAGAACCAGTGATATTGGGAGGAAGAAATCTTCAACTTGCAAGCAAATTGGATTTAAGTGAGACAGAGGTATGCAAAGTCATCAGCCTCCCTTTCTCATCAGAGTCCAGTGGCAAGGCACAGGTCAGGATCACTGGTGATGGCCCAGGATGCAGTGGGAGACCTTTACCTGTTTAAGCTGAGATCTTTCCCAGGTTTGAGTTTGTCTAAGGGAACACTCATTCAGTAATTGAAGACTAGATAAGAATTGAGGCAAAAAATGCTTAGTTTACTTTCATAAGGAATCATTCTGGGAAGAGAAGCCCTGCAGAGTTTCTGGCCAGAAAAGAAGAGTATAGAGAGAAATGGAAAGAGAACCTAGGACAGAACCAGTGATGCCATCCTTCCTCCACCCAAGGGACGAAGGATGGTGGGAGCCTTCATTCACTCTCTAATCTCCTATGAGTCACTTCGAGTAGTGTGACCTCCCACATGAGTCCACTTATGGTGCTTATGATACCTCTTCTACCACCTCAAAAAGTTCAATTTCTTGGGATACTACCTTGGGATACTCACCATTTGTAAAGATAAAGAAGATGGGGACACCCATCTTCTTTATCTTTACAAATGGTGAGGGAATAGGAAAGGGTTAGGATGATGTGGAGACCCTATTTTCATCCACCTTTAAAATTCAGGATCCCCAAGAAAAGCTCCATAGCTGCCTATATTATTATTTATTCTAAACTTGATTTCTTATCTGTGCTATCCAAACCTCTCACCCTTAAATAACTGAAAGTAGGTTTTATGCACATTTTTTATTGTAGTAGGTTTTTATGCAAGGTTCAGCACCTTGCAGTCTGGTACAATGTCATAATATCAAGAAGCTCAAAATCTATCCTAGATGCTAAAGCATAAGAAATATTTTTGCAGCCCAAACAGAAAAAGGGTTATTTCAGTGTCATTTCATGGTGATGAGGCACTGGAAAGTAGAGTAATACCTAGTTTTTCAAATAGCATAGGAAGAAGGCTCAAACCATCTCTGAATGTCACCAGAGAGAGCTAAGTATTGCTTACTGAGGATCACTAATAGGCATAATAGGCAGAGGAAGAGGTAGGGAGAAAGAGAGGAAAGGAATAGAAAAGAAGAGAAAATTCATTTAAAAAAGAAAGAAAAGGATAAGGTATACATAATGGTGAAGGATGGAGAATACTGAAATTGCTTCAAGTGCTAGTCTTTTCATAAGCATTTATTAAGCCCCTGCTATGTGCCACGAACTGTGCTGAGGTACTAAAAATATAAGGAAAGGCAAAAAGACAGTCCCTAACCTTGAGGAGCACACAATCTAATGGATACTCCATTCTGCTCCCATGAAATGAATATTAAAAGCAAACCTATCTGGATCTATCTGGACAGGAAAATTCTTTTCCTCCCCCTTTGCTCTGACACTTTAGGGGTGAAGTGATCTGGGTGGGAGGGAAGTGGGTGGCAGGATGTTGCTGCTTTCTCTGCCTAATGACATTTCCCCCCACCCTTTGCTGCTGCTACAAGAGTTCTGGCAGTCAAATCAAGGCAAATGAACCATTTGTCTCTTAACACAAAGTGACCCCTGGACAGTAAGCGAATTTGTACTATTCTTCTCTCTCCCTCCCCCTTCCCCCAACAATGAGTCATTTGGCCTCTCTGTCATATCCCAGTGAAGAGCATTTTGCATAGAACTGCCAGTTCTGAGCAGTATGTGTGACAGAGACAAACAGAAATTAAAGATCCATCTCAGACCCAAAGCAAAAGACTCAGGGAACCCAGTTCTCTGCACCTAGGACACTGGTAGGCATATGACCTAAGTTTGTATATAGGACCTGAAAGAAATTACAGTTCCACCTTGTTTAGATTGTCCAATACAAATATCTTTTTTTGTTTTTTACACACGAGGTCCAGAAGGATTATTAGACTTGTCCAAAGTCACATGCCTATTAAGTGACTTAGGTAGGACTGAAAGAAAACTCAGGTTTCCTAACTACAGGCTTGAAGTAGTTGAAAGAATACTGAACTTGGAGTGAGGTGAGACCAGGCTTTAAATCCTGCCTTATAATTCCAATAGACTTGTGATGGAAAAAAACATCTATCTCCAGAGAGGGAACTCTGGAGACTAAATGTGAATCAAAACATACTATTTTTACCTTCTTGTTGATGTTGATGTTTGCTTGTTTTTTGTTTCTTTCTTATGTTTTTTCCCCATTTTTTGATCTCATTTTTCTTGTGCAGCATGACAAATATGAAAATATGTTTAGAATTATACATTTTTAGGAATATTATTATTCTAAAAGAAATGACCAGCAGGATGAATAGAGACGCTTGGAGAGACTTATATGAATTGATGCTGAGTGAAATGAGCAGAACCAGGAGATCATTATACACTTCAACAACAATATTATATGAGGATGTATTCTGATGGAAGTGGATATCTTCAACAAAGAGAAGATCTAATCCAATTCCAATTGATCAATGATGGACAGAATCAGCTATACCCAGAAAAGGAACACTGGGAAATGAGTGTAAACCGTTTGCATTTTTGTTTTTCTTCCCAGATTATTTTTACCTTCTGAATCCAATTCTTCCTGTGCAACAAGAAACTCGGTTCTGCACACATATATTGTATCTAGGATATACTATGTCAAAAAAAGTTATAAAATTAATTTTAAAAATTAAAAAAAAGAATTATACATTTTAAACCTATATTGGATTGTTTACTTTCTAGGGGACAGCAAGAAGATGACAGAGGGGGGAAAATTGGAATACAAAACTGAAAACCATTTTTGCATGTATTTGGAAAAGTAAAAAGCTATTATCATTTTTTTAAAAACCCTGCCTTAATTCTGTGCTTGCTAAATTATAAGTATAGCTTTTAAACCTATGTGGGTCATTATATCTTAGCTGTTAAATTCAGTTTTGTTTTGTTTTTTTTTTTGTTTTTGTTTTTGTTTTTACTATTAATCCTTGACTTCTCTTCATTGTTAAATACTATTGATCACTTTCTCCTCCTGAATGACTCAAATATTCTCTCTTCTCTGGGTTTTTGTGACAACATGTGTACAATATGTACATATGTATATGTGACAATATTTCTATAAATCTTCCATAGAAGATCGATCTAATATACCCAACTTTTAAACTGTCCATTTGTTATCTCTTTCTTTTTCCTTTATTCTCTCCTCCTCTTCATCTTCTTTTTTTTCTTCTTTTTCTTTTCTCTCTTTGCACTTTTCAAATGTAAGTAATCATTGACAATATACTATGCCTTACTTAGCCCACTATGCATCTTTCCGTTCCTTTTTAGGTAAACCATAATTTTAATTCTTTATAGATCATAATGTTCTGTGACTTGTAGTCATATAGCATCTTTAAGCAAATGATAAATACTATCATTTTTAATTTTTTTTATTTTTAAAAATAAGTTTTGAAAATAGGAAGCAAGTTAGAATCATTAAAAGTTCTGTTTAATTTATAAAATCCAATCTATTTTCTTCTCCAACTCAATTCTGAATCCAGCAGATCATGTTTCTGTAGTGGTTGTCCAATATGGATATATTACTATTTAGTCATTTTTCAGTCATACTTGACTCTTTGTGATCCATTTGGGGTTTTCTTGGGAGAGATACTAAGGTGATTTGCCATTTCCTTCTCCACCTCATTTTGTGGATTAGGAAACTGAGGCAAACTGGACCAAGTGATTTGCCTAAGGTCGTATAGCTATCTGGTCTGAGACCAGATTTGAATTTAAAAAGATGAGTCTTCCTGACCCCAGGCCTGCACTTTATTCACTGTATCATTTAACTGCCCCAAAATTGATATGCCAATGGAATAAACTGATCAACTGCCCATCCTTGTAGAAAAACTTAATTGTACATAAAAACGAATTAAACCTATATGTAGTAGAAGGCAAATATGACCAGAAAGAATAAAGAGAAAGTCCTAGAATTAGAGCAATTGACATGAAGAGGAATAGTGAAGAGAAAGTCCAAGATTTTTACCAGTTTTAAGCAACATGTTAATGGGAATCAGCTTACTCAAACTATTGAAAACACTTTAAAACTTCCTACTTACATTTTAACAGAAAAATCTCTAGCTCTCTATATCAAGTAGGGTAGTAAGGTTCACCCTCAAATCAAAATTACTTTGTAGAGAAAAGTAGTTTTCCACAACCTTCATTTAGTAATGTCCTTACCCTAAAGAATCCTTGAATTATAGCTTCATATTTGTGAATTGATATATTTCTTACGTCAATATTGAAAAATCAATTTACTTAAAATAAGGCCTATTTATATCAGAACTCATTATTGGATTTCTATAGGAGTTTATTTTTAGGGATTTAATGTGATTTCACATCCATTGCCTCATTACATCTTCACAATAGAGTTTGGAAGCCAGAAGGTAATAGTCTCCCCCCTCCTTTAAAAGAAGAAACAGTAATGCAAATATGATAAACAATTTGCACAAGGTCAATGTTGTCAAACTGCTTTAAGTGATCTCTATGGTTCCTTCTAGCTTAAAAATTATAAGTCTATTTAAAATAAATTTATTTTTAAAATGTGTTGATACTGGAAAGAAAAAAAATTTAGAAAAATGTTCTGGAACACTAGATTTACTAATAATTTTATCATTCAAACAATAATTAATTCCAATGTTATATAAACTGCAGAAATGAAAATTAAGGAATCCTTCCAAATTCTGTCTATGACAGAAGTATGGTTTTATTATCTAAACCAGGGAGAAATAAAGAAAAGGAAAAAAAGATAGACAAATATCCCTAATAAATACTGATCAAATAGTCTATAGGAACATGTTTAAAATATTACACACTATTACCAGGATGACTTTATACTAGTAATATAGAGTTGAATATAAGGAAAACTATAAACATAACATATGATATCAATAACAAAAATAATAAAATCCACATGACTATATATATATATGTGCTAAAAAAAATCTTTTGACTAAACAATATGCCTTTCTGTTTAAAAAAAAAAAAAACAAAAACCAAAAAACTAGAAAGCATAAAAATAAGTGGACCTACCCTTAATATGATGACAGTTAAAATAATGTGTAATAGGGAAAGGGTAAAGAGTTTCCAATAAAATTAGGTTAAAGCAAGAAGTCTTTTATCACCACAGCTATTTGATATAGTGGTAGATGTGCTAGTTAACACCAATAAAAAAAAATAAACAAATTTAAGGACTAAGCATAGGCAAAAAGAAAACAATATTATTACATTTTACATAGAATCCAAAAGTCAATTAGAAAGTAATTGAAACAATTATTACTTTAAATAGGAAGATATAAAGTAAATCTCTATTAGCTTTTTTTTGTAAATTAATCCCCTGAAATCCAGTAAAAAAAGATAGAAAGATAAATTACGTTCAAAATAGTTAGAAGCCTACTTGCTAAAACACACATACAAATTACATAAATACAACTACAAAACACTCTACAAATATAAAGACAGCCATAAATAAACGAAGAAATATTAATAGTTCGTGATTAGGTCAGGTCAATATGACAAAAACAGCAGCATTGACTAAATTGTTTACTCTTTCAGTGGCATGTCAAATTACCAAAAAAATACTTTATTGCTATTGTTCAGTCATTTTTTCAATCAAGTTTAACTCCTTGTGTTCCTTTTGGGGATTTTCTTGGTAAAGATTCTTGAATGGTTTGCCATTTCCTTCACCTGCTCACCTCATAGATGAAGAAGCTAAGGCAAACGAGGTTAAATGATTTGCTATTGGGGTAGCCAAGTGGTGCAGTGGATAGAGCACCAGCCCTGAAGTTAGGAAGACCTGAGTTCAAATTTGACCTCAGACACTTAACACTTCCTAGCTGTGTGACCTTAATTGCCTCAGCAAAAAAAAAAAAAAAAAAAAAAAAAAAAAAAGGTACAAAAAGGTAGATTACAATACAATAATATAGAATACTGTTATACTACAGGGCATGATTGATTGCCTATGATAAACCTAAAGATGCAAGATAATAGGGATGTTCTCTAATACTGTGGAAGGTTGTTATTGGGACCACAGTTCAATGACAGGAACAAGAGTTCTTCAATCTTTGCTATTTGACCAGATTTGAATTTAGGAAGATGAGTTTTCCTAATTCCAGGCCTGCCACTGTGCCACCTAGCTGCCCTAAGAATTACTTTACAGAGCTTTAAAAATTCATTTAGTGGAATAAAAAATCCAAAAGAAATACTGGAGGATAGGGTAAAAAAAAGACCTACCAAGAAAACTATTTGTTATTGATTAAAAACTGGAAAAATTGATTAATGGAACAAATTTTACACATGCACATAAGGATGTAAAGGAATACAGTATCCTGGTTTGATAAATCTAAAGATACAAAATCCTTTGATAAAGACTTACTATTCAACAAAATTTACTCCAAAAACTAGAAAGTAGTTTAATAGAAATTGGGTTTTGAAAAACATCCCACAAAATATAGAAAGATAAATTTTAAATGGATATATAATCTAGATATAAAAGATTACATCATAAACAATTTAGGGGAGCAGGGAAAATACCTTTTATAACTATATCCAGAAAAGCATTTATCACTAAACAAAGGATAAAGATCACAGAAGATTAAATGGAAAATTGATATCTAGAATTCATAATTTTTATACAAACAAAATGAATTCAGTGAGAATTAGAAAGCAAACAATTGACAAGATAATGGTGCCCTCAAGTCTGATGTGGCTTGGATGGGGGGAAAGGGGAAGAGAAGGAGAAATTTTGTTACAGACACGTTAAAGTTGAGCTACTTGGAGTAGGACTGGATTTATATATATATAAGGTTAATATCAGTATAGATAATAATTGAATGCATAAGAATTGATAAGAGTACCAGATGAGTAAGCATAGGGAAAAAGAGAAAAAGATGCAAAACAGAGCTTTGGAAGACATCTACAGTAGTGGGTATGAAAATCCAAAAAGATAGGAGAACCAAGAAAGAACAGTTTCATGCAAACTTAGAAAACTCAGATAGAGAATATCATAGGAGAAGATGGTCAATTGTGTAAAATCTTGCAGAAAGGTTAAAAAAAAAAAAGGATTAGGACTGAGAAAAGGCCATTAAATTTGGTAATTAAATAATTTGGATATAGAAGTTTCGATGGAATGATGAAGTCAGAAGCCTGATTTTAAAAAAAAAAAAGTCTAGAAGTGAGAGGAGAGGACATAGAGGCATTGAATATAAATGGCTTGTTGACAATTTAGTTAAGAAAAGCAGAAATTGTGGCTAGGAGTTTCTTAGGATTCAGTGAGATTATTTTGAAAGTTGGGGAAAATTTAGGTAATAAGAGGTTTGCATTGGCCAGAAGGACTACTGCTTCAGCAGAAACTAGAGAAAAGTAGGAGATAAGGGGGGTTGATGTTAAAGCAAAGGTGAGGAGAACTAGAGGCAAATAGCCTTATTTCTTTGGGGAAGTGTAGATGAAATGGATCACTACTCCAAAGAAACATTGAATATAAGACTTTAGAAATGTATGAAAAGACTTCATTGAACTAATGCAGATGAAGTAAGCACAATTAGAAAAAAATATACACAATGATAACAACATTCATCAAGAACAAATAAAAATCCCATAATTATAATGACTAAGCTCTAGCTTTTCCCAAAGGAAAGAATGGGAAAATGTAACACATTCTCTTCAATAAAGAGAGAGAACATTGCATATAACATCAGACTCAGTTGATATGTTTGTGGGTTTTGCTAAACTATTTTCTTTTTTTCTTTCTTCTCTTTTCTGCTTTTTATTATAAAAGAATAGTTTAATACATAACAGAAAGAGAAATTGAGAAATGAAGGTTATATAAATAACAATAAATATTTCCATTTTAAAAAATAACATCTGAGTTCATATAATCTAATTCTTAATTCAAAAATATATTATTCATTCCTTTTCATTTTTTTATCCAAAAATCATTCAGCCACTCCATAAATGCTTACAGTGATTAGAAACTTAGCTTCACAAGGCAGCCCATCCCAATGCAGAAGTTTTAATTTTAAGAATGTTGCGGTAGCAGTGACATTTACTATTCATTTGGCTAGGAACAATGACAGTAGACTCCATTGCACATCTGAAAATCTATTGTGTGCTTAATATAACTTCAAATCAGAGAACACAAAAATTGGAAGGTCCTTGTCACAGATCCTGTTTTTCCCTTAAAAGGCAATGGAACTGCATTCAATCTGATTGATTTGGGGGATTAAGACTTCAAACATTGAAATAATTTACACAGTTACTTAAAGTATAAAGATCTGGGGTTTGAATAATCAGGGCTTCCAGACTTGACATATTCTCTTCAGCCCTGAAAACCAAAATAATCTTCTCCTGGGCAAACCTCCATGTTGAATTAGGAGGGAAAAAATTGCATACAACTCAACAAATGCTATATCCTTGTTTCATATTCTTTCTATGTTGTTGTAGAGTAAAACTTCCTTTTTTAGATGTTTTATGGTCTACAAGTATATCATAGTTCAATCATGAGTCTGAACTACCAAAATGACCAGAACAAGTGTCTTCATATTGAAGCAAAATTTCACCTCCTTGTCATTTTTCTTCATTAATTTTATAGTTATTCAGCCCTCTAGAATCATATAAAATGAATCTGATTCCTTTTCTACATAACAACCTTCCAAGTATGGGTATCCTGATAAATATTTAACAAAAAGCTTTTGGATGGTAGAGGGGAGGGGTAGGAAAGTACCCACAACACACTTTTAAGTTTAAACTACATTATTAACATTTTCCCCATAATTTTCTTGAGTCTAAAGAATGAAAATAATAAATAAAGCCTCATTTTAGCATTTTTCAATTTTTGAAGTATAAATGCTCACACTGAAAATTTAATAATCAACCCTCCTATCCATTTAAGCTGACTTCAGAACTGCTTTCAAGTATCGGAATATAATGATTATAACTCCCCTAAGTATTTTTTTCTCCAGAATACAAATATTTCCTTAAACTTCTGACTCATTTTTATTTCTCATTAGCATTGAGTTTCTTCCCCCTTTATATTCTAAGCTCCAAATCATAACCTATATGAAATACTAAAGATCAGACAGTGTTATGAAACATTATTGTTGCTACAATTATTGTTACTGGTCCAAGGAAAGGCATAGCTTCCCATCCCCCCCATGAGCTAAGAGCTATGAAGAGTCAGACAGAAGCATTCAGCTCCACTCTGGTACCTTCCTCTCACAAAAAGTTAAGGATGGAAATTAGGCAGTTAAAAATAAGGAATTGACTCAAAGAGGACAAAGATAAAGTGGTATTGTCCTTTTTCCATATGGAAAACTAGAGGGATTTAAGGCACAATCTCTGTCTCCCAAGGAGTATACATATGGGGGAATCTATATTAGATGCAAAATATATAAGAATAGATAGAAAGTATCTGGGATAGAGGAAGACATTAGCAGGAAAGGACTCTTGGAGTTAGTGGGATATAAACTACAATGGTCAGAATAAGGTACTCAATCTAAATAGAAGATGGGATCCGTACTCCTTTAACATTTTGCATAACCTGTCCACCTGACACCTCCTAAAGTACACACACACACAAGTGCACACACACACACACACACACATAATGAATGAACACCTGCATTTGGAAAGAATGGGAGGCAGGAAGACAGGATTTAAATCTATATAACTATCTAAACTTTCCCAAACAACTAGGTTGCTTAATGAATAAAGCATGGGGGCTGAAGTAAGTGAGATCTGAATTCAAATTTGTCTTTAAACTCCATGACCAGAGGGCAAGTCCTTTAATCCTGCTTGCCTCAGTTTCTTCATCTGTAAAATGAGTTGAAGAAGTACATGGAGGGGAGTAACATGTAAGAGGAGGTCAAATTGAGAAGGGTTTTGAAGTCTGAACAGAAGGTTTTATGTTTTATCCTGAAGGTAATATAGAGCTACTGAAGTTTATTGAGTAGATAATTGACAGAGAAAGATTAGCACTTTAGGAAGATCATGCTGAAAGCTGAAAGAAGGATAGATCAGAGAGATAAAAGACCTGAGGCAAGGAGACCAACCAGTAGGTCTATAATAGTCAGGTATGAGGTGATGAAGGCCTACATCAAGGTGGAAAAGAGAAAGGATTTATATAAGAGAACACATAACTTACCCTTTTGTGGAGGTGAGAGAGCCAATGGTATTACACATTCATATGTTTTTTCCTCTCTAAAAAATATTATATGTTATATAACCTATATCAAATTGTTTGTCTTCTCAATGAGGGGATTAGGGAAGGAGAGAGAGAATTTGGAATTCAAATTTTTAAAAATAAATGTTAATAATTGTTTTATACATAATTGAATAGAAAAATGCTAAATAAGAAATGAGGAAAAAAATAACTTGTGATATATGGAATGGCTCTGGAAAGAGTATGGGGAGTAGTGTTTGGGATAACTGTGATGATATAACAAACAGAAGATAGCAATAAAAATTGTTATATTAAAAATAAAAAAAATTAATGGTATCATGGTAACTGACACTACTACTACCTAGTGCAGGAATTCATCATCTCACTTCTAAATACTGCAATAGCCTGCTGGTTGTTCTACCTGGCACATGTATCTCCCCGCTCTAGTCCAGCCTTCATTTTGTTGTCAAAGTAATCTTCTTAAAGCACATATATGACCATACATACTTCCTACTCAAAAACTTCAGTGGTTCCTATCAGTTTCAAGATAAAATATAAAATTTTCTATTTAACATTGAAAGCTCTTCATAACTTCTTCCCTACCTTTTCACTCTACTTATACCTTATGCTGCATCCCATACTCTTTTCTTCAAACCAGGGACACTGGCTTTTTAAATATTCCTCTAATATGATACTCCAGTCATTTTCTCGGACTGTCCACCATGCCTAGAATGCTGTCCTTCCTCATATATGCCTCCTGATTTCCCTAGCTTCCTTCAAGACTCAGCTAAAATTCTACATCCCATAGGAAGCCTTTCCCTATGTCTCTTAATTCTTGTGCCTATGTTTTGTTGATTTTATCCAATTTATTCTGGATATAGCTTTTCTGCCCAAAGTAATTTGAATATTCCCTTTCCCTTTAAATTGTGAGCTGCTCAACATTATAAGGGTAGGAGGGGAGCTAACAAAATACCTCCAAGAGAGGAATTATGAATCGCTCTTTATATCTCTTTATAGAGACACAAGAAACTAGAACAGGGCTTCTTAAACTTTTTCCACTTGTGACTCTTTTTTGCCCTAGAAATTTTTACACAACTATGGGTATATAGATATGTAAAATAAATATACACATCAAACACTTACTGATAATAAATCATAATTTCACAAGCCCCACATTCAGTTACAAATGGAGTAATGATCCACCCACAGTTTAAGAAGCTTTGAACTAGAGCATCAAACATACATTTTTGGTAAGGACAACATGCTTTATTTGCTCTGCTTAATTGTACTTATTGGTTATAAGGGAGGAGTTTTGTAGTGTGTGTGCGTGTGTGCGCGTGTGTGCGCATGTGTGCGTGTGTGCATGTGTATGTGTGTGTGTGTGTGTGAGAGAGAGAGAGAGAGAGAGAGAGAGAGAGAGAGAGAGAGAGAGAGATAAGGTGTGTAAAGTGATATAAAAAAAAATTTAAAAAGAAGGAAAATTGTCAATGAATCACTAAAAAGAAAAAGCTGAAGGATGTTCAGGAGAACATATAGACCAGCCGAATATTACTGAAATTACCATGTTCAATTTGAAATTGATGTTTGTAAAATTCATTATTAAAAAATATTTTGAAAAAGACATCACAGAGAATGGGCGAGATGTCAAAGGGCTGGGAAAGGGCAAAGAACAAAGAACCTGAGCTTGATTTGGATTCCTGGCAAAATTCTAAAACATGTTATTAAAGGGATGATAGTAAATATGCAAAAAAGGAAGAGGGTAATCATAGAGAGGCACTATGGTTTTGTTAGTACATGTCTTGAGAAGACAACATTAAAGACAACTAAACTGAGGCTAATTGTAATGACTAATCTTGGTCATAATGAGTAGATGATGAAAAGTACTACCTTCCTCTTGTAAAGAGGTGGGGGACCACAATAACTAAATACTGCATATATAGTTCAATTTTTCTTAAATGTTTTTCCTTGTTATGAAGGAAGGTTCAATCAACTAGAGGGTCAGGGTATCAGGAAATAAAATGGGGTATGAAAGACAAATGGTACCAATAAAACATGTTTTGGGGTTTTTTGTTGATGTTTTTAAACCCAGGTCCTGCCAGAAAAATCCTTTTTAGAAAGGATTTCTCAATTGACAGATCAAAGGAATGCTGTAGAGAGTAGTGTCAAATTCAAAGAGAAATAGATCTCTGCTAGCCACATAGAAAACCACAAGCTAACATTATTTATTACTATCTGTAGTACTGGGACACTGGGATACACTTAATCCTGTGTGCCTCAGTTTCCTCATCTGTAAAATAAGTTGGAGAAGGAAATGGCAAACTACTCTAGTATCTTTACCAAGAAAATCCTAAAAAGGATCATGAAGAGTTGAACACAACTGAAGGAAAAAAAAAAAAAAAAGATTTAAAATGTTGTGCACATTTTTATTTCTTTTGTTTTCCCAATGACATTTTAATCTGGTTCTGTTAGGTTTTTACTAAGTGCTAATGAGATAATGAGACATTAGGTTCTTACTAAGTGCTAAGTCGGTACTTAACAATTCTCTAGTTCCGGCCTTTACTGGGAGTTTTATTTCTGTGCACTCCTGGGGAGGAGCTTACATGCTTAGGAGGAGCAAGTTCATTGGTTGAAGTAATTTTTCCCAGAAGCCTTTGCGTTATCCCACACCCATTCTCTGGGAGGATAACGAGGACGGCACTCAGAGATGGAGAGTCTTGTCTGGGCCAGACTTGAGGCTGCTCTCTGGTGGGAGAGAAAGAGTCTCTACATGAGGTCAGAATTGGCAGCAGTTAATGACAGCAGATCTCTTCCCAGAGAGCGATTGGCAGTTTCTGGAGACAACAGAACATTACATGGTTCAGATCATACTCGGGACTTTTGTAGACTGCATCCACCAGCAGGGTGGCAAGTTTGACATCTCTGAACTAGATTTTAGTAAAGTATCAGAAAAAGTTACCTGAGATATTCTTTTGGACAAAATAGAGAGATGTGGTCTAAGTGGATTTAGAATCATATAAATGACCAGTTTCAATGAATCAATGAATTAGTAATGATTTAATCAATATTTGGAGGATATCTCTTGTGATATGCTCTGAAGATCTGTCCTTGGCTCAGTACTATTTAACATGCTCATGAAAGTTTCAAACAATGTGAAGTTAGGAGGAATGGCTAATATTTTGGATGACATTCAGCATTCAACAAGGTCTCAGCAGGCTAGAAAAAACGATTCTAGAAGGTTAGGCTAGATTTAATATCATGAAATTGAATAGGAAAAAGTCTTACATGAGTTCTAGGCTTCTGATACAAGGACTGGCTGCCTTGCTATTTCTTTAACATGACATGCCATCTCATTACTCTAAATGTTTTCACTGGCTGTCCCTTATGTCTATAATGCTCTCTGGCTTCCTCCTGTTGCCTAAGAAACATTCTTAATCTATCTTCCCTCTGAGACTACTCCAGATTTATCCTTTATATAACTTATTTTTACATAGTTGTTTAGTTGTTTTCTACCCCAGTAAATTCTGAGCTCCTTGATAGCAGGGTTTTTCTTTCTTTGTATTTTCAATACTTAGCACAGGGCCTAGCACATAGTAGATGATTAGTAAGTGCTAGATGATTAAATTTAAAAAATAAAAGACAGAAAAGAAACAAGTTTGAACATTTTGGTTAGAAAATCCAAATGTTTTGATTAACATCCCATTTTTCAAACAAGGTTTTTTGTTTGTTTGTTTTGTTTTTCCTGAGGCTGGGGTTAAGTGACTTGCCCAGTGTCACACAGCTAGGAAGTGTTAAGTGTCTGAGACCAGATTTGAACTCAGGTCCTCCTGAATTCAGGGCTGGTGCTCTATCCACTGCGCCACCTAGCTGCCCCCCAAACAAGGGTTTGCAATGCATATTAAAAAGTGAAAACAAGCATGATAATTTATAGGACAAACTCTGTAACTAAGTAATCAATTAATACAAAGTTATGACCTTGCTGAAGTAGTTTATAATAGTCCAGCTTTCAGAAAAAGACAAGAGTATAATTTTTAAAAATCAATGACCAGTGAATTACTATTAAAAAAAAAAAAAAATCCATGGCCAGTGAATTGCAATTAAAAAAAAAAAAAATCAATGGCCAGTGAATCAGAAGAATTGAAATCTAATCCTGCCTCTGCCACTAAGTTGTTTCTTTTCTCTGGGACATTACTTCTTCCTCTATAAGAAATCTGACTAGATCCAATACTATGCAATGTGCAAAGGCACTATGCTAAGTGTTGGATGTATAAACACAAAACAAAGTCATAGCTCAAAAGATTACAGATAGAGCCAGAAGGATCCTCATGAAATCCAACCTTTAGCCCTCTGCCCTCTTCTATATAAGGAGAATTAGACAAATATGGATGTGAAAACTTGCAGAAGAAGGGACCAGAACTACAACTTTTCTTATCAGAAAAGGTTTCTGATAAGAGCCAGCCTTTGAGCCAGAGCTCAACCAGAAGGCTGAGAGATTCTAAGAGATAAAGGGACAAAGAAACTAAGGATTCTAGGACAATCTATGCAAAGCCATGAATATGGGAGACAGCGTCAAGAGTTTGTAGAAGAAATAAGTAGGACACTGAGTACATGAAAAACAATAAATATGGTAATCCTGCTGTTATCACTGGTCCTTAGTTTTCAAAGAAGACAAATAATATCATTGGGATGATGTCTTAACTTGATTGCAAATTGGATTTAAGTGAGGAAGAGTTGCACAAAATCATCAGCCTCACTGTCTGTTTTACAGTCTTTGATGTCCATTGGAAGGACAAAAGTCAAAACAATTGGCAATGACCCAAGATACACTGCATGACCTTAGTATCTATAATGTCTGACCAAACTCTAAGTACTCTACAGAGCCTGCTTTGGCCGCCTTCACAGCGGCTAGAACAAATTGTTTTCATCTGCCTGTTCTACTAAAGTTTTCCTAAGCCTGGGAAAGACATCCCCCTAACTCACCAATGGGTTTGAGGCCTGTTGGTTACCATCAAACTGGTTTAGCCAATCTTCCAACATGATTTGCCAAGTATACCCACTGAAAATGTTAAAGGCTCTTAGAGCCACAGGTGAGAGTTAAGTAAATGGAGTGTATGAGGTGTTGAGGAGGACTGACATCTTTGGTGTGAGAGCTTCCTGAGCCCTTTTCAGGACTACTGTCCACCTGATTCACCCTATGGCAAATTAACCTGGAATTGGATTGTGAAAAGACTAATTGAGAAAGATAATATAGAAAAGGAAACTGAAAAGAAGAGAAGTAGAAAAAACAGGGAGGGAAAGGTACACAAGCAGGTGGATAGTAGAAAGGAGGAGAGGCAAATAGATTTCCCCCTCTTTTTTCTTAAATATGTGCTACCCTGTTAATAGTAATAGTAGTGCTATCCAGCAAGAAGTAGTTAACTAAAAAACTAGCCTTAGAGCCAGTTCAGTTTCTGAACAGCTGGCAGCTGGAAAATTCATTTAACCTTTCTATATGCTAAGAAATTCTTTAAAATTAAGTTGAAACAAACAAAACTAATGCAAACAAGATTAGAAGGGAAGTAACAGCTTGGGAAAAAATTTTTACAGTTAAAGGTTCTGATAAAGGCCTCATCTCCAAAATATACAGAGAATTAACTTTAATTTATAAGAAATCAAGCCATTCTCCAATTGATAAATGGTCAAAGGATATGAACAGACAATTTTCAGGTCCAAATCACTATTGATCAGAGAAATGCAAATTAAGACAACTCTGAGATATCATTACACACCTGTCAGATTGGCTACGATGACAGGAACAAATAACGATGAATGTTGGAGGGGCTGTGGGAAAACTGGGACACTGATGCATTGTTGGTGGAGTTGTGAAAGAATCCAACCATTCTGGAGAGCAATCTGGAATTATGCCCAAAAAGTTATCAAACTGTGCATACCCTTTGACCCAGCCATACTACTACTGGGCTTATACCCCAAGGAACTACTAAAGAAGGGAAAGGGACCTGTATGTGCCAAAATGTTTGTGGCAGCCCTTTTCATAGTGGCTAGAAGCTGGAAGATGAATGGATGTCCATCGATTGGAGAATGGTTGGGTAAACTATGGTATATGAACGTTATGGAATATTATTGTTCTGTAAGAAATGACCAACAGGAGAAATACAGAGAGGCTTGGAGAGACTTACATCAACTGATGCTGAGTGAAATGAGCAGAACCAGAAGATCATTATACACTTCAACAATAATACTGTACAAGGATGTATGCTGATGGAAGTGGATATCTTCAACATAGAGAAGAGCTAATCCAATTCCAATTGATTAATGATGGACAGAACCAGCTACATACAGAAAAGGAACACTGGGAAATGAATGTAAACTGTTATTTTTACCTTCTGAATCCAATTCTTCCTGTACAACAAAAAATTCGGTTCTACACACATATATTGTATCTAGAATATACTGTAATATATTTAACATATATAAGACTGCCTGCCATCTGGGGGAGGGGGTTGGGGGAGGAAGGGAAAAAATCTGAATAGAAGTAAGTGCAAGGGATAATGTTGTAAAAAATTACCCATGCATATGTACTGTCAAAAAAATGTTATAATTATAAAATAAAATTAAAATTAAAAAAAAAAAACATAAGTTTAGACTATAGCAGTCTAACGGTATCCCAACTAAGAAGTTGGGTCCCTTGGATAATGGTTACCCTAATTAAATTCAAGGTACTTAGTGGGCTTATAAAAAAAATAAAATAAAATAAAATTAAGTTGCAAAATGAGATTACAGAAAGTCATTACAGATGATATGATGGTATACTTAAGGAACCCTAGAGAATTAACTAAAAAACTACTAGAAACAATTCAAAACTTTAGCAAAGTTGCAGGATACAAAATAAATCCACATAAATCATCAGCATTTTTATATATTACCAAAAAAAGTCCAGCAGGAAGAGATAAAAAAAGAAATTCCATTTCAAATAACTGTCAATAGTATAAAATATTTGGGAATCTGTCTGCCAAGGGAAAGTCAGGAACTATATGAACGCAACTACAAAACACTTTCCACACAAATAAAATCAGACTTAATCATGTTGACATACAGGAACCACCTGACAATGGCTACTGGAGATCCAACCCAGACCTGCAGAATGGATCTCCTCATGTGAGAGGATGATAGAAGGATACTGAGAGGCAGTTGCTGTTATCTGACCTCTCTGACTGAGAAGCCTTTGCATTGTTTGACTTCTCTCCTCTTCCCTCTGCCTCCAATTTATCTCATTCCCAGTCCACAATACCTGTGTCAGCAAAGGCTGCCTTGTAACTCCTTCAGATGTTATAATTCAGAGCTGTGGAGGCCCTCGGAGAATTGACCTGTCCCTTAACAATTCCATTTTTTCTTTTTTTTGCTGTTATTTTCCCCCCATAGCATGGTCTGCACACTAAGGAATTCAAGCAGCACTATCACCTCTGGACGGTTATAGCAGGTATCGATCTTATCATGGAGGCAAACTTTCAAACAGAGAAGAGGACTATAGTCAGAACAGGCATTTAAGTCACTCATCAGTCTCTTGGCTCAGCCCTTTGATATATTGGCCCATTTGATTACCCTGACTAAAAAAGTCCTACCAGGGCTCTTCTTTCCTTCCCTGCAGGTTTACCAAAGGAACTCTGGAAGGATCCTTCTCACGAACAACTCTGGAACGCTGCTGCTTCTGAAATGCTACTGCTTTTTCTTGTAATTCTTGTACTTATACCCCACATTCAAGTGCTATGTGTTGTCATACAGGAACTACCTGACAGTGGCTGCTGGAGATTCAACCCAGACCTCCAGAATAGGTCTCCTCATGTGAGAGGATGATACAAGGAGACTGAAAGGCAGTTGCTGTTCTCTGACCTCTCTGACTGAGAGGCCATTATGTTGTCTGACCTTTCCTCTTCCCTCTGCCTCTAATTTATCTCATAATCAGATGGAAAAATATCAACTGTTCATGGCTAAACTGAGCGAATATAATAAAAATGACAACACTACCTAAATTAATCTACTTATTTAGTGCCATACCAATCTAACTCCCAAGAAATTACTTTACAAATCTAGAAAAAATAGTAACAAAGTTCATCTGGGAGACCAAAAGGTCAAGAATTTCAAGGGAATTAATGAAAAAAAAATGCTAATGAAGGTGGCCTAACTGTGCCGGACCTAAAACTATATTATAATGCAGCAGTCATCAAAACCATTTGGTACTGGCTAAGAAATAGACTAGTTGATCTGTGAAATAGGTTAGGATCACAGGTCAAATTAGGCAAAGCTTTATATTTAAAAAATTAAATTGCAAAGAAGGTTATGAGCCTCAGTAGTTCTCAAGAGTTTACTAATTCAGGAGTTCACTATGTCAATGAACTGGGGTTAAGTGACTTGCCCAGGGCCACACAGCTAGGAAGTGTTAAGTGTCTGAGACTAGATTTGAATTCGGGTCCTCCTGAATTCAAGGCTGGTGCTCTATCCACTGCGCCACCTAGCTGCCCCCACTATATCAATGAAATTAAGAGTTTATTCATTGTTTCTATCCAACTCAGGGTACTAGATACCTTTTCCATCTTTTTCTAGTATGCTTTGTCAAAGAAGAGAGTCTTCCCAGAGCAATCCAATAAGTTGTCAAGATAAGATGGCTGGACATTTAACTAGCAATTTCTTACTGTTCCTTAGTTTTTACCCCCTGCTGATCAAATTCTGTGCCTAATGGTTCATCAAAAGGACATAAAGCTCTTCCTATTATTCTCCCTCTTTCTAATATTGTAGCAATCTATCAATAATAGCACAGGCTTTGTATATCAGAAGCTGTCCCTCAAAAAACAAGATGGAGGCAAATTGTAAACAAAGTCTAGTTCTGCTTCAGTACCTCACATACTGTATGATGCTTTCCCTAGGAAGAATACTTACTCTCTTTATGTCTTAACTTTCTTATAATCCATATTTAATAAAACTCCCATACACTTGACTTATGCCCTGGGACTATTATTAGGAAAACAGATTTTTAAACTGTGATGTAAACAGGACTGGTCTTCAAAATGCAAAGTTGGCCAAGAAATGGGTGTTAAGAGAGTTATTAGTAGAGTACTACAAATAGAAGGTACAAAAACATTCTGGGCAATAGATTAAGATGCAGGAGGGAACTTGGCACCAGGCTGATATGAAAATCCCTAAGGGAAGATGATTATCACAGGTCAGAAAGGTACCTAATCTGGAGGGCCTGGAGACACCCAGGGGTATAAGTGTTTATAAATTAGACTTGGCCTTGTTTGCTCAGACTGTCACAGAATCATAGCACCACAGAGTAGTGAATATTGATTTAGAGAATTATGGCACAAGACAAAGAATACTGGATTTTGAGTTAGAAGATCTGGACTCAAATCCTGGATCAGCTATTTCCTACCTATATGACTTTGGGAAAGTCACTTAAACATGGCAGGGGGAGGGGAAGGATGGGAGGTGGTGAGGAAAGATGTAGGTGATGCAAAAAGAAATGAAAGCAATAATTACAATAATAATTAAACAAAACAAAACAAAATAAAAACTTCCAGGGCAGGTAGGTGATGCAGTGATCAGAGTATCATCCCTGGGGTCAAGAGGACCTGAATTCAAACCTGTCTTCAGATATATACTGGCTGCATAACTCTGGGCAAGTTACTTCATCCTGATTACTTTAAAAAAATATTTAAAAAAAAACTTCTCTAGGTCTAAGTTTTTTTTTTATTATTTATAAAAATAAAATTTATAAAATTTATAAAATTTAATTTTTTAAATATAAAAATATATAAATATAAAAATATAAAAAAATAAATATAAATTTATTTATAAAAATTTATAAAATTTATAAAATGGCTACATTAAGCCTGGAACTGTCTGTGAATATTTAGAACAGGAAAGGGTCTTGAAAAATTATCTAATGCAAGTCCCCCTTTTTAAAGCAATAAAAAAAAACTTGGTCCCAGAAAAGCAACATGAGGTGTCCAAGATCACATACCTATTAATACTTGATTTTCATTTTATTTTCTTCATCTCTAGAAAAATATCATATGGATTTTTCTGGGTAGAAAAACAAGATACAAGCTTGTATTGTATTGTATTGGGGTGTTTTTTTAATAAAGACACTGGAAGAGTTTGTCATTTTCTTCTCCAAATCATTTTACAGATAAGAAAACTGAGATAAATAGGATTAAGTGACTTACTCAACATCACTTTTAGTAAATATCTAAGATCAGATTTGAACTCAGCAAGATTAGTCTTCTTGACTACTTGACCCTCTATCTACTGCACTTGGCTTGACTATTTGACTTGGCCCTCTATCTGCTACACCACCTAGTTGCCTATGTTATGTTATGTTACAATATTATGTTATGCTATATTATATTGTATTGCATAATAACATATTTATTACATTATATTATATTAATTATACTGTGTTGCATTGTATTGTGTTATATTGTTTTATTACTAAAATAAGATTTGAATCATGTGAAAGAAGTTTTGTTTCTGGACGCTCTAGAGCATAGGTTTGAACCCTGAAAATGAGATCAGTGAGTGCTATTCTACACAAGAAGTAGCATGGCTGAGTAGAGAGAGTGCTAAGCTTGGAATCAGGAGTTCAAATAATCTCACCTCTGACACTTATTATTCAAAGTATATTTTAAAGTTAATGAATACTTCTGAGGACATCTAATCCAAAATCTTTTTTTTCACAGATGATAAAGACAAAATTAAATGATTTGCTCAAAGACACTCAGCCAGTCAGAACAGTAGTAGTATTAGGATCTGAATCTAGGTTCTCTGATTCCAAATCCAATACTATATTGCTTTTGTGTTTCAATCAACTCACTCATTTACTAAGTAATAATAGACAACCAGTCATAGCAGAAACCCAACTTTATGTGGATGTTGACTGGTAATTGGTGGAAAGAGTTTCTAAACTGAGAGTTATCTGTATGAGCCTCTCATGATATCATAGATCCTTCACATGCACATATACATTTTAATCAAGATTTAATAATTTCAAAGCACTTTCTCTAAAAACAACTCAAAACTTAAGGCAGCACATAGTTCACAAATAAAATCCTTTATTATTTTACTTTGTCATTCGATAGCTTCCTTTCACATAGCAGATTTATCATCATTATCAGCATTAACATTTAGTTAGTGCTAATTGTGTGTCATTTGCTATGCTGGGCATTGGTATTTAAGCCTAGATTAAAATCAGCTTGATGTTTGCACCACCATGGTTTCTTTGTTTGTTTGTTTTGGGGAGTTCCCTTCTTCATGTGAGGAGGTATTTGTTTGCAAGGAGTAAAAAATAATTTCTATATATGTTTTCCTGGGAATAAATAAAGCAAGGCCTATTTAGTATTTTACCCCAACCCAAAAGCTGCCGAGTTTTGAAGCCAACAAACAATTCTGCCTATTTCTCATGATCCTCACAGACATCAGCTAAAATATTGAAAGATTCAGAAAAAACTAAAGTCTGCCCAATGTTACCTTATAGTCTGCAATTATAGTAATGGACATCTTTAGACCTTTCTCCATTGGATCTTAAATTTTCAGTTTGGCCAGCCAAACAAGATTATTTTAGATGATGACTCAACCATCCAATATATTAATTATCCTTCTTGGCTTGGAGTCATCGTCAGATTTGAAATGTCCTCTAATGCACTGACAAACAAATTGAAAAGGACCAAGGTTGAAAATCCAAAAGCATGTCAAGAGAAGCAGATCTGCCTCCCAATGGACATCAGTAAATACTCTATGGGCCTGGTTGTTCAACTTGTTTATACATTTACCGACCTGTACAATCACCTAGCTCACAATTCTCTGTCTTGACTATATGGATTTTATAACAAACTTTATAACAAACAAAAGTAAATATTTTCTTTATTATAAAATTATCAAACATCAGCAAATCTGAACTGTGCAAATAAAAATAGAAAACAGGATTGTATATGAAATTATAAATTGTTACTTATAAGTTTTTTAATTGTATAATAAATTTACCTTTACAGTATCAAAACTACCCTACTTACAAACTGGGAAACCATTTTTACAGCTAAAGGTTCTGATAAAGACCTCATTTCCAAAAAAATTGACTCTAATTTATAAGAAATCAAGCCATTCTCCAATTGATAAATGGTCGAAGGATATGAACAGACAATTCTCAGATGATGAAATTGAAACTCTTTCTACTCATATGAAAGAGTGTTCCAAATCAGTATTGATCAGAGAAATGCAAATTAAGACAACTCTGAGATACCACTACACAGCTGTCAGATTGGCTAAGATGACAGGAAAAAATAATGATGAATGTTGGAGGGGATGCAGGAAAACTGGGACACTGATGCATTGTTGGTGGAGCTGTGAACAAATCCAACCATTCTGGAGAGCAATCTGGAATTGTGTCCAAAAAGTTATCAAACTGTTGCATACCCTTTAATCCAGCAGTGTTACTACTGGGCTTATATCCCAAAGAGATACTAAAGAAGGGAAAGGGACCTGTATGTGCCAAAATGTTTGTGGCAGCCCTTTTTGTAGTAGCTAGAAACTGGAAAATGAATGGATGCCCATGAATTGGAGAATGGTTGGGTAAATTGTTGTATATAAATGTTATGGAATATTATTGTTTTGTAAGAAATGACCAGCAGGATGAATACAGAGAGGCTTGGAGAGACTTACATCAACTGATTCTGGGTGAAATGAGCAGAACCAAGAGATCATTATACATTTCACCAACAATACTGTATGAGGATATATTCTGAGGGAAGTGGATATCTTTGACAAAGAGAAGATCTAATTCAGTTCCAATTGATCAGTGATGGACAGAATAATCTACACCAGAGAAAGAACACTGGGAAATGAGTGTGAACTGTTTGCATTTCTGTTTTTCTTCCCAAGTTATTTTTACCTTCTGAATCCAATTCTTTTTGTGCAACAAGAGAACTGTATGGTTCTGCACACATATATTTTATCTAGAACATACTATAACATATTTAACATGTATAAGACTGCCTGCCATATAGGGGAGGGGATGAAGAGAGGGAAGGGAATAGTCGGAACAAAAGTGAGTGCACAGGATAATGTTGTAAAAAATTACCCATGTTCTGTCAATAAAAAGTTATAATAAAAAAATATGAATCAAAAAAAACCCTACCCTGCTTTTCTATGTTCCCTTCTGAACATCCCTTTCTTCTGTCTTTTTGTTTTTGAAATGTATAATTAATACTTTTTTCTTTTTCCCTCTTTGTGTTTTTTTGCATCACTATTATTACCCACTAACTTCCCTCTCAAAAAACTCCCCCAAATAATTAATCACTATTCTTCTATTGTTGTGATTGGTCATTGCATCATGAAGTCTTTCAAAGTTGTTTTTCTTTACATTGTCTTCTCAGCTCTGTTAATTAACTATATGACAGGTCAGACAAGTCTTCCCAGGTTTCTCTGAATCTATCTCCTTCTTTTAATTATTTCCTATTTATCCCAAGTCAGCTTGTTTGTACATAGTTGCTTGATGTCTCCTCCAGTAGACTGCCAGCTCTTTGAGGGCAGGGATTGTCTTTTGGCTCTTTTTATGTACTTAGTGCTTAGCACACTGCCTGGTACATAGTAAATGCTTAATAAGCTTTTATTGATTGACTTACTATTTCTTAGAATGCAAATTTATCTTCTTAGTCCATAATTTTGACAGGTAGCTCCTTATGTCCTCTTCCAATTTGTATATTCTGTGCCCTTTCATATTTGTCACATATCTATATGGAGGCTTGTAGCATTCATTGTGAAATATGCTTAATCAGATTACTTTTCAGTTTTTCCAACAATTTTTTTTTCTGATAGGAACTCTTTATTCCATAGTTGATATCCTTGGATTAATAAGAATTATGCTATAATCTTTATTCTACCTAAGTCCTAAGTATTCATCTGTTGTCCTAGTCTATTTTTCTGGTTTTTAATCAGCACTAAATGATTATGAGGATTTACTGCTTTCTAGTGTAGTGTGACATCTGTAATACTTGGTCTCCTTCTTTCTCATTTTTTTTCAATACTTCCCTTACGATTGTTTTTTTCTTTTGTTTCTCCAGATAAATTTTATTTCCTCAAAGTAACTCTTTTAGGAGCTTCATCAATAATGTCGTGAAATCTACTAATCAATTTGGGTAGTATTGCCATTTTTAATCAATTAATATAACCCAACTATGAGCAATTAAAATATTATCCTCTCCAATTATTTGTCTTCATTTCTTTAAGAGTCTTTTGTGTTTGTATTCTTAACAATTCCTATGTGTGTTCTGTTAACTGGGCTCCAAATATTTTGTAAATTTTGTAATTTTGAATGGAATTTCATTTTTTGTACTTTCTTGCTGGAATTTGGTGTGGAAAATATTTGCATGTGTGTTTATTTTACATCCTACCACTTTATTGAAATTTTTAATTAAGCTTTCTAGGAATCAATACTAATGCAAACAAGATTAGAAGGGAAGTAACAAATTGGGAAAATATTTTTAAAAACAAAGGTTCTGACAAAGGTCTCATTTCCAAAATATATAGAGAACTGACCATAATTTATAAGAAACCGAACCATTCTCCAATTGATAAATGGTCAAAGGATATGAACAGACAATTCTCAGAGGAAGAAATTGAAACTATATCCACTCACATGAAAGAGTGTTCCAAATCACTACTGATCAGAGAAATGCAAATTAAGACCACTCTGAGATACCACTACACACCTGTCAGATTGGCTAAGATGACAGGAACAAATAATGACAAATGTTGGAGGGGATGTGGGGAAATTGGGACACTAATACATTGCTGGTGGAGTTGTGAAAGAATCCAGCCATTCTGGAGAGCAATCTGGAATTATGCCCAAAAAGTTATCAAACTGTGCATACCCTTTGACCCAGCAGCGCTACTACTGGGATTATATCCCAAAGAAATACTAAAGAGCGGAAAGAGACATATATGTGCAAAATGTTTGTGGCAGCTCTTTTTGTTGTAGCTAGAAACTGGAAGATGAATGGATGTCCATCAGTTGGAGAATGGTTGGGTAAATTGTGGTATATGAAGGTTATGGAATATTATTGCTCGGTAAGAAATGACCAGCAGGAGGAATATAGAGAGGCCTGGAGAGACTTAAATCAACTGATGCTGAGTGAAATGAGCAGAACCAGAAGATCACTGTACACTTCAACAACAATACTGTATGAGGATGTATTCTGATGGAAGTGGAAATCTTCAACATAAAGAAGATCCAACTCACTTCCAGTTGATCAATGATGGACAGAGGTAGCTACACCCAGAGAAGAAACACTGGGAAGTGAATGTAAATTGTTAGCACTAATATCTGTCTGCCCAGGTTGCATGTACCTTCGGATTCTAATGTTTATTGTGCAACAAGAAAATGATATTCGCACACATGTATTGTACCTAGACTATATTGTAACACATGTAAAATGTATGGTATTGCCTGTCGTCGGGGGGAGGGAATAGAGGGAGGGGGGGTAATTTGGAAAAATGAATACAAGGGATAATATTATAAAATATATATATATATATATAATAAAAAAAAACTTTCTAGGAATCTCTAAGTAAAGCATATCATCATCTACAAAAACAACCCAATAATATTTATTATTATTTACCAACTTATTCCCTGAGATCCTTTTTATCTTGTCATCTTTATAGTTAGCATTTGATAATTATGTCAAAAAAAAACAGTGGTAAAAATGTACATCCTTGATTTATCCTTAATTTCATTGGAAAGGCCTCTAGCATTTCTCTATTAAAGAAAATTCTTCATCTTGGCTTTAGACAAAATTTTTTCTAAAAATTCTTCTTCCTTCTTCTTGTTCTTCTTCCTTGTTGTTGTTGTTGTTTTTCTTCCTCTTGTTTACCCAAACAAAGAAAAAAAGACGAGGAGGAGGAGGAGGAGGAAAAGGAAGAAGAAGGAAGAAGAACAAGAAGGAAAAAGAACTAGTAAAAGAAGAACAAGAACAAGAAGGAAGAAGAAGGAAGAGGAAGAAGAAAAAGAAGAAGAAGAAATAATATTGGAATTAACTGTTCATTACATTTCTGATAAAATTCCTTTCAAACCTCCATCTGGACTTGGGGCTTCATTCAGTTTCTTTTTTCTGAAACTGAATTATTTAAATTCTCTATTCTTAGTTATCTGAGTATTTAATATCTTTTAAGTATCCATTTCAGAAACTAATTTTGTAGGTATATAATTAGGCAATTTTATTAGTCAATTTAATGACATTCAAAATTATGTCTTTTTTGATTTTTCAGAAATTTTTAGAAATTCTATTAACTTGATATCAGAGAACAATGTTAAAAGAATCATAAATTTAGACCTATAATGAATCTTGCTATTGTTCAGTTTTTAATCATGAGCATCAGCTATTCATAACCCTGTGGGTTACAACATGTCAATACCATCCATAGAAAAGATACAGGAGCAGTTTGCCATGTCCTTCTCCAGTGGATTGAGGCAAATAGAGATCGTAACTTGCCCAGGGTCACACAGCTAGTGAGCGTCTAAGGCCAGATTTAAACTCAGGTCTTTTTGATTCCAGGCCTAGCACTCTAACTTAAAGGGGATCAAATTCCACCCCTTCCTTTTACAGACAAAGAAACTGAAACACAGAGAATGGGAAACCAGGATGTCCATGGTCACAAGTAAGTAAATATATGAGGCAATATCTGAACACAGATATCAGATATCCTTCCAAGCAAATCCAGCACTCTACCCATTATATCATGATGTCTCTGGGAAGATCTAGATTGTTGCTTATCAGTTTATTCAGTTACAAGAACTTTGTTTCATCTTTTGTTGATGAAACTGAAGAGATACAAATTTTCTCCTAAGGACTGCTTTGATCTTATTTTAAAAGTTTTGATATGCTGTTTTATTGTTATTTCTTATAAAAATAATTTATTGTTCTTATTTGTTCTTTGACCAACATATTCCTTAGGATTTTATTTAGTCTTTATTTAAGCTTTATTTCCTTTTCAAATATCCTTTAATTATTATTAATTTTCTTGTGTCATGTTCAGTATTGGAAGCCTTTAATATTTCCATTTTTCTACATTTGTTTATGATGTGTATATACCCTAGCACATAGTAAGTTTCTGTAGAGGTACCGTGCAGCTGAGAAATATGCATATCAGTTTACCTTCCCAGTCTGAAATTGCCAAAATTACATTAAACCTAACTTTTCTAAAATTCTAATTAGGACCTTAACTTATTTTTTGTCTTCTTCTCTAGTTGT
This sequence comes from Sminthopsis crassicaudata, assembly GCF_048593235.1. Classification (NCBI taxonomy): domain Eukaryota; kingdom Metazoa; phylum Chordata; class Mammalia; order Dasyuromorphia; family Dasyuridae; genus Sminthopsis; species Sminthopsis crassicaudata. The sequence continues at coordinate 312,539,954 of NC_133620.1, read as the reverse complement.
GAAAGAAACACATTGATATCTCCAATCATCTTTGTTTATTTACCTCTGTGATGTGAATAGCTTTTCTTTTAAGTACTTACATACTATGCTATTTGGTGCATATACATTAAATATTCACATTAGTATCCTTAAGCATCATATAGTTGTGCTGAATTGTTTTTCTTTTTTATTTTTATATCTTTTTATTTACAAAGCATATGAATGGGCAATTTTTTCAATATTGACCCATTTGCTAAACCTGCTATTCCATATTTTCCCCTTCTTCCCCCCACTCCCTCCCCTAGATGGCATGTTAAATACATTAAATTATATGTTTAATCTTATATATGTATGCATATTTATACAGTTATCTTGCTGCACAAGAAAAATTGGATCTAGAAAGAAAAAAAAAACCTGAGAAGGAAAACAAAAATGCAAGCATGCAATAATAAAAAGAGTGAAAATGCCATGTTGTGGTCCATACTCAGTTCCCATAGTCCTCTCTCTGCGTGTAAATGGCTGTCTTCATTAATGGACAATTGGAACTGGTTTGAATCTACTCATTGTTGATATCCATCAGAATTGATCATCATATACTCTTTTTATTGTTGTGTATAATGATCTGGTTCTCTCATTTCACTTAGCATCAGTTTATGTAAGTCTCTCCCAGCCTTTCTGAAATCATCCTGCTAGCTGTTTCTTACAGAACTATAATATTCCATAACATTCATATGCCATAATTTATTCAGCCAATTGATAGGCATCCATTCAGTTCATTGTAGTTCTAGCCACTACAAAAAGGGCTGCCACAAACATTTTTACACATGTGAGTCCCTTTCCCTCCTTTAAGATCTCTTTGGGATATAAGCCCAGCAGTAACACTGATAGATCAAAGAGTATGCACAGTTTGAGAACTTTTTGAGCATAGTTGAAACTGCTCTCCAGAATGATTGGGTCTGTTCACAGTTCTACCAACAAAGTATCAGTGTCCCTGTTTTCCCACATCTCCTCCAACATTGCGCATTATCTTTCCCTGTCATTCTAGCCAATCCGACAGGTGTGTAGTGGTATCTCAGAGTTGTCTTAATTTGCATTTCTCTGATTAATAGTGATTTGGAGCACTTTTTCATATGACTAGAAATAATTTCAATTTCTTCATCTGAAAATTGTCTGTTTATATCCTTTGACCATTTATCAATAGGAGAATGACTTGATTTCTTATACATTTGAGTCAATTTTCTATATAATTTGGAAATGAGGCCTTTATGAAAACCTTTGAATGTAAAAATGTTTTCCCAGTTTATTGCTTCCCTTCCAATCTTGACTGCATCAGTTTGTACAAAAACTTTTTAACTTAATATGATCAAAATTATCTATTTTGTGATCAATAATGATCTCTAGTTCTTCTTTGATCATAAATTCCTTCCTCTTCCACAGGTCTGAGAGGTAAACTATCCTATGTTCTTCTAATTTATAATCTCATTCTTTATGCCTTGGTCATGAACCCATTTTGACCTTATCTTGGTGTACAGTATTAAATGTGGGTCAATGCCTCGTTTCTGCCATACTAGTTTCCAATTTTTCCAGCAGTTTTTGTCAAATAGTGAATTCTTATCCCAAAAGCTGAGGTCTTTGGGTATGTCAAACACTAGATTGCTATAGTTTTAATAACTATTTTGTCCTGTGAACCTAACCTATTCCACTAATCAACTAGTCTATTTCTTAGCCAGAACCAAATGGTTTTGATGACTACTGTTTTATAATATAGTTTGAGATCTGGTACAGCTAAGCCATCTTTATTTGATTTTTTTTTCATCAATTGCCTTGAAATTCTTGACATTTTGTTCTTCCAGATGAATTTTGTTGTTATTTTTTCTAGGTTAGTAAAATAGTTTCTAGGGAGTTTGATTCGTATAGCACTAAATAAACAGATTAGTTTAGGTAGTATTGTCATCTTTATAATTCACTCGACCTATCCAAAAACATTTGATATTTTTCTAATTGTTTAGATCTGACTTTATTTGTGTGGAAAGTGTTTTGTAGTTTTGCTCATTTAGTTCCTGACTTTCCCTTGGCAGATAGATTCCCAAATATTTTATACTATCTACAGTGGTTTTAAATGGAATTTCTCTTTGTATCTTTTGCTGTTGAATTTTGTTAATGATGTTTAAAAATGCTGATGACTTATGTGGATTTATTTTGTATCCTGCAACTTTGCTAAAATTGTGGATTATTTCTAATTGCTTTTTAGTTGATTCTCTGGGGTTCTCTAAGTATACCATCATATCATCTACAAAGAGTGATAATTTGGTTTCCAATTCCTTTCATCTCTTATTGCCAAAGCTAACATTTCTAATACAATATTGAATAGTAATGGTGATAGTGGGCTACCTTGTTTCACCCCTGATCTTATTGGGAATGGTTCCAGTTTATCCCCATTACATATGATGCTTACTGATGGTTTTAAATAGATGTTACTATTTTAAGGAAAAATCCATTTACTGAATAGTTTTTCTAACTATATTTTTTACCATTGCCTCATCTGAGAGCATGATTACATTTATTTTTTTTAATTTATCCAAAGCATGGTGAAGTCTGTTCCAGCTCCTTACTTTGAATATTTATGTTTCAAATATATTTCTTTTAAATAGAATATGCTGGATATTCCTTGTTAATCCATCCTGATATCCTGACCCCCATTTCATAAGTGACTTCATCATATTTATGTTCATGATTATGATTGTTGATTGTGTTTTCTCTCCATTATATCCTTTTATATTTGTCTTTCCTTTATCTTGATCCCAGTCTATTCAAAGATTATTTCGCTCTAAAACTGAAAACAATCAATCTCTGATTGTAGTAGGCCAGACCTTGCTCAGATAAGCTGGTACCTGAAGTTTGAGTCTGGAATGAATTGAGATACTTATAATCCATATAACAATTAGTAAAAAGTTCACTTGGTTATAGCAAAGGAAGGACACCCATAGCATAGAAACACTACTCAAGAAGGCTATATTGTATTTCAGCTAATCATAGTTTTCCTATTTCAGTGATGCTTATGATGGACCACATGGAGAACAGTGAAAGTCAGTGCATAGTATAAAGGATAAAAGGATAGACTTGGAATAGTTTCAATAATAGATAGCTTTAAAATCCTCATTCAAATCACACCCTCTAATCCTAGGTATCTCAGGAGACTCTCTTCACTTTTCTCTATATATTCTGTCAGCTCTCATGGATTTAATTACCATTTCTAAATTGATGATTCCATCCCAAACATTTCTGCTAACCTCCAATCAAAATGTCCAATTGCTTTTCAGACATTTTGAACTGAATATCTAGTAGACATCTTAAACTAAACATGGCCAAAATAGAACTCAGTATCTTTCATCCTAAACTTTGCCACTCTCCCAAACTTCTCTATTATTGTGGAATATACCACTAACCTTCCAGTCTTTCAGATTTGAAACCTAGGTGCCATCTTCAATTCCTTGCTCTCACTTCTCTAAGGATCAAACACAAAATCCATTCAAAGCTATTTGTAACCTAATACCCCCCACTTCCAGTCTACTTAAAACTTATCCTGATACAGGATATCAGGATTACCCTGATAATCTCTTTGATGCAGTGACTCTAGTTTCAAGACACTCTATCTCTCAACTCCAGACATTTTCTCCCCCCATGCCTGGAATACTTCTCCTTCTTTGCTTTGACTGCTGACTTCCCTGGCTTCCTTTAAGTCCCAACTAAAGTCTCTTCTTCTGCAAGAAGTCTTTCAACCCTTCTTAATTCTAATGCTTTCCCTTTGATAATTATTTCCTATTTATCCTGTATATAGCTTGCTTTGTATATTTTTGTCTGCATATTGTCTCTTCCATTAAATTGTAAGCTCTGTGAGGGCAAAGTCTGTCTGTCTTTTTTTTTTTTTTTTTTGCATCCCTAGAGCTTAGTACGGTGCCTGACTCTTCATAGGTGCCTTTTATTTATTTTTTTAAGATTCATTTAAAAACTTTTTTTGAGTTCCAAATTCTCTCCTCATCCCTTCCCACTCATTGAAAAAATAAGCAATATGATATCAATTATACATGTGAAATTATGCAAAACACATTTTCATATCAGCCATGTTGCAAGAAAAGCAAGAAAAGAATCTGAAAAGAATGCTTCAGTCTTCACTCACAATTCATCGGTTCTCTTTCTGGAGGTGGATAGCATTTTTCATCATAGGTCCTTTGGAATTATCTTAGATGATTGTTTTGAACAGAGTAGTTAAATCTCTCACTGTTAATCATTGTTACAATATTATTGTTCCTTGTGTATAGTATTCTCCTTGTTCTGCTAATTTCACTTTGCATCAGTTCATATAAATCTTTCCAGGTTTTTCTGAAGCCATCCTGCTCATCATTTCTTATAGCACAAAAACATTCTATTACAATCATATACCATAACTTGTTCAGCCATTCCTCAACTGATGGGCATCTCTTCAATTTCTAATTTTTCACCATCACACGCAAAAAAAGCTACTATAAATATTTTTGTACATATAGTTCTTTGATCTCTTTGGAATACAGAACTAGTGGAGATATTGCTGGGTTAAAGGGTATGTACAGTTTGAGTACAGTTCCAAATTGTTTACCACGATAGTTGAATCAAGTTTACAACTTTGCCAATAGTGCATAAATGTACCCATTTTCTCCACTTCCCCTTCAGCATTTGTCATTTTTCTTTTCTGTAAGATTATCAAATCTGATAATGTAAGAGAAATTATTATTTTCTATTACGTTAATAACCAATTATTAAATTAGGATTTAGGCTTTTTCTTTTTATTTCTTCATTTGGGGACCAGCCTCTTGTAGGCTAGTCAGTCCGTCTCTGAAGGACATTGCTGAGAGATGAAATTGCCCAAATCCTCCTGAAACATTCTCCTCAATTTTAGGCAGAACTCTACTTTACAAAGACCTTACAAAAGTTTAGAGTATAAACAGAGTCTAATCTAGGTGAATTCCAGTCCCAAAGCACTAAGTCTTTGTTCTTATATCCCTCCATTGGAGTTTAGAGTAACTCAGCTCATGGAACCAGAATAGTCTGGGTTTTTCTTTGTCCAGATTGTAGAAATGTCTCATAGTCAAGCCATGTTCTCAGCAGAAAGAGTTGAAGGTTTTCAGCCCATTTCTTCATTTAAAAGTTTAACTTCTCATTAATTGTTCATTAATTAGTGAATCAAGTTTGATTCTCACCTATCAGGGGCACCCCCTTTTCTAAAGATACTTAAGCATTCAGTGATCTCCATGGTTTTGTCTTTAATTACTGAGAAGAACCACTGGTCATTAGCTTATTATCAGTTAGCCTAATTAATCAATTGATTATTAATTATCCAGGAATTTTCTCTCAGTATTTTCATTCATCTCTATTATTCTAGTCCCAAAAGTTTGAATTTTTGTACCAAACACTAGATTGCTTTGCTCCTTTACAGAGACACTTAATAAGTATTTATTGAATGATTAACTGAATATCACCTCAAACACTAGCCATGTGACCTTGGAGAAGTCAGTTAACCTTTTAATTTCTTCATCTGTACAAGAGGAATAACAAAACTTACTTCAAAGCATGCTGTGATATATATTATAACACATGTGAATATGACAACATTCCATATAAAAATGTAACAAATGTTAGGACATATCTAAAGTTCTTTGTGAATCTTAAAACATCATATAAATGTGAGATGTCGTCGTTGGAAACTACAGAGACTAGAAATCTCCATAGATACAGATGAGTTACTAATTTGTTATGCTACAGATCAATAACTCATCTGAAAATTATTTTCTTAGAACCTGGGGCAGGAGAAATTAAATGGCTTGCGTATTGTCAAAGCATTAATACAATATCAGAAGTGGAACTTGACTCCAGATATGTTTGAATCCAAAGCAGATCATCTTATCCTCCACAACAATGACATTTATATAACAAGTCAATGTCTGTAAAACACTTTCTACACAATATGTCATCTGCTATCTCTTCTGCACTCTAGAAGCTCCCATTGAGCTAAGCTCCTCCATCTCCCCACATTTGGGCAAAATTTGCTATTTAGAATATAAAATGCTGCTGCTTAACAAAAACACGTTTCTGTGCCAAAGGTGGAGTCTGAAAGTTTCCCGATCTTTTCACACTCACAATATGACACTTTAAATGCACCTAGGCTGGAATCAATTCCGAGTTAGAGGAAACTGACTTCCCTTCTTTTTAATGCATAGAATCCTTCAGAAAGGGGTGGAATCAGGTTGAGCTTTGGCAATCAGATTAAACATCTATCCTAAACATTCCAACATCTCTGCCTAGGTGATTAAGGAAGTTCTCACATAATCTGCTGGCTACTTGTTCCAACCCCTCTCAGTAAACTGCCCCACTCCCTTTTTTAGTTTCTTAACCCTTGAGCTCCCTGCTTTCCCGTTCCAATCACTTGCACATGAGAGTGACTCATTTCCTGTGCAAGAAGGTACCAGAAAGCAAGTAAGCATGCATGTGCCTGTGCACACACATGAACAGCCAGGGGAAACATCAGAGTAGGGATTCCATAACTCTACTGGAGGGTGGTTAGATTTTTGCTTGTATTTCAAACACATGCAGCAAGCTGTGTTTCTGGGAACAGGACACCCCACCCTGACACACACATACACATTCACAAATGCTGAAGAAGTGGGAAAATCTACCCACTCTGCATTGTGCTAACGAACGTTAAGCAAAACAAAAAACCTAAGGTCCTAACCTCTGATAAGAATGAGAGGCCCTGTGAGCTGTAGGAGGAAAGTACTTTGGTAAAAACTGGTTTATCTGCCTGCCTTTATGCTTTCCATTTAAGCTGGAATCTTATATTCCCAGTTTCTGAACTGAATAGTAATATAAGGCTAAAGGCTGCATCTTGTTAAATATCTACTTCCACTCTAACTTAGAATCTGACTTCACAGTCCTACACCAGAGCAAAAAAGGCAGAATCTTTCAAGAATATCAAGGAGAAAGTCAACTAGGTGCAAGGGCTTTCCCTCATTTTGGCAATGCACTCCCTACTCACTTCCACTTCACAGATCCTTAGTTTTCTTCAAAATTCAGCTCAGGGTCTGCCTCTTGCATTAAGTCTTTTCTTATTCCTCCTCAGCTGTCAGGGACCTCTCCCTAAAAATTATTCTGAGTTCACTTTGTATATATTTTGAATTTACTTTTTTTATGTATACATACATCCCTCAATACAATGTAAACTTCTTGAGAGCAGGAATTGTTTTATTTGTTTATTCTCTAGTGTCTGGTATACAGTTGGCATATAATAAAGGTAGACTGAATTAAGTAAAATTATTTATATTTTGTACAGAATACTTATTAGCATAAGGTAGATATATCTTATACTCAGGACTCAATTACTTCAATAGTAACTGATAATCAGTACTCTAAATCTGGCCTTGGCACCAAAAGAAAGAAAAAGTAGAAGGAACACTGCATTTGGATCAGAATTTCTTGGTTTGAATCATAGCTTTAAGTCTCTTCTGTGACCTTGGACAAATCAATTGACTGATATGGATTTTAGTTTCCACAATTGTAAAGAGAGGGGATTGAACTAGAACAGCAATTCTTATAGTAGGGTTCATGGATAGATTTCAAGTCTGAATTTAGATAGGAAAATGACATCTTTATTTTCATTAACTTTTACCTTCTTCCATTATTTAAAACACAGATGGCATAGTAGTTTGGGTGCCAGACCTGGAATCAGGAGAGTCTGAGTTTAAATGTGATCTCAGATTATTAGCTGTGTGACTCTGGGCAAGTCACTCAACCCTGTTTGCCTCAGTTTTTTCATCCATAAAATGAGCTGAAGAAGGAAATGGTAAACTACTCCAGTATCTTTGCCAAGAAAACCCCAAATAGAATCACAGAATGACTGAAACAACAATAACAAAAATTCTGAAACAAGGTGTATGGACTTCACCAGATTGCCAAAGGGGCCCATGAAATAAAACAACTCTAAGAACTAAACAAATTGATTTCTAAGGTCTCTTCTAGCTCTAACATTTTATGACTTTATAGCTTCTTACAACAGGGCCTAAAAATATGGGGAAATACCAGTTTTCAAATGTACCACAAGGTCTAGCTAGCTGTAGCAGCAAGGTTAATTCTACTCAAAGGCTGGGGCCCGCCTTCTCGTATACATAAAATCACAAAGATGAATCAGAAATTTATATGATATATACTCCCTCTCTTATCCAAATTACATATACAAGTCTACATACTTTTGACTGAGTACCCAAATTGGAACAGGCCAGAAGGACTAACTCTAGCAATACATACAAGAATGACAACTGAAAAACAGCTTCCTCAGTTCTCAATAGGGTATATCTCTAAGCTGATGCTGTTCACTGCCATATTAAAGGATGAGGACTGAAATTAATTTCTTTGGCAGCTCAAAAATTCCCCCTTGACTAGAGGGCTATTCTGTCTCTCTCCCCACACTCAGTTCCTTAGCTTGTTCTTGCTGCCCTGGATAATAGGACAGCTTAAAAATGATGCTGATGGGGTAGAGAAAGATAAGTAGGGACTGAGGAAAAGTAAAACTTAAAGAGAAATGCTTAGTCACTCTTTAAATAAGGAGTTCTTAACCTGTTTTATGCCATAAACCCCTTTGATAGGCCAGTAAGCCTACATGTAGTCCTCTTCTTCTGAGTGATTTTAAATACCTAAAATAAATACATAGGATTACAAAGAAAATCAATTATATTAAAATACAGTTAACAGAAGGAAAAACTAGAATATAATGAAGACTCCATTTGCAAGATCACTTGGGCAACCCTGTTCCCTTCCAAATTGTGCTTCTAATTTCATCAACTTCTCCATCATGACTCAAGCAATCCACTGTCATATCCTAGATCTTCGCTCAATCTGGAACATCTGTCCTCTATCCTAGAGGACTTTCAATGTGAGTTCCTTTTAAGGCCTCCATTTTGATAGGTCCAAGCCAGCTGTGCTTCCTTTCCCCTTCCAGTTGTGCTTCTCATTCTTGATTCTATAGACTATATACATGTTCCCATTGGGAATCTTTTCCCTCTCCACCCTCTCCTTACTTTTCACTCCAATTTTTTTTTTTGTATTATCTTTCCCCATCAAATGTAAACTCCTTGAGGACAGGGGATTTCTTTTTGCTTGTATTTTTATTCCAATGCTCAATACAGTGACTAAAACATAACTAAGTTCTTAAAAAATGTGAGTTGTCTATAGTTTCACTTATAGGTCTGAAATAAACACTCAGAATCTATAGCAAGATCCTTAACCTGAACCCTTCGGGATTTATAGTTAGATTTCAAGGGGATCATGAATTTAAATGGTTAAAAAAACCAAGATCTTTTGACATTGGAATTATATTTCAATATAATTACTATCCTTTATGATACATTATATTTTATGCATTTAAAATTGTTATTCTGATTAGGGGTCCAGAGGTCTACCAAAAGGGGTCCATGGCACATCAAAAGTTAAGAATCTTGCTCTAGGGCAATGCTATCATTCCCATTAGAAGGTTCTTCCTGAAGTGGTCAAATGTAGTTGATATGGATTTTTACATTCTTGGCCAGACTCTTACTCAGAAGCTCCTCTCTACCACAATCAATCCAAGCCTATGGCTGAGGCTGTCCTCAATCTCATCAATCCTAAATTATAATCAACTATATTAAGCCAGCCACAAATCAGTTAGAGTCTCTAACCTGAAAAAGTTAGCAAATAAAGTTAATGTCCATTATTGGGTAATAACTCTGACTTCAAGAAGGAAGGCCTTGTCAACTATGCAGGAAAGTTGGGGGTAGAGAGAAGAATAGAAAATGGGCAAATTCCAAGGATTTAACTGAAAAGCTCAGAAACATATTGCTCAGTTTCCTCAACCTTACCTTTTGGAACATTAATTATACTACCTCCCTTTCAGTTTAAACATGCTGACTTAGTACAACCTATATTGGGGCAAAATCTAGAATATATTTTAAACTTATAGAGGACTTGTAATCAAAGTCATGTCTTAATTCTCAATCTCCTTAATATAGATTTGTTAGATTAGACCTATATTCCCGAAGAAATCAAGGAAAACAGAAAAGGATCTATTTTTGTTTACAAAAACATAGTAGCTCTTTTTGTAGTTGCAGATATCTGGTAACAGACTTATTCAATTGGGGAATTGTTGAACAAATTAATACTCTATAAATGTGATATATTATTTTATGTACTATAAAAAAAAGATGGTGGGACAGTTTTAGAGAAACCTGGGAAGATTTTAGGATTTCATGAAGAATGAAGCGAGCAATACAAGCAGATCAATATATACAATAACAATATTGTAAAAACAAGCAAATATGAAGTACTTTTATTCATGCAATGATAAACTACCACTCCAAAGGACTCTCAATGAAACATGCTGCCCATTTCTTAACAGAGAAGCAACGGACTCTGTGAGATGGAGACATATATATTTTTTGATATGACAAATATAGGAATTTATTTTACTTCACTATGCATATTTGTTACAAGGTCTTTGTTTTTGTATTTTCTTTCTTTTTCTCTAAAAGAGAAGGTAGGACAGAAAGGGGGTGAATCTTAGTTATGTGAAAAACATTATATTTTAAAACTATGGCTACAATTGCTCCAGACATTCAATCCCCTCTTTTACTTTACTTTGAAATTTGAACCAGTAATAAAAGGGACTCCTGTCCTGTCTCCAATTGACCTGATTTAACAAAAAATTCCCCAAAGGAAACCCAAATCAAGGATGATCTGGAAGAGTTGATGAAGGCCATCAAGATGTTTATAATTGGTGGGAATCCTTCCTCCTCTTCTCACCCTCACCTCATTCCCACTCATGACTAGAGGGTAATAAGAGACCCCTCTCTTTCCATCCCAGCTATTTGGATATTTCTTCAAGCACCACTGACTCTTCAGTTCCAAATTGACCTACCTTTCCCAGAAGTAAAAATAACTAACATTTTATGGCACTTTTTGATAAGCAGACTAAAGAAACAGACTAAGCTGGTTCTTCAGACCTGCCAGATATTCCTTTGTTTCAATTTTGGGAAGATATAAACAACTTCCACAATGAGTTGTTGTGATATTTCTTGCCTTCCCCTCCATTTTCAAATTCTGTATATATGACATTTCTCTCACTAACTGATTATTGCCTCAGTTATAGAAACAATACGCTCTCCTTCCATAAATTAAATTAAATGAGAAAACTGTCTTAATGAAGTGATGATACCTCCCCACTATTGAGGATCTAATACTGCCACCTCCTGGCAGAAAAAAGCTCTTTGCATTCAAAAACCTGAATTCATTTCCAATTCTTGATTTTTCTAGGAAGATTTTTTTTTCTCTTTGTCTTTCTCTCCTCCCAAGTTCTTCATCCATCATCACGAAAAATTTGAAATATCTGAAGACTGAGGTTATGTCAATTCCAGTCTTAATTGAGTTCTACCCTCCTCTTTCTCATAGTGAAATTCTCTTTTCCTCTCTTTTTATCAACCTTTCCAGAAGCTCTTAGGTATGGCATTAATGTTGTCAGCTAGCCAGTTTGTGGAATGACTGGCACCATTCTGAAAGTCACTTTGCTACAGTTCCCTGTCAACTGACATTACTACTTTTAGATATTTATGTTAATGCATTGAATCTTCAGAAATTCCATTAATAATGGAAACAGGTCACTATGAATAATAATGATTATTCCTTATATTTTTATAGAGGTGATATGGTATATTCCCCACAACAATCCCACTGATCATAATTATCATTATTATGATGGTGATGATTTGGAATTGTTCATTATTCATTACTTAACCTCAAAGGATTTTGGTGAGGCAGCACCCCCATGAGCCTTAAACCACTGGAAAAAGGGAAGATCTGAATTCAAAACTAGCCCCTGACATATAGGAATTGTAAGAGTCACTTAATTTATCAGTGCCCCAGATAACTTTCTTGTGTGTGAGGAAATTGGGGGTAAGTGACTTGCTCAAGGTCATACACTAGTGACTATCAAATATATGTGATCTGATTTAAATTCAGGTTCTCTTGACTTCAGTGCTGATTTTCTATTTACTGTGCCATCTAGCAGCCCCACCTGGATAATTTTCTAAAACTGTTAAGTTGCCAAATAATGACTAAAGTGCGTTAGTAGGACTTTCCTTATTATGACTTCCTTATACTCAGCAAATCACAAATCTGGAATAATAGCCAAAGTATAAAATCCAAAAGCTCTATAAAAATGTGAACTGCTATAATGATTCATGTTTTTATAAGTAGTATAAATATTATTATTGACATTTTACCAATGAGAAAACCAAAGTTTGAGCATTTACTTGGGGTCACATAGTAATGTCCAAATGAGAATTTGAATACAGGTCTTATGACAAAGTCCAAAGATCTTTTTGCTATTCCATGAGAACTTTCAGAATAAATCCAAATTAGCTCAGGGTTCTGTATAATCTCTCTAAAATGTAATCTTCTCTGTTGAGGTTTTCTTGGGGTCTCTAGGAGCAGCTTTCATTTCTGTTCAGTAATCACCAAATGAGTAGCCAGGGGTTAAAGTCCAAATCCTTTATTGTCTCTTTCCAAGTCTTGTCTCCTTCACTTGGGGCTCGGCTAGTTTTCTGGAGGCCTTCCAGATCTTGTTTTCAGTGGAGAAGCAAAGGAGGAGAGCCTGCCACCACTTCTCTGTCTTGCCTAGTTCTGATTCTGGCTGAGTTTTTCTGAGCTTATATGCTCTCTTATCATAGGTGTGAATCTTGTGGAACTATATTAAGTACTAAGTACATGTACTGAACTAGAGAACTGTTAATCACCATGCTAAACAACTATTGTTTCTATCAATTCCATTGAGTTAATACTTTATAAGAATCCTTTGTCTCAAGTTCAGAGTTCTGGCCCATAATAGGGTTCAAATAGTTTCAGAAAACAGGAAGCAGGATGAAAAGCAATTAATCAGTTTAGGTAGTAGAACTAAATAGGCTTATAGAAGGAAAGTCTATGCTGGAAGGAAAAAAAATAAGAATTTATTAAGTGCCTGCTGTGTGTCTGGCACTATGCTAAGTGATTTATAAATATTTACTCATTTGATTCTTACAAAAGCTCTGGGAAGTTAAGTGCTATTATTATTCCCATTTTACAGATAAAGAAAATGAGGTACAGAAAGCTTAAGTGACTTGTGTGTCATCACACAGCTAGTAAAGTGTCTGAAATCAAATTTGAAGGTCTTTCTGATCCGAGGCCCAAAGCTCCATCTATTCCGATGGCATAGATAGCACCTTAAAAGAGAATCCAGGTAAACTTCACAAATCGAATGGCAGTCTACCAAACTGACATGTAACAGGGATTATTTTTGAAGAAACAAGTGCTTTCATTTGGTTCCTGGAAAAAATGTCTCCTTATCTCCTTATCTCCTGTTTAGGATGGGGGGAGTCTTTTAGACACTCAGGAAAAGCTCTGAAAAGTCCATTATCTCTTTCTATTATTTGTCTGCAGAACTCTCCTCGGGAATATACTCTACCTGCTAGAAAGGGGGACCCACAAGAAAAAAGGGAAACCAAGTGGTTTGTCTTACTGAATAGAGGAAAAATCCTAGGGCAAAGATTATAGAAACATGAAAAAAAATGTTTTTACTATATTTTTACTATACTACTATACTATAGTACAATACTATATAATTACTATAGTACAATAGCTAATGAAAGACAATAGCTAATTTGAGGGAAGAATTGAAAGTAATGAACTCAAACTATATGGGAAACTTCAGGAGAAAACCCTTTTCCCTAGCAGTGTTGCTTCTATGACAGTCAGCTAGGAGATGAAATCCAGTCAATTGTCAAAGACTGGCAAGGGAGCCAAACACCTCAGACCAAGGCTATCAGATACCTACAAAATTAGGGGGAAATGTTTCGTATTCTCCCTTCTTGATAACTTTACCCTAAAGCCTGCATACCATACCACAATCATTCTAAGTGATGACACTTATTTTAGAGAATAGCCTATAAAAAAGGACCTCTCTGCTCCTTTTCTTTCTTCCCAACTAGTCATGAGACAGAACATCCCTTCCCTCTCCCTAACCTTACAAGAGTCTCCTGAGTAGCCAGGACTCTTGATAATACCTCATTTCTTTCCTTGTACCAGGGAGGGAAAACATCTGTTCTGTATTGCAAGCCTGAATATAATTTAAAGAAGATGTCAAGAATCAATTTATCTTATTTCATCTCACATAGCTACATATTTGGGAATTAGGGCTTCTCAAGTTCAACATGAAAATTAGGCAGATCATATATAAAACAGGCCATCCCTAGATTACCTAAAAAAAAAAAAAAAAACAAAAAAAAACCACCTTACATTCAACCAGTTCTTCTTTTAAAATAAACATTTTTTTTAAGGTGCAAAATTATATATTAGAAATGAACAATGGAACCAACAGGAGCTAGGTGGCACATTGGATAGAGTACAGGGCCTGAAGTCAAGAAGATTCAACTCTGTGAGTTGAAATCTGGCCTCAGACACTTACTAGCTGTATAATGTTGAGCAAGTCACTTGAAATACTGTTTGCCTCAGTTCCTCATCTATAAAATAAACCAGAAAAGGAAATGGCAAGTCACTCCAGTATCTTTACCAAGAAAAATGAGTGCATGGAGAGCCAGACATGACTGAAAAATAACTTAAATAGAACCAAGTCAAAGTAATGAGCTTTTCATTTTTGAATAAAAGTCACTATTCTGAGGAAAGTGGCAGAATGCTAAGGTTTATTCAAGGAAGTATTGGGATAGAGCAACAAAGAGACATGCTTAGAAATGGAACTTGTCCTAAAAGAGGAACTTATGATTACATAAGTAATCCTTCCTCTACAAGAGGAAGACAAGAAGAGATTGGGTTTATTTTCTACTCATTTAACTACCAACAGATAATCATTAAAACAAGTTTTTCTTTCTCACTCCAATCTAAAGATAAGATACTGATATGAAGTTTCCTTTTCTCACAAAAAGACTTTTCCCTCAAAAAGTTAATATATATTATATGGTCAAGATGCTTCAATGAAAATGAAAAAAAAGAAAGTATAAGGATTGAAGGACAATCCAGATGGGTTAAGGAGGATGTGATAAAATGCAAGTGTAGGTTTTGGAGAATGTTAATCTCATTAAAAGAAAAAAACAAGAATTCTAGGGTAGGAGGCAGAACTGAAAGAGGACTTTTAAAATATCTTGCCAAAAACAAACTCTATGCCTTTTCAATTAAAAGGTAACTCTAGGGAGATTTAGAGGAGAGAGAAAAAGGAAAGAAAATAGAGAACTAGAGAGTAAGAATGAAGACACTAGATCTATTTGGAGAAGCCAGGAGAAAACACTTTAAATCACAAATAGTTCAAAGGCCTAGTTTCCTTAACTGAAAGAGGCAGAAAGGATAGAGATAGTACTTACCTTCCCAGGTGGCTGTAAGACTCCAGAGACCTGGGAAGCAAAGTGCTTTGCAAACAAATGTCAGTTGCTGTTATCATCCTCTCTATCATCCCTAAGGCTCACAATAAGGAAAATTTGATGTAAGAAAGTTTGGTGACAGCATACCACTCACCGAATTGTGCTTCAGATAGCATCAAAGAGAATTTCTCACGCATTTATGTACTTCCTTCCCTCTTTGTCATGTTCTGCTGAACATATTGATTGGGTCTACAACAAGTCTACTACATAATTTCATTTGGTTCTTCTCACCACAAAATATTCTTGCTATTACAAAAAAAGTAAGATATAGTTATTATCACAATAACATTAACCCATTTTATAAATGAAGAAACTCAGACATCAAAGGTTACCTAGGATCACAGCTTGTAAGTGTCTGAGGTTGGATTTGAATTCAGGTCTTCTAAGTCCAGATCCAGTATGCTACCCATTGTGCTACCTAGTTATTCTTATAATTTGAGTGAAAATGTAAATGGCATTGCTTATCAAAATTTTAGATGACATACAAGTTAAAAGAATTAAGGTGCTTGATGAGATCCTAGGTCATTGGGTGGGGTTGGCAGAGAAAGCCTGAAGTATTGATAAGATTACTCCCTGAAGCAAGCAGAGAACCAGCACTGACAGCCTTACAGTCCCACTCCACCTTACTGTATCCAATAGAAACCCTTGAGGTTAAATTTCCTCTATAAACTATTTTCAATAAATCCTTCTGGGTTAGTCCTCCATGGCATTCTATCTGGTGATGTTTTTCTTCTCATCCCCTTCCCCAATGCCTCAAGGTGTTTTCCTTCCTTCTTATGGCTAACTAACTGCTTTAGGGAACTAAACTCTATGGTTTTAGTCTGCCAGTCACTGGCTTATTCCCTCTTCATAGTATATTTTCTTTCTCCTGGTTGACTGAGTTCCACTGGGAACGTGTCTTTTCCATTGTTAATTTTTATATACTCTCTCAAGTCTATTTCATATTTACTATTCCTGGTGTCCATTTTGCCTCTTCATTTTGTTTGGCTTCTCTTTTGCCAAAGAGAGTGTGTGAATTCATCACAAGACTGAACTTCAACTTTTGGTACCAAACTCCAACATTTGGTGCCAATTGCTCTCCTTAATCTCAACATTTGATGTGCCTATGTCAATCTTATCATTTGGTGCTGTACATTAAACACATCAATACTGAATGATAGAATTGGAGTCTGGAACTATCTCAACAGATTGTTATGATAGCTTGAATCTATGAGATTTAATAGGGATACATGTAATACCATACACTTTTAATTTTAAAATCTGTCTAAGTAGAGGATGAGGAAAATACATGTGAAATACAAGCAGGAGGGAAAAAAGTCTTTTGGCTTTTAGTGGCCTACAAGATAATATATGAATTAATAGTGTGACTTGGCAGCCAAAAAGCCTAAAGCAAACTTGATAAGGGGAGGAGGGAAATGAGGGAATAAGCATTTATACAGACCTACTATGTGCCAAGCATTGTGTTTTCATTTGATCTTTACAAGTCTCCTAAAATGATCCCCATTTTAAAGTTGAAGGAGCTGAGGCAAATAGAGATTAAGTGACTTTCCAGTCATATAGCTAGTAAATGCCTGAGATTTAACTTAAAATAAGTTTGTTGATTCCAATGCTCTGTTCACTGTGCCACCTTAATGCCTATCCTTGGTAATGACTTTCCCAACATTAGGCTAAATGACCACTTATTAGTTAGATTATATAAAAAGATTCCTAACACAGATTTGAAAGCTTTGATTTATGTAATCTCTAAGGTGCTCTCAGCAGTGAGAGTTAATGGCCTTTTTATTGAGAGTAGACCCAGAATCAACTAATTGGAAAGAAGACAGCTTATTCTAAACCAAATCAAACTAAGAGATATAAACAATGGGAGCAATAAAAATTTTGCTGCTTAGTCATTTCATATCTCATTTTTCATGACTCCATTTGATGCTTTTTGTCACTGATATTAGAATAGTTTGCCAGTTCATTTTACAGATAAGAAAACTAAGGCAAACAGAATTAAGTGACTTCCCCAGAGTCACACATCTAGTAAGTATCTGAGGCCAGATTTGAATTCAAAAATGCCGAGCTGCAAATGATGAGGTGCAAAATAGGGAGAAAGAAATCCCCTTGACAGCAATGGGATCCTCTTGGCCAGTGACAGGCTTTATGAAAGAATTCACAAACCCCAATAAATACAGGCACGAGGTTTATAGCAGAAAATGGGTTTTATTTTGTACAAAGAAGCCAGTTTGCTAGGAAGACAAACTTTTTAATAGGCAGGTAGTATAGCAAAGGCTACACTGAAAAAAAATATATCTTTAACAGTGGGCAAGATCCTGTTAGGACTTCAGCTAAGATTCGGGGTTCAGAGTTGCCTTTTATTAGCTATCTGAGGCTTGGGGCTTCAATTCAATTAAAAATTGAATGAGAATACTTCACAGGGAGTTTGAGCCACTGAATGCTGATTATGCCCCAGGGCTAAGATTTCTAAATGAGTTTTCCTTATATTTATTTTTTTTTTTTAATTTATTTTTTCCTGAGGCTGGGGTTAGGTGACTTGCCCAGAGTCACACAGCTAGGAAGTGTTAAGTGTCTGAGACCAGATTTGAACTCTGGTCCTCCTGAATTCAAGGCTGGTGCTCTATCCACTGCGCCACCTAGCTGCCCCCAGTTTTCCTGATGGACAGAAGGGTATGGCATCTCCCAAGAGGCTGAGAGACTCAAGAATTCTCCTCCAAAAGGGACATGTGAATTCATCAGAAAGAAGAATCATCTTGACTCTAAGTCACTCTCACTCCTAATTTCCCTCCACTCTTATTACCTATTGTGCCACCTAGTTGTAACTTATCTATTCAGTGATAGGATTTCCTATGTGTCAATAGTAAAATAGTCTACATTTTAAACAATTGACACAGTGCATATTATACACAAAAGTGGTCACTAAGTGAATCAGACTAGAGGTGAAAGGAAGGGGACAATTCAAAGTAGCAATTTTAATCTTTGAAGCAAAAATCTCCACTCTTTTAATGAATGACAACTCAAGGCATTTAATGATCACTTTAAGTTACCTAGACAAGTTCAACAGCAGCCAGGAAGAACAAGCTTATCACAAGAGTTTAGGAGAGGTTTTGTTCTCCCTTGCTCGTTCATGCCTTACATTTAGTAAAAATCTATGGAGGTGTCTGAGTCTGAGAATCTGAAGAATAAATGCCACATTGCTCTAGCAGCTACTAACAGTCACTGGATATTTGGCTCTTTCTCTTGCCTTTTGGTTTTTGTTACAGCCTTGGAAAAGTACCATTTCACATCTGATCCCTGGTGATGGAAATTACCTTTGCTAATACTCTGGTCATTGAGGCTAAGGTTCTGACATTTCTCAGCATAGGAAGAACAAAGAATTTTTTGCTCATAAAAGCTTCAAAGATGCCACTAAAGGCAAAAATATCAGTCGAGATGCGGATCCAAGAAGAGGAAGGACAGTAAGAGCCCATGGGATTCCAAGCATGACTCCCGTTGCCTGAAAAGGTACTAGGAAATGAGCGGATCAGATTCATCCTATACATACAAGATAAGTGAAGTAGGAAAGAAGGACCTCTTGTCCTTCAAGCACTGACTAAAGCCTAGAGGATATCAATAATTGGAAAATAGTAGGAGGGCCTCAGAAATACAAGAGAACATTTTGAACCAACAGGACTCAGTAGTAGCAGCAGTTAGAATGTAATTGTCTATACCAACTAGGTCAAGCAAGATCCCAAAATGAAATGCAAAAAAGCCCCAAAACCTCAACATATTCAAAACCAAGTTCATTATCTTTCCTCCTAAAACTTCTTCTCTTCCAAGCATCCCTATTACTAGAGTGGGTCCCACTATTCATATAGCCGTCCAAGCTGGTAACTGGTGTGATCTCCAACTCCCCCCTCTTACATACTCCACATATTCAATAAGGTGCCAAGAGTTGTAGTTTCTATTTTCACAAAGCCTTTCCTATATATCTGCTTCTCTCCACTCAAACTGACTCCAGTCTAATACATCCTCCACTCAGCTGCAAAGTGATCTTTCAAAAGCAAAGATCTAACCATGTCATTTTGTCATTCCAAGTCAATAAACTCCAGTGGCTCCTTATTATCTCCAAAGACCAAATAGATAAATTATAACATCCAGTCTTTTTATATTATATTCTCCTCCATGGCCTTCTTTGATATTGCCTGGATATAACACTCACTGACTATCTCTTATTCATGGAGTGATCTTGATGCAACTGAACTTTGTAATCACTCTGAAACTGTGTTCCCTTTTGATCTGTAAAAGTAACACTCTGAAACTGTGTTTTCTTTTGATCTTGGAGTCTCAGGCCCTCCTGGAAAGGCATATCTCCTCGGATAAGTTAGGTGGCATTGACAAGGGAGCCCCCAAACTCTCTAAAACTCCTTGAAGGAAAGATTCTCCTTGAACCATGCATCTGTGGGACCCTACCTGAGGAAAACAAGATAAACAGCTTCATTCTGTTATCTAGGTGGGGCTACTTGAGTCCTGAGCTAGAGAATTCCAACCCTACTGAATTAAAGAGACTCATTCAATTCTATTCAATTCCAGCTCAAACTGAAACCCAGCCCCCAACAAGAACTGCCCCCACTTGTAGCCAAGGCTTCTATTATAAAAAGAACCAATATTAAATTCACTCCTCAAAGAGGACCTAATATGCCATACCAAGGAAACTCTCTTCCTGGCATAGCAGCAAACTCTGCCCACTGAGATGATATTCTCTTTCAGCTTTACCTTCTCTTAACTCTTACTTAAGACTTTATACCTCTCTTGTTGGGATTTCTCTACTAAAAACTTTACTTATCTGCCAGGACTCCTCCACTACTTTACTCCCTTGTTGGGACCTTGTTACTAAGGAATTCAGCTTTTCTATTCATGCATAGTAAAGTCTGACTTCCCAATGACAATAATAAACTTTTTTTTATTAGTCTAGCTTTTTGGGTTCATAAATTCCTTTATGAAGGACCTCTGCGCAGCCAGAAAGGGACTCCAAAACTCACTACCCATGCGCTGAATCCCAAGGGGATTTAGGGGAGCCAAACTCCTTCATTTGGTTTCCTGAACCCCAAACCTGACACTAACCCCATCATTTAACTCCCTGACCACCAGGAACCCTAATCTTATCATTTTGGTTCTCTGAATCTAATCTCATCAGCATCATCCAACTGGGCCATTTCTAGGGCTAGCCAGATCTCTATTCAAATTCATGTTGAGGAAGCCTTCAAAGCAATTTCATTTGGGAGATACTGGTCTGATCGGCTCAGGCTACCCCAGCCCCCTGCCAATAGTGGCTCATAAAATAGGTTTCCTTTTATTTATTTATTTCCAGAAGGTTCAAAGCAGCTTGCTCTGCCTCTTTGGCATAGTGGCCAGGATTCTGCCCACTCAGAAGACATTCTCTTCTTGAAGGGGGTGAATGAAGAGGGTGGTAAACTCTGGGCAGAGATGGGCCAGTGGTTCTTTTCTGGCTGTCTGTTTATCTCTCTCTCTCCTCCTCCCTCCAAAGTGCCAAGGCCAGATCCAGAGCCACCGAATTCGCCTACTTAATGCTGTGATAAAACAAAACCATTATTGATTAGGAAAGGGACACTGTAGAGATGGGGGGTGGAGGGGGTGGCCAAAAGGCTTCCAGGGAGAAAAGCCTATTTGCAAAGAATAGAATTTTGGAGGTTCATTTTATATACAAACAGGATCATAAAACAGAGTTTGTATTTACAAAGGACTTTTCTGCTTCCTTCAGATATAGAGAAGTTTGTATATCAAAGAAGTTCCTCAGGAGGTTGTAAATCCTTTGAAGTTTGTATAAGAAAAGGATTTCTCTTGAGAATGTAAGATTCTGTTTTGCCTACTGGGCTATCTGCTTTGACCTCTTCATTCTCAGTGCCAGTCTCCATTTCCCTAATAGAACTTTGCCACTAAAGAAGGAAGTCTCTTAGCAAAACTGTTTTCCTATACAACAATAAACTTCCATTTTTGCCATTAATATTTTGGGTTCGTGAATTCTTTCACAAAGAATCTGTATTGACCAAAAGGGGATTTCCACAACTCTCTGCACTGCCACTAACCTCATCACTCTCTCTCTTCATCTCTGCTCCCTGGTTTTCCTGGCTTTTTTCAATGTTCAGTTCAAATTCTACCTTCTGCAAGAAACTTTCTGGAGTCCTTCTTCATCTCCTTCCTCCAGTGTTAGTGCCCTCTTTCTAAGATCACCATCTATTTACACTGTCTATATCTAGTTGATAAAATGTTGCCTTCCCAATTAGAATATGGATACCTTGAGGGCAGAATCATGTTTTTGCCTTTCTTTTTATAATCAGGGTTTATCACATTTCCTAGAACATAGCAAGTACTCCCCCAAAATGCTAATGGACTTTAGATTCTAGACTTTGACGATCTGGATTCAAGTTTCTTCATCTGGAAAATGAAGGATTGAATTAAATGAGCTATAAAATCTCCTCAAATTTTAATATTCTAATACCTCTAGAATATGTCAAGTTATTGTTGAGTAGTTGCCAAGAATTTAAGCCATTGCAATTTCCTTTACCTCTCATTAAAAATGCAAACAGTATATTTTATTCAGGCAAATGTACTTTTGCCCTTTGGATCCTGACTGGTGATACACCCTCCCAATATTCCTAGTATGACAAAGCTGGTAGGCACTTTAGTCTATACAGGCACCTTAACACCAACAGAAAATAACTTAAGTCACAGCAGATTCCTTGACTGTCTTTTTGTGGGTTCTTGTATTACAATAATTCACCTGGAAAGTAAAGTAAAACTTTTAAACAGAATGAACAGAAAACAATATAGTAATCATTCATTCATTTCCTCATGTGATGGTTCACAAGGTGTGGAAAAAGGTTAGGATATCTGGACACAGTCAAAAGAACATAGGATTTAGAATGAGACAATATCTGGGTCCAAATCCTACCTCTGACCCTATGTGGGACAAATAACTGCATCTCTCTGAGACTCAGTTTCTTCTTCTGAAAAATAATACATTCAATTAATGAGTCATCTACTATAATTTATTAAGTCACGAGAAAACATAAGAAACAAAATCCCTAGTTTATACTCTATTTGAGGAAATATGTATTCTTAAAAGTAAATACAAAGTATATACAATTAAATATATTTAGGGGGAGGACATCAGGAAAGGCCTTTTGTAGGAGGTGGTGCTTGAGGTGAATTTTGTATATATTTTGAATATGTTTTCTCCACTAGAATGTAAGTCCTTTTTAGCTGTTTAGTCATTTTTGTCAATTGTGTCTGACTCTTTCTTGGCAGAGAAATTGGAGTGGGTTGCCATTTTCTTCTCTAGTTCATTTTACAGGTGAGAAAACTGAGGCAAACAGGATTAAGTAGGTACAGAGTCACCCAGCTGGAAAGTGCCTCATATCAGATTTAAACTCTGACGATGAGTCTTCCTGACCCCAGCACTCTATCTATTTTGCCATCTAAGGCCACTTAGCTGCCCATGGACAGGACGTATATGGCAGTTAATAGTAACTCATTCTAAGTAATTCCCATAGCCTATGTTTCATATTTCAATCTCAATTTTCTTCTCTATCCAAAATAGTTCCTCCCCAATGAATAGCATTTATGACTTAATGAAAGCAGGGCAATGGTCACTCCCAACTTTTCCAAGCCATGAGTACTTTGGCAGAGGGTAAAATTGAAGAGGCAAAGTCTTGACAACTTTCCTGGTAACATGTGAGGACAATTCCAGAATCAATTCACCAAGGGTTTGAAGATCATGCTAGGAATTCCATCCAAAACATACCCCAAGTCAAATAAGCATTAAAAAAAAAAATATTGTGCACTTATTAATAGCAAGGCACTATTCTCCATCCCTAATCCCACCTCTGGCAGTGGAAAATACAACAAAGTATGAAACAAGGTCCCATTCACAAAGGAATTTTAAATTTTAGTTTGTGAGATAAAATGAGACTTATTGAAAATATGACTCTTCATAAAATATTTGAGAATCCATCTAACAAAGAAAAGTCAGGAATTATATGAGCAAAATTAAAGGCACTTGCCACCAAAATAAAGTCAGATTTAAATAATTGGAAAGACATCCAGTGCTCATGGATAGGCTGAGCGAATATAATAAAGATGACAATACTCCCCAAATTAATCTATTTATTTAGTGCTATACCAATCAGACTCCCAAGAAACTATTTTAGTGACCTAGAAAAAATATCAACAAAGTTCATATGGAAGAATAAAAGGTCGAGAATTTCAAGGGAATTAATGAAAAAAAAGTCAGAGGAAGGTGGTCTAAGTGTACTTGATCTAAAGCTATATTATATAGCAGCAGTCACCAAAACCATTTGGTATTGGCTAAGAAATAGACCAGTTCATCAGTGGAACAGATTAGGTACAAAGGACAAGAAAGGGTACAACTATAGTAATCTAGTGTTTGATAAACCCAAAGACACCAACATTAGGGATAAAAATTCATTATTTGAAAAAAAACTGTTGGGAAAACTGGAAATTAGTATGGCAGAAATTAGATATGGATCAACACTTAACACCATATACCAAGATAAGATCAAAATGGGTCCATGATTTCGGCATAAAGAATGAGATAATAAATAGATTAGAGGAACAGAGGATAGTCTACCTCTCAGACCTGTGGAGGAGGAAGGAATTTATGACTAGAGGAGAACTAGAGATCATTATTGATCACAAAATGGAAGATTTTGATTACATCAAACTAAAAAGTTTCTGTACAAACAATACTAATGCAAACAAGATTAGAAAGGAAGTAACAAATTGGGAAAATATTTTTACAGTTAAAGGTTCTGATAAAGGTCTCATTTCCAAAATATATAGAAAACTGACCCTAATTTATAAGAAATCAAACCATTCTCCAATTGATAAATGGTCAAAGGATATGAACAGACAATTCTCAGATGATGAAATTGAAATTATTTCCACTCATATGAAAGAGTGTTCCAAATCACTACTGATCAGAGAAATGCAAATTAAGACAACTCTGAGATACCACTACACACCTGTCAGATTGGCTAAGATGACAGGAACAAATAATGATGAATATTGGAGGGGATGTGAGAAAACTGGGACACTAATACATTGTTGGTGGAGTTGTGAAAGAATCCAGCCATTCTGGAGAGCAATCTGGAACTATGCCCAAAAAGTTACAAAACTGTGCATACCCTTTGACCCAGCAGTACTACTACTGGGCTTATATCCCAAGGAAATACTAAAGAGCGGAAAGGGACCTGTATGTGCCAAAATGTTTGTGGCAGCTCTTTTTGTTGTAGCTAGAAACTGGAAGATGAATGGATGTCCATCAGTTGGAGAATGGTTGGGTAAATTATGGTATATGAAGGTTATGGAATATTATTGCTCTGTAAGAAATGACCAGCAGGAGGAATACAGAGAGGCTTGGAGAGACTTGCATGAACTGATGCTGAGTGAAAGGAACAGAACTAGAAGACACTTCAACAACGATACTGTATGAAGATGTATTCTGATGGAAGTGGAAATCTTCAACATAAAGAAGATCCAACTCACTTCCAGCTGATCAATGATGGACAGAAACAACTATACCCAGAGAAGGAACACTGGGAATTGAATGTAAAATATTAGCACTACTACTCAGGTTACTTATACCTTTGGAATCTAATACTTAACGTGCAACAAGAAAATTGGATTTACACACATATATTGTATCTAGGTTATACTGTAACACATGTAAAATGTATGGGATTGCCTGTCTTCTAGGGGAGGGAGTAGAAGGAGGGAGGGGAAAATTTGGAAAAATGAATACAAGGGATAATGTTATAAAAAAAAATTACTCATGCATATATACTGTTAAAAAATTTATAATTATAAAATTAATTTAAAAAAAGAAAATATAGCTCTTATTAAATTACAATAAAAGATTTAAATAACAGTTACAACAACAAAAGAGATCACTGGAGAGCAGTTGACAGCTAATGGCCAAATGAATAGGGTAGAATAGTAGCTCTCAAACTTTTTGATTTCAGCACTCCTTTGAACTGTTAATGAGGACTCCCAAAAAATTTCAATTGTTGTGACTTGTATCTATCAATATTTACAATATTAGAAATGAAGCTATTTTAGTATTATTATGAAAGTACTTCTGACCTGTGGATACCCTGAAAGAGCCTTAGAAACCCCTAAAGGTGCTTGGATCACATTTTGAGAATTTTTGGCACAAAGGAAGAAGAGGTCATTTCAGAGTTGGCTTGTCAGAGAAGGCTTTACAAAGGAAACAGGATTTGATTTGTCCTGGAAAATCTGGTAGGATCTAACAGGTTAAAAAATATTAAATTGAAAAAACTGTGTGACAAAAAGCATAGAGGAAGGAAAGCATATGGCATATTCAGAAATCAAAAAAGTAATGAGACCAGCTGGGAAGTTATTATAGGAGTCCAGGCTAGGAGTAAAAAAGGGTGGAACAGCGTAAGAATAGAAAGAGGTTAATTTAAGAGATGTTGTAGGTGACGGGGAGGTGGGGGATTGATTGGAATTGGTGATACTCAGAATATTAGAGAGAATTGGATATGTGGGGGAAGGTAAGAGAAGAAGAAATTAAAGTTGAATCTGATTTTTAAAGTAGGTAAGTGGTAGCATAATTAAAAAATAAGGAAAGAGTGATATCCGAGAAGGGAATGCTAAGTTCAACTTTAATTTAATTAAAAGTATTAGGATATCCAGCAAGCATCTGGAAACATCTGTCTCACATGAGAAATAAATGGGAATCAATCACATAGAAGTAATAGTTAAAGCTGTGAAACTGAGAGCTGAAGAATAAAGACAGAACCTTGGAAGAAGCAGCATTTAAGGGACAAGAGAAAGAAGATATTAAATAGAGATGGAATTCTCCCAAGACAACTAACCATGAGGTCAAGTGGTCTCTTGGTTTGTTAGGGTGTATGCTGAAGGAGAGGGTGGAGAGGAAGAATTACAGAGAAATACAAAAGTTATCAGAAATGGTAGAAATAGGTCCATGACAGTAGAAAACTAATTTTTAATGAATAGCAGTAAACATAGTATAGATGTACTTAAAATTATGAAAAACAAGGACTGATATGACCCCAGTTTAGCATTGGTATTGAGAAGACTGAACTTCCATTTATTTCTCATCTGTGAAGTCTGAAAGAAAGGAAGAAAGAAATAGAAGAAGGTAGCAGAGTTTCTATTATGGAAGAAGAGCAGAAAAGATGATTAAGTGAGAGAGAAATCTTTTGAGATCTATTCCAGCATCACACCATCACTCATTTGATCCACTTTAATGATCATGAACTTTGATATACTTTATCTGTTCATAATCTGTCATTCCATTTTTCTATCTATTTTCTGACCCCTACCCCTGTTTTTCCTTTTAACCAAAATCTCCAGCTCTTCTGCTCTGAGTTTTTCTCCTGGCCCTCACACCTCTACTCTTTCTTGCCCTGTCTTAATTCTTTGGGAAATAATCCTCTTTTCTTGAGTCCCTTGTCCCCTTATCCTATCAATGATCTCCCTTCACCAAGTCCTGTTGATGGATTACTCCTATCATCTATTGCCCTCATTCCTTATTTACATATTGTTAAATGAAGCTGGAAAAAAAAATCACAAAATTGCTGATTGGATCCACTACAAAGTCATGCTATATGGTTTGGGCACTCATTGAGGCAAGGCAATTCTTTTATATCTGCCTCACTGATGCACTATCTCAGTCACTACATTGGCTTTTTAAAAATCTTTTCATCCCTCCTCAAACCTTCCATGGCTCTTCCAATCCCCATCATCACAGCTGAGAACCTTACTTCATATGTCACTGAAAAAAATTGAGGCCATTCACCCAGAGTCTCCTTTTCTCCTCCCTTCCTCTTCTCACATCACTCAGGTACTTTCTCATAATATTTCTACCTTCAGCCTTATATCACATGAAGAAGTGGTCTTTTACTTTATCTCTTCTATGGCCCCCAAATAAATAAATAAAACCCTTCAATTCAATGTCCCATAATTATCTCAAACTCACCATATCCATAACAGAATTCATTATCTGTCCTCTGAAATCCTCCCTTATCATTGGGAGGCCATCATCAACCCTCCTAGCCTACTAAGTCCAAATGTTGGCATTCTTGACTCCTTACTTTTACACACCCCACATATCCAATGCATTACCAAATTATATCATTCCTACCTTATCATCTCCTTCTCTCCACTCACACTCCTATGATCTTCATCACATTCAGCTGAACTACTATAACAGTTTTCCAATTGGACTCCCTGTTTCATGTATCTTTTCACCCCAATCCATTCTTCACTGTTGCCAAAATTATTTTCCTAAAGTACAAGTCTGACCATGTCATTTTGCCCTATTCAGTAAATTCCAGTGGTTCCTTATTACTTCCAGGATCAAATAGAAAATCATATGTTTGGCATTTAAAATTCCTTGCAACATGAGCTCTTCCTCCCTTTTCAGTCTTCTTACTCTTTACTCTGCTCCAAGGACAGTACAATCTAGCTTTACTGTTTCTTGGACAAAAAGATTCCATCTTCCATTTCGGAGCTTTTGCACTGGCTGACTGAATGAAAATGGAAAAAAATCACGAATTTATGCTGATTGGTGTTAGGATTCTTACAAGGTACTAAGACAGTAGAATTGATAGAGACAATAATTATCTAATTTAGCCTGGTTCAGTATGATTGACTTAACCCTACAAGGAGATGTTATGGGCTAGAACTTGAAACAAGGTACTAAGTGGAATGGAGGAGACAATTTAAATGTACATTTAAATGTAGTTTAGCATTGATTTAATCCTACAACAAATAATGGTTTCTAAGTGATATAATGATTGGTGAATACTCAGTGGGGAGCATATAAAGAGGAGGTCTTAGAGCCAGGAAGGATAAGCCCACTAGAAACTCATTCTGAAGGACCTAGAGGAATAAGCTGGCAGAGGCAAAGGACTAGTGGCAGGAGCTCTCGGAACCAAGGAGAGAGCTAGGTCTCTAAGAAAGCTAACGGGGCCCAAGGAAGGAGACAAGACTTTGAAGGAGACAATAAAGGATTTTGACTTTAATACCTGGCTGCATTTGGGGTGATTACACTGAACTGAAACAAAGGCTGCTCCCAAAAGCCCCCCAAGAAACCTGCTCTCAGAGAAAAATTATATTTTAGAGAAGAATGCTACAGATTGGACCCTCTACAAACTCATGGCTAGCTGCTCTACCTTCTCACTTTCCCCCTCTTACTCCTTGGTTTCCTTCCACTAGACTGTAAGCTTCTTGAGGGCAGGGACTGTTTCACATCTTTTTAAATTCTCAGTTCTTAACATATGCCTGGCACAAAATAGGTGCTTAATGAATGTTTATTGATTAGTTGATTGAATGCCATCTTCTGCAGAAGACATTTTTCTGGTCTCTCCAAGCTGTCAGAGGCTTCTCCTTAAAGATTATCCTCCATCTCTTCTGTATTTATCTTGTCCAAAACTATTCCTTTACATATTTCTCCACAAGAGAAGGATGTAAACTTCTAGGAAATAAGGACTGTTTTTGGCTTTCCTCTGTATCCTCAGAATTTAGTACAGTACCTGGCACATTACAAGCCCTGCATAAATTCTTTTTAACTGATTACATACTGCCACACTCAATAAATGTGTTACTTACCTTGTGGACTTATCCACATATGGATGCCAAACTCATCTTATAATTTATCATTATCATTATTAATAGTCTATACTTACATAGTGCTTTGCAGGTAATAACAATACCCAAACTGTTATCTCATTTGATCTACATAATCACCCAGTTAGGTAGGTAAATATTATTATCCCCATTTTAAAGATGATCAAATTGAGTATAAAACAGGTTAAGTGACTTACTCAAAATCACAAAAATATTAAAGAACAGCAGTGGGATTTAAAACATAGACCTTCTGATTTCATGTTTAGCACACTTTCAACAATAGGTCCCTTTATGGGACCTTTGGTACCATATTCATAGTTAGAAGAAACAGTTTTCCCAATTTGGGAGAATATTAACACTAGCCTAAGGGAATTCTAGGAGAAACTGCTTTTTGTATGCATTTCTAAGTTTCAGCAGGCCAAGAGAGCACAAGAGATGAACAAGGTAAAAAAGAGTGAGTTGCTTGTATCCACAAAGCTTTGCATGGTGCTAAAATGGTTCTGACATTGCAATCCTGTCTTCTCACCCCCACCTCCAGCATCTGGTGAATGGCAACAGCCAGAGGATGAGCAGAACGCACACTAATTCATATATGGATCCTCCTGAAATTCAAGGCAGGGGAATGTGGGGGGGAAGGAAGAGAGAGGTTGGGATAGCTTAGGTGGCTCAGACTAGAGGCCGGCAAAGACTCCAGTTATTGAAAGTACAATGCCTTAGATATTAAAAAGCATCTGAAACTGGACCTTCAAATATTTCCCAAAGTATTACAGTTAGGGAAGAAGAGAAAGATTAGAGTTAAACTAAATTTAAAATAAAATCTTTATGATCAATTTAGTCAGTATGCTGCCCACCCGTGCAAGGAAATATTCTACAGAAATTTCCCTGCATCCTGCCCCTTTCTTTCCCTTTTTCAAAAAAGGGGCAAATATCAGCACCACACACACACACACACACACACACACACACACACACCACACACACAGCACGAGCTACATAGTCACACAAGAGAAGAACGTCAATATATTTCCAACATAATTACCATGTTAGGCCCTAAGATGGTATTCAGTAAATAACCTGGTAAGCCCCTAAACCTATATTCATGGATGAATACAGAACAGTCTCTGATATGTATGCTAGTAAGTGACATGGACAAGTTTCAGTATTCACCACCATCAATTCGCCATTTTTGCCTCTAAAGCATGATTCTTTGCCCAGCTGCTCAACAGGCTTACCAGCCTGAGGCAAGTAACAGCTGTTCCAGTGGAAAATTCCCCACTTGGAGATGCCCAATTCCATCTACCCATTTCACACTAGCTCTTGGAACAAGATAAAACTGCACAATTTGTAAAAGTCACAGAGGGTGTCCAACAACAAAGGAAAAATGAGAAGGGAAAAAAAAAAAAAAGATTCCAGTGATCTGCTGGGAAAAGTCCGTTCCTTCATGTCTCATCAGTCCAGTCATCTCACTCTTATGACTCATTCTCAAGCCATGGAACAGCAACTAATTTCAGCCCAATGACAGCTTTCTGGGGAAAGAGAAAACCTTAGCAATACTTGATTGGGGGTGGCAGGCAGAAGGAGCCAGCTGGCTTTTCAGTTTGCAAAACAGGCCAAAACCAGGTTCTTCCCAAATCAGTGGCCATTGGCTCTCCCCAGCACTTACTCAAAAAATCCTCTCTCCCAGGCATGAGCTCACTACAGAATTATCAGAAGGGTAGTACTTTTGTCCTTACCACACACTCTCCATCAACAATGATCCATCCTAACAACTGCTCTTTATTCCAACATTGAAGCCCTGAAGAATCTTGAAGACATCTCTGGAACTTGTGTCCTAAGCAAATGTTAGAAACTTAATGGGAAATTACAATTGAAGGAATATCTTCCCAACCTTCCTCACTACCACAGACTCTTTCTTTGGATAGTCCTCAATTGTCCTTGACGATGAAGCAGAGGATAATAAAGTTAGGCGTCCCCAGTATTATGCCATATTATGAAAAATTTTAAGCAACTTAAGGATTATAGGAAAAGAAGCCCACTCATACAGGACTAAGATCATACAATGAAGGAATAGAACAGCTTGGGAGAAGGAAAAAGAATTTTATTAACTTGTCATTACTAGTTATGGTATACAACAGTTCAATTATAAAGCCACAGAACCAGAATGAACCTTTGAGATCTAGTCCAACTCTCTCATTTATTAGGAAGTATCAGTCAAGCATTAAAAGGTCACTCACTAAAGTCTGAACTAGATTCCAGATTTACTGACTTCCCGTGTAACACTCTTCTTTTTGAAAATGAACATGTCATTTCAAAAGAATTGCACATTTTTAACCTACATCAGATTGCCTGCTGTCTTAAGGAGAGGGGAGGTAAAAGAAGGAGGGGAAAAAATTTAGAACAGAAAGCTTACAAAAATTAATGTTAAAAACTATCTTTATGTGTATTTGGAAAAATAAAATACCTTTTTTTTTTTTTTAAAGAAAATGAACATGTCAGAAGGTCTAATCAATCCTTTATCACAAAATGTCAGTTATTTGAGCAAACAGCTCAATGAATTTGGGATAGGTTTTTTGTTATATTTTTACCAGATGAATGATTTCTACAGATAGAGAGTTCCCAGTGAAGAATTCCTTTTATCCCCAGAGTTACATAGCCAGTATTCATCACAAGCAGGACTTGAATCCAAGTCCTCCCTGAATTCAGAAGCTGGCTCTTTAGCCGTCATACCATACTGCTTCTCATCTTGTTGAGCTTTTAAAAGGAATGGAGAAAACTTCATCATTTGCCAAGACATTGTATTTTAATCTCATGAAAGTTGGTAAATAAGGTCTAGAGTCTTGGTTAGGCCTCTGTGTTAATGCATAATCATAGAATGTTAGAGCTAGGGACCTAAGTAAATATCCATCCTCCTCCCAAAACCACCCAATATCTTCCCTCCAACCCCCATTCTCATTTCCATTTCTGATCCTATCTGATTCTCAGTTTCCTTCTCTATAAAATGGGTGAGATTAGGATTAGAATCTCTGAATTCCCTCCTAGACCTAGCATTCTTTGAATTCTGGTCTATTACCATCAGAGTTCACAGTAACAAGTCCAGTCAACGAGCAGTTAGGAAGACTCTACTAAAAGGCTTGACCTTATTGATGAAGATAACAAAGGTAAAAAACAGTCCTTGCTAGAAAAAGTTCATAGTCAACTGAGGGGAGGGGAACAGCATGCAAGAAATACATGGGGTAAATTGGAAACTATCTTAGAGGGAAAGCCTTAAGATTAAGGAGAAATGGGAAAGGCTTCTCATCAAAGGAGAGACTTTAATTAAAACTTGAAGAGAGCCAGGGAAATCAGGAAGTAGAAATTAGGAGAAAAGTATTCAGAACATGGGGAACAGACAGTGAAAAATACTTAAAATCCAAAATCTTATGTGAGTAACAGCAAGGATTGTTGTCACTGGATAGAAGAATAGGTATGGGCAGTGGTGGTGGGGTGACAGGTGTAAGAAAACTTTAAAGATAGGAATGGCTTTTAAAGTCAGAGGATTTTATATTTGATCCACGAAGTTAATTGAATAGGAGGGTGACACAGTTAAATTATACTTTAGTAAGATCAATTGTACAGCTGAGCAGAGGATAGTGATTTGGGGCAGAGACCAGCCAAGAGGCTGTAAAAATAATTCAGATATATTATAATCATGGCATACACCATAATAATGGTAGTGGGCTTCTATGAGATAAGGTCTTAAGGTAGAAATGGCAGAACTTGGCAATGAAGTTAGGAAGCTGGCAGACAGGGCTTGACTGCTTCAGTGGGTTCTTAGGCAAATGCCCATTACTCTTTTGAGAAGGCCTTTGCTTTCGGAATCTAGAACAGGGGTTGCATATTAAGCTCCCATTTACATTTTTAAATAAAGCTTTATTGTACTCAAAAATATAAAAAACCTAGTTTGCAGACCACTGGTCTGGAGTAAGGGGCAATTAGCCCATTCAATTTTATCTAACCATAGTGCTAGATCCTAAACCAAGATAGTCTGTCTATCCCATCCCAGCCCCTGCTATCCCCTTCCAGAAAACCCTATTCTCTATTTCTTCTCCAGGCTATGTTTGGTTAGCTGAGTTGGTATATATCTCTATGCATTTAAGACTTCTGTCAGCAACTACAGAACCGCAGTCAAACTGCCCAGCTGGCCCACATCACCAAGCTCAAACATGGAAAGTACAAATAGGTTTCAATACCAGCTGTTGCCCTCCACCCTGACTGCGTGGCTGCCTCGCCTCCCTGTGGTCTTACTTATAAAGAGAGCAAGCACTGAGACACATATACACAGAAGCTCCTGTCAACAGTGCCCAGAGCAACCTCCCTGCCAATCCTAATACTAAATCTAGGTATGCATTCCAACTTTGAACTAGGTCATAAAGGATCCATTTCTCAGAAGGATCCCTAAGGTAATACCTTTCTTCAGCCTCTGGAACAGAAAAATAAGAAGCAGACATCAACAAGTAGCCAACAACCAAAGGAAATGCAACAGTAGTCTGTGCTTTCTGAACTGACGGTGAATGCTTGAAACATTCAGAATACCTGAATCTTTCATCTCTCCTTACTTCCTTCAAGAACACTTAAAATTCTTTTTTTTTTTTTTTTTTTGCCTTTTTCTGCCAATGTGGGCTTAATGAAAATTATTTGCTCATTCCCCAGTCATCTAAATAAACACAGCTCCATACATAATGTTTCATTGAATCCCATGGTGCTTTCTGAATAGATTCTCCCAAATTGTCACAAAACTTTTTGTGGCTATTTTTGGATTATTTTTGGTGCCACATATCCCAAGATGAGCACAGTTTCTACAGTGTACTACTTCCATTCCCATACCTCCAATAACGGTTTTTCTACCTAAGGCTGTCCCCAGGCAAAAAATCCCTCCCTGCTGGGAAGACACACACAGACCCTGGTTGGGGCAATACCAGCCTCATCTCCTGTAATCAGGTTCCCTAAAAAAGAACTTAAATACTATTTCACAGAAAAAAAAAAAAAAAAAAAAAAAAAACACGACCTTGAAAACAGATCTTGAGAAACAGCAAAAACACAAACCACAAAGGCAGGCAAACCAACCGACCAACCAAACACACAATTACCAAGCTCCCCCCATCTGTCTCTCCCCGGAACCAGAGTTAAGTCTCAGCCTTCACTGTCCTCTCAGGATCCAGTGTAGCAGATCGGAATATGAACAAGAGAACAAAACGAATGGAAGAAGCAGGTCTCAAATGAAATCCAGACGCTGGAAAAAAAAAAAAAAAAAAAAAAAAAGCTGCGTGTCCCCCCCCTCCCTCTGGAATGACAGAGTTCAGAAAATTTGGAAGGATCAAGAAGAAAAGCAAAAACTTTTTAGAAAAATGAATTAAACTGACCCTCAGCTGCTTCTTTCCTTCAACTTCAGTGCTGTGAGTCAAAGAGAGGGGAAGGGAGGGGGGAGAAATAATAAATAGGGGAGGGGGGAGAAAGTTGATTGCCTACCTGTGATCCGGTCTCTCTCCATTACTACAGGATATATTTAGCAGAAGCAGGAGTATCAAGGCCTTCCCTTTTTTTTTTTTTTTTTTTTTTTGGAGGCGTCCCTTTTCTCACCTCCCACTCCCTCCCTCTTTCTGCCTCCTCCTCTTCCTCCTCCTCCTCCTCCTCCTCCAAAACAGCTCTTTGTCTGGTCTAATTTCTTCAATCTGTTGCAATCATGAATGCATACAAATTACCACATTTCCATGTGCTGATCATATGTTTGTGCTCTAAACTGAAGTAGCATTGTCTCTTTGAAACAGTACAAAAAATAAAAGGAAGAGAAGTTAAAAGCAAAGGGAAAAGGGGCTGGACATATGACCTAAAAAAAAAATCCAACAGCCCCCAAATAGTCCACCCCACGCAGGACAACTGTAAAGTCCAAGTTTTCCCTGAGATGATCTTAAAGCTACAGCCTGAAGTTTCTGGTGCGCATGCCTCCACACCTCCCCTTCTTCCCTCCCTCCCTCCCTCCTTCTTTCCCTCCCCCCACTAGTGGTTTGAGTCTCAAAGCTTCTTTTTAATATCCACCAGGAGATGCTTAAGTTAGCTTCTTGGAAACCAACACACAGAATCAAATTCCTGGTGACTTCCCAGAGCCTTTCATTTTCCTCATCCCATGTTATTGTGATTTCCTTTGGTTTAAGTGTTTTAAAAGCTTAGTTCCTGCTTTGCTTTTTTTCTTCCCACTTCCCACAGGCTTTCTGTCTTAGCCAGGTCTGACATGTTAGACTCTATGAGAAGTAGCAAGTTGCCTGTTCTCCTTTCTGCAGACTACAAGAGGGTGACAACACCACTAGTTACACCTGCCTGACAGGATAAGATCTAAAGATAATCATTTACTCCCCAAGAAACTTCCTAGTACCCCACCACCATCTCCCCATTGCCCTGGGGTGACAAGAGGCAGAAGGGAAATCTCCACCCATCCCAAGAGCCAGAGACTTCCTGGAAGATTCCTACCCAACCAACATGAGTCAGTTTGTCTCCAACTGTCCCTTGGGAAAATGTTCAATTTCTTCCAGCTGCTTACCCTCCTCCTCCACACACATACTCAAGCCGTTACAAGGCATAAAGTGACAAGGTAAGGGGAAGCAAAAGAAGATAGAGTAATCTTTTTTAATTATTTGGGGTGCTGGGTACTGGTCATCTGCTCTGATATGAGGAATTTTCTGGCACCAGAAATGAAAAACTGATAGTTGTGGTTAAATTAAAAGAGGTGAGAAAGAAGGCTAGGATTGATTAATAGGCTTGTTTTCTAACTTTATTGGAGGACATTTCCTTTGCACTTTAGATATCACCTGGACATGGACGCTATGACCATCCAAATCTCCCTCCTTCAAAAATTTCAACTGTTTTCTTCACCCTAAACAGACACACTTCTGGCAACTCAACTTAGTTAGGAGTGGATCAAATCCTCTTCCCAGATGGCTAGAAATGTGTCCCAGACTCAGTGCTTTTATTTTTCAGATCATTGACTTGGAGATGAAAGGGACTTCTTAAATCCACTACCTTTTTTTTTTACAAAGGAGGAAACCAAGACTTAGATTGAATGGCAGAGCCAAAATTTGAAGACAGGTCTAATGAACCCCAAATCTACTGGTCTTTCAACAGCATCATCTTCCTTTGGATTCTCAAACATATGTCTGAAAATCTTACTTGAGCTGTATAAATAAGAGGAACCATTAAGTAACTTTTGGGTTCCAGAAAAGAATTAGGAAAAGACCTCAGAGACCAAGTATTTTAAACCCTACCAATTTCCTCTACAACAATCTAAAGCCTTCACCCTATTCCCATGAGAACTTCCTAATAGACTAGGCTCCCAGGGTTTTCTGTGACTTGTTTTAGGGGAATCATAAATCATTTAGGCATAGACTATGGGCAGTGACTCATTTGGCCTTTACTTTCAGGAAACATGTGACAGTGGAACATTGCTGAATTTGAAATCAGAGAATCTGAGTTCAAATCCAGCCTTAGATGCTTACTGTGTGACTCTGAGCACAAGCTAATTGCAATCATTTAACCCTGTTAAATAGTTTCCTCACCTGCAAAATGAAGGAAATGGTAAATCACTTCAGTAACTTTCCAAGATAACCTCAAAAAGGATCATAAAAGAGTTGGATATGATGAGAAAAAGCTACTAAAACAAGGTAGTTTTCCTCATCTGTAAAATGGGGACAAATAATAGCACCTATCTTCCAGGAGTGTTTTAAGGATCAAATGAATAATAATTGGAAAGTGCTTAGCATAGTGCCTGGCACTAGTAAAATACTATGTAAATACTAATTATTATTATTATTATTAAATTGAGTTCTACCACCAATGTGACTTAAACCAAGTTGCTTAGCTTCTCTAGGGCTCAATTTCCTCATCTGTAGATGACAGAATTAAACAAAATATCCTCATAAGTTTCCCTCAAACTTTATATCGATAATCCTGTGGCTTCTCCTAAGCAATTAAAAAGCCTCCTAACTGGTCTTCCTGCCATCAGAGCATAGCATCCATGGCTCGGCATTGCTTACACAATAAAATATAAATTGCTGATTTCAGCAATCGATGCCCTCCATAATCCGGCTCCAACCTACCCTCTTGCTAAACTTATCAAAATTTTACCCTGCTCTCTTTCCTTTCTCAAACTTCCTTCTTCTGTCTTTATGCCTATGACACATAGTTTCTCATCTCCCATGTTTGTGATAGATTTCCTCTATCTTGGCCAGTGTAAAAACAATAATAGCTAACATTTAAATAGCATTTACTACGCTCCAGGCACTATGCTGTGTCCTTTATAGTTATATCTCTAATCCTCACAAAAAAAAAAAAAAAAAAAAAAGAACCCTGGAAGGTTGTAGGTGCTGTCATTATTCCTATTTTACAGATGAGGAAACTGAGGCAGGGTCACACAGCAAGTATCTGAGATTGGATTTGAACTCAAATCTTCCTGACTCTAGATTTTTCTCTATGCATTGGGCTATCTAACTGCCCAGTTAAAGTCCATTTGATGGGGGTTGAGGTCCCTTTAAGATTCCTTTCTGGTTCCCAGCCCCCACAGGATCTGAACTAACTTGGGCTTTCCCAGCCCCCACTATCTGCTCAGGTTTCCCCAACCCCCACAAACAGCTTCTTCCTTCTCTAAAAACCCATTGAATTCTATTCAGTGCTAACCCTGGCCGAAACCTGCCAGGAGCCTGGGACTCCACCCACCTTCAAGATTATAAAAAGGGGAACCCTGGAAGCCCACTCTTTTTAGGAGCCTGAACATGGCTTTCTTACATCAGCCATGTCAAGGGTTCTTGTCCGCCTGGCAACCAGCTCTGGCCCTGGCGTCTTTCTACCTTTACCCTTACTTCCAAACCCAATCTAGGTTTTCAGGCCTGTAAATTCCTTTACAGGGGACTCTGCACCGTCACTAGACTATCCTTGTGCTGAACCAAAAGGGGTTCCTTCTTTCCTAACTCTCATCACTTTTAATCCAAATTCCAAGTCAGATGCGATCTCTTTTGCTCTATAAGCAAAGCAGAATTGAAGTAGAACAAAAGATATGCAAGATATGCAAATTTAAAGAATCTACCCCAAATATCCACATAGAGTATTTGTGCCTGGCCTGTGGTAGAACCTGCTGGTCTGATCAACCAATTGGAGACATTTTAAACTTGACTCTAACATAGTCATGTCTTTTTGGTCCTCTTTGAGAACAAAGGCTAATAGCCAATCACATGTAAACACACACACATCTGCTCATTCAGGAAAGATCTCTTCCTCTTCAAATTTCTTTTTTTTCCCTTTTTTTCCTGAGGCTGGGGTTAAGTGACTTGCCCAGGGTCACACAGCTAGGAAGTGTTAAGTGTCTGAGGCCAGATTTGAACTCTGGTCCTCCTGAATTCAGGGCTGGTGCTCTATGCACTGCGCCACCTAGCTGCCACCTAGCTGCCCCCTCTTCAAATTTCTTAAAACACTTACAACAATACTTTTGCTTTGTATTGTTATAGTGTCATATAATCCTCATCTCCTTCTCAGATTATATATATTTTTTGAGAGCACGGACTGAATGCTATTTTCATCTTTATATCCATCTTTAGTTTCTAACCATAAGACTTTGCACATAAGAGAATACATGAAGAACTGGTGATTTCATTAGCATTGGAAGTCACTACAGGAGAACTCCTATGAATAGCAATCACAATTCACTTCTAACTTAGAGAATTATACAAAGTCCAGACAGTTTAAATGACTTGCTCTTGGATACAGGGCTATTGGATGTCAACAATAGAGTGTGAACCCAAACATTCCTGACTTTAAATTCAATATTTTATCTACTTTGTCACTTGGTCTTGCATATAAAAGTGTTTAATAAACACTGGTTTGAGATGAGGTGAATGGATGCAACAACCTTTTAAAAAAAAACACATTTTTAAAGTCAATGCAACCAAAAATTAGAAGACAAGAAAAAAGATGGGAAACAACTTTTACAGTCATTTTTAAAATAAAAATCTTATTTCTAAAATATAGAGATCTGAGTCAAATTTATAAGAATACAAGTCATTCCCAATTGACAAATAGTCAAAGGATATGATACAGGCAATTTTCAGATAAAGACATTAAAGTTTATCTATAGTCACAAGCAAAAATGCTTTAAACTACTATTAATTAGAGAAATACAAATTAAAACAATTCTGAGGTACATATCTTATACCTCTCAGATTGACGAATGTGAAAGAAAAAGAAAAAGATAAATGTTGAAGAAGATGTTGGAAAATTGGAACACTAAAACATTGTTAATAGAATTGGATATTGATCTTACCATTCTGGAGAGCAATTTGGAGCCTCCAAAAGGCTATAAAACTGTGCATACCCTTTGACCCAGCAATACCATTAGGTCTGTATCTCAGAGAGATCATTAAAAAAAAAAAAAGGAAGGGGGGGAAGACCCAGGTATACAAAAATATTTTTTGTTGAAAATGAATTGGAAATTGAAAGACTGTTGGGGAATGCCTGAACAAGTTATGGTATATGGATGCAATGGAACATTATCATGCTATAAAAAATGATGACCAGGATGCTCTCAGAAAATGAACTGAGGCTGAATGAAGCAAGTAAAACCAGCAGAACACTGTATACAGTAGCAACATTGTTCAATAATCAACTTTTGGTTGATTTAGCTCCTATCAGCAACACAATGATCTATGATAATTCCAAAAGATTCATGATGGAAAATGCTATCCAAATCCAGAAAGAACTATGGAGTCTGAATATAAATTGAAGCATATTGTTTTTACTTTGTTGTTGTTTCTTCTTTCTCATGCTTTTTCCCTTTTGTCCTGATTCTTCTTTTACAATATGATCAATGTAGAAATTTGTTTAATATGATTATATATGCCTAACCTCTATCAAATTGTTTATCATCTTGGTGAGGAGAGTGGGGAAGGGAGGGAGTGAGGGGAAAAAAATTAGAAGTCAAAATCTTATCAAAGTAAATGTTGAAAACTAAAAAAAAAAGAAATAAAAAGAAATAAAAATGCATTTTATTATCTTTTTTTTACATTAACTTAATATTTGCCACTATACTCCTCCCCTACCCCACTAAAGAACTATTTCTTATCACAAAGAATTTTTTAAAAGGAAAGAAAAAAATCAGCAATATTATCATATCAAAAAGGTTTGATATTTCATACAGTTTCATATTCATAGTTATCACTTCTGCAAAAGATGCCCCTTCTTATATCTTCTTTGAAGGCAAGCTTGACCATTATAAATTCAGTTTCAATTGTTCTGTTGTTATTCTTTCCATTTACATTGTTATAGTCACTTTATATACTATTTTCTTTGTTTTTCTTATTTTGATTTGAATCAGTTCATATAATTCTTCCCATGTTTCTCTGTATTCATAATTTTTATTCCTTATAGGATAGTAATTTTAAGAGCTGTATCACAACTTTTTAGCCATTCCTCAAGCAATTTCTAATTCTTTTTTATTTTTCCCCACAAAAAAGTGGTCCTATAAACATTTTGGTACATATGTAGCCTTTCTCTTTGATATTGATGGTCTTGGAATATATACTTAAAAGTGGGATACCTGGGGTCAGAAAAGTATAAACATTTTAATTACTCTCGATATAATTCCAAATTGCTTTCCAGAATACTTGAACAAATTCACTGGTTTACCAGCAATGCATTATTATGTGCATCTTTCCATAACCCCACCTAATACTGACTATTCTCATCTTTGTCTTCTTTGCCAATCTTCATGCAATTGTCAAGTGTCCATTATCTATGTCTCCCAATATAAAGAGGAATCAGATTGCTGAAAGATCTCAAGGTCACATTATATAAGGATTAATTGAAGAAATTGTGGATGTTTTAGCCTGGAGAAGAGAAGATCTAGATGGTATCATAACAATTATTACAAATTTTTGAAGACCTACCATGTGGGGGCTCAGACTTTTTCTGTTGGGGCACAGAAGGCAGACTAAGAACATTAAGCAAAAGCTGCAGAGATGCAAATTTGGGCTTGATATTAGGAAAAATTATTGAAACTGTTTAAAAACTGGCTCTAGAGGTAGTTGGTGTCCTTTTAATGAAAGTTTTCAAGTAAAGGCTAGAAAACAATCTGTCCAGTATGTTGTAATGAAGATTTTTTTTTTCCTTTTTTCCAGTGTGATGTAGACTGAATGGCTTCTGAGGTTCTTTCATTTCTAAACTTCTTTGATACTATCTGTGTCCAGGGGTCACATTTGTTCAGGTACCTGGAGCTGTTCAGTCCTGCCATCTTTTCCCCTATCACATATCAAGACCTTAAGAAAAACCTCCTTGAATATTACCACAAACATTAAAAAATCTTTACCACCTAATCCAAGCTTTTCATTGATTGCCATGGAGGGGAGCAGGGGGAGGGAGGGGAAGAGAAAGAGAAGCATGTATAGAAAGCAGAGAAGGAAGTCAAATTAGAGTCTAAATCTATTTTCTGTCCCTTTCTCTTTCTCTTTCTTAGTCTCTCTCCTCCCTTTCTCTCCATTCTCTAAGT
Organism: Sminthopsis crassicaudata; assembly: GCF_048593235.1. Classification (NCBI taxonomy): domain Eukaryota; kingdom Metazoa; phylum Chordata; class Mammalia; order Dasyuromorphia; family Dasyuridae; genus Sminthopsis; species Sminthopsis crassicaudata. Next base: position 312,498,209 of record NC_133620.1, on the reverse strand, counting down.
GCTGTTTAAATATTAGCATCATTATCATTATCATCATCTTGCCTGGGACCTAGTCTACATGCCACTTTCTGACCACCATTTGCAAACCCTGATGCACTATGGTGATGATACATCATCATCTTCTTCTGTGCCTCTCAGAATCCTATTTATTTTTAAGGCTGAGTTAGCTATCACCTCCTACATGACTCCCTCCCTGATTTGTGAAGCTTTTAGTATCCTTTTCTGTAAAAGGCTGGAACTGATCAGATGCACTTAGATAACCAAGCACTTAAAGCTAATTACCAATTGGACAAAACTCTATTAACGTATGCTTGGAGAATGATCCTGCCCAACTATTCTGTGTTGGCTGGATCTGTAGGTGTAGACAGAGAAGTGTGAGAGAGATCAGAGGGTGGAGTAGGACAAGTTGGATCATTCTTTGGCGGTGGAGAGAGGAAAGGAGGTGTGGAGATTCCTATATCTATTCCCCTGATGGCGACCCCCAAAAGGCCAAGAATAAAGACTTTTGCTTATCCTGACTCCAGCTGATTCTAAGATATCCAGGGTACTAACATGGTTATTACACTTTTCTTTCTTAAATGTATGGGAAATCCATCTTCTTCTCACTCCATTCTCCACCTGAACTTAGTAAAATATAGTCTCTTTATGGGCAGATATTCCTTTGGTGTCTCTATATCTCCAGCATCTGGTACAATGCCTTACACAGAATAAGAACATAATATTTGTTGTATAGGTAGCATTTCTATAGTGTTTAAAGACTTTTAAATATTTTGCAAATAATATTTCATTTGAACCACAGAACAATTTATTTTTCAAACTGAAAGAGGTTAAAGGGCTTGCTCAGAATCTCACAACTACATTTGATTTCAGGTCTTTCTATTTCCAGATTCAGCATTTATCCATCTCACTACTTAGCTATCTCTGAATCAAAATTAATAGGTTGACACTGTAATCAAGAGTACTTTAAAGACTCTTTACCCATCTTTACCTGTAACATATAATGGATGTAATGACACTTATTAAAAATATAGGAATACCTTACTTAGAGAACCCCAAAGACTGCTAAAAAGCTATTAGAAATAATTCAGAAATTTAGCAAAGTGGCAGGATACAAAATAAATCCACATAAATCCTCAGCATTTTTATATATCACCAACAAAATGCAACAGCAAGAGATACAAAGAGAATTTCCATTCCAAACAAATGTTGAGAGTATAAAGTATTTGGGAATCCATCTACCAAAGAAAAGTCAGGAATTATATGAGAAAAATTACAAAACACTTGCCACAAAAATAAAGTCAGATTTAAATAATTGGAAAGACATTCAGTGCTCTTGGATAGGCCGAGCAAATATAATAAAGATGACAATACTCCCCAAACTAATCTATCTGTTTAGTGCTATACCAATCAGACTCCCAAGAAACTATTTTAATGACCTAGAAAAAATAACAACAAAATTCATATGGAAGAATAAAAGGTCGAGAATTTCAAGGGAATTAATGAAAAAAAAAGTCAGAGGAAGGTGGTCTAAGTGTACCTGATCTAAAGCTATATTATATAGCAGCAGTCACCAAAACCATTTGGTATTGGCTAAGAAATAGACCGGTAGATCACTGGAACAGATTAGATACAAAGGACAAAAAAGGGTACATCTATAGCAATCTAATCTTTGACAAACCCAAAGATTCCAACATTAGGGATAAAAATTCATTATTTGGAAAAAACTGTTGGGAAAACTGGAAATTAATATGGCAGAAATTAGATATGGATCCACACTTAACACCATATACCAAGATAAGACCAAAATGGGTCCATGATTTAGGCATAAAGAATGAGATCATAAATAGATTAGAGGAACAGAGAATAGTCTAACTCTCAGACCTGTGGAGGAGGAAGGAATTTATGACCAGAGGAGAACTAGAGATCATTATTGATCACAAAATAGAAGATTTTGATTACATCAAACTAAAAAGTTTCTGTACAAACAATACTAATGCAAACAAGATTAGAAGGGAAGTAACAAATTGGGAAAATATTTTTAAAAGTAATGCAAACAAGATTAGAAGGGAAGTAACAAATTGGGAAAATATTTTTAAAAGTAAAGGTTCTGACAAAGGTCTCATTTCCAAAATATATAGAGAACTGACCCTAATTTATAGGAAACCAAACCATTCTCCAATTGATAAATGGTCAAAGGATATGAACAGACAATTCTCAGATGATGAAATTGAAACTATATCCACTCACATGAAAGAGTGTTCCAAATCACTATTGATCAGAGAAATGCAAATTAAGACAACTCTGAGATACCACTACACACCTGTCAGATTGGCTAAGATGACAGGAACAAATAATGATGAATATTGGAGGGATGTGGGGAAACTGGGACACTGATACATTGCTGGTGGAGTTGTGAAAGAATCCAGCCATTCTGGAGAGCAATTTGGAACTATGCCCAAAAAGTTATCGAACTGTGCATACCCTTTGACCCAGCAGTGCTACTACTGGGCTTATATGCCAAAGAAATACTAAAGAGGGGAAAGGGACCTATATGTGCCAAAATGTTTGTGGCAGCTCTTTTTGTTGTAGCTAGAAACTGGAAGATGAATGGATGTCCATCAATTGGAGAATGGTTGGGTAAATTATGGTATATGAAGGTTATGGAATATTATTGCTCTGTAAGAAATGACCAGCAGGAGGAATACAGAGAGGCTTGGAGAAACTTACATCAACTGATGCTGAGTGAAATGAGCAGAACCAGAAGATCGCTGTACACTTCAATGCTGTATGAAGAGGTATTCTGATGGAAGTGGATATCTTTAATATAAAGAAGATCCAACTCACTTCCAGTTGATCAATGATGGACAGAAATAACTACACCCAGAGAAGGAACACTGGGAAGTGGATGTAAATTGTTAGCACTACTGTCTATCTCCCCAGGTTACTTATACCTTCGGAATCTAATACTTTATGTGGAACAAGAAAATGGTATTTACACACATATATTGTATCTAGGTTTTACTGTAACACATGTAAAACGTATGGGATTGCCTGTCATCGGGGGGAGGGAGTGGAGGGAGGGGGGGATAATTTGGAAAAATGAATACAAGGGATAATATTATAAAAAAATTACTCATGCATATATACTGTGAAAAAAAATTCCAAATTAAAAAATATATATAGGAATACCTCATTTTATTGCACTTTGATTTGTTGCACTTTGCAGATAATGCTTTTTGTTTTGTTTTGTTTTTTACTAAGTTAAAGATTTGTGGCAATCCTGTGTCAAGCAGGTCTATCAGTGCCATTTTTCTAGTAGCATGTGCTTACACTGTGACTGGCATATTTTGGTAATTCTTACAATATTTCAAACATTTTCATTATTATCATATCTGTTATGATTATCAGTGATCTTTGATGCTACTGTTGTAATTGTTTGCCCATATAAGATGGTAATCTTAATCAATAAATATTAAATGTATTTTGACTAACCAGTATTTCCCTCTTCTTAGGCCTACCTATATTCCCTGAGACACAATAATACTGAAAAAGATCCCATAAATTTAATTGCTAGAGCAGTGACAAGGATTCAGGATTGACTCCAATGTTGACAGAGGTTCTGCTGTGGGTAAAATTCTATCAAACAGATGCTACATGAGAATGCTACACGATCATGCTACAGAGAAATCTTTATGAAAGGAAGAGTCCATCAATGAGGAAAACTTCTTTGTTGTCTTATTTTAAGAAATTGCCACAGTCACTCCAACCTTTAGCAGTCCACCACCTGATTGGCAGCCACTGAACTAAGCACTTTATAAATACAATCTTATTTGATCATCACAACAACCTTGCAAGGTAAGGGCTATTATTATCCCCATTTTACAATTGAGGAAACTGAGGCAGATAGTAGTTAAGTGACTTGGCTAGGATCATACAGCTAAGAAGTGTCTGAGGCTAGAACTGAACTTAGATCTTTCTGACTCCAGGATCAGTCCTCTCTCTACCTATTGTGCCATCCAACTATCTAGTTGGCTAGAACACAAAATATATGAAATAGCATGAGAATACTTATAAGACAGGCTATAATCAGACTACCAAGTATTTTGGGGGTGGGCTATTAAAACTCAGATGAGGAATCTTCTCACTAATCTTGCCTGAGCTCCAGTCCCATATTTTTATCGGCTTGCTAAATAATTCTATATGGCCATCCTTTAAGACAGGCATGTGAAATTTAACATGTTCACATTGGAATGTTTTTCCTCTCCCTCTAGTTACCACTCTTCCAAGCTGTCCTATTTCTGTTGAGAGCACCACCAAGTTTATGGTCACCCAGGTTGGCAACCTCAGAATCATTCTCAGTTCTTCATTCTTCCTCATCAAATAGCTAATATCCAATATGCTGTCAAGCTTTATCGATTTGCCCTTTAACTGTGCATACCCTTTGATGCATCATCACTAGGTCTATATCCCAAAGAGAACATAAAAAAGGAATAAAGGACCCATGTATACAAAAATGTTTACAGAAGCTCTTTTTGTGGTGTCAAAGAACTGGAAATTGAGGGAATATCCATCAATTGGGAAATGGTTAAACAAACCATTTGTAGGTGATTATGATAAAATTCTATTGGGCTACAAGAAATGATGAGCAGAATGCTCAGAAAAACCTGGAAAGACTTCCATGGGATGATGCAAAGTGAAATGTACTCCGCACAAAGTAACGGTAATATTGTGAGATGATCATCTGTGAACGACTAGAATGACTAGTGTGAATGTGAATGTGTGAATGAATCTGTGAATGACTAGTAATCCAAGACAACTCCAATGAAAAGTGCTGCCCATCCCCAAAGAAAGAACTGTTGCTAACTGAATTCAGATTGAAGCATACTAAATTTTTTAAAATTTTGTTTTTTGTTTTTTCTTTCTTGTGATTTTTCTCTTTTGTTCTGATTCTTCAACAACAAGACTAATAATGGAAATTTAAAATGATTGTACCACTATTTCAAAGTCCGATTCTTTTTGTACAGCAAAATAACTGTATGGACAAGTATACATATATTGTATTTAACTTATATTTTAACATATTTAACATGTATTGGTCAACCTATCATCAGGTGAAGGGGTGGGGGGAGAGAGGGGAAAAACTGGAACAAAAGGTTTTGCAATTGTCAATGCTGAAAAATTGCCCATGCATATATCTTGTAAATAAAAAGGTATAATTAAAAAAAAAAAGAAAGAAAAGAAAAGAAAAGAAAAGAAAAGAAAAGAAAAGAAAAGAAAAGAAAAGAAAAGAAAAGAAAATGATTGTACCTGTGTAGTCTTTATCAGATTGCTTGCTGGTTTGGGGAGGGAAAGAAAAACAAAATCTTACAAAAATGAATGTTGAAAAAACTGTCTTTACATGTAATTGAAAAGAATTAAAATGCTGTTAAAATCAAAAATAAAATGAAAATTTTTAAACTGTCTTTATGTATCTGGAAAAAAATAAAATATTAAAAAAACTATTTAAATCTGAATAAATTTTTTTAAATGCTTGATATTTGACTGCCTTAGATATGGCATGTAATTTGGAATATTTTAAAAAATTTTTCTGTGGTTCTTTATTACTTCTAGAATATAATACAAATTTCCCAACTTGGTACAACTCCTTCAGGTTGGCTTAAGCTGAACTTTCCAGTTATCATGTCCCTTAACAAATTCCTTCACATACACTATGCTTTTGCCCATCTGGCTTACTTGTTCTTCCCCAAGCACAGCATTTCATTTCCTTCCTCCATGTTCCTATATCTAGAATGCTCTCCCACATTCTTTTTTTCCTCTTAGAATAATTAACTATTATATATAGCCTCCTAACTAGTCCTAATCTTAAAGATCCATTTCAGATATCACAACTTATGGGCTGCTTTTTTTAATCCCCCAAGTTATTCTCAAATTATTGTTTATATACTTATCTGGACACATGTTGTATCTCCCCTCAACCCCCATCCTGTACCCTTGTTTCCAAAGAAAACAAGCTTCTTGTAGGTAGAGATTAGTTTATTGTTTCTTTATATTCCCAATGCCTTCATGTAATAACCACTTACTAAGTTGAATTGAAGATTAACAAAGTTAAAAATGAGGAACTGGAACAAAATCTATTATGTTTCAGTTGAACTCAAAAAATGAGGTAGTAACATGAACTTAGATAAACCATAGTAAAAATAGAAAAAGATAAATAGAAATAAACAGGAAAATTGTGTTATTCAAAAAAGCATTAAGTATAATGAATATATATGTATATATATATTCATTCTTTTTTATGCCTTCTGGAATAATATATATATATATATATTCAGCATATATACACATATGTATATGTATCTATGTGTGTATGTACATATACATTTTGTATATATGGGGTGTGTGTGTGTGTGTGTGTGTGTGTGTGTGTGTGGTACTGAGCTGCTCCCTCAGTTTGGGCTTAGTGAGCCAACTAAAGGTTTGGAAAATGCTTAAGCAGGGAATGTTGGACCACCCAGAATGCCGGGAAGTAGAAGGAGAGGAAGGGGAAGAAATGGATGGATTATAAACATAATCTATCTTCTGTTCCCACCATTCAATTGAAACTTTTAATTGCCAAACCTAATGATCTTTTCTCACTTCTCATACTTCTTTTGTAACTTTTTAAACTATTTATCACCCTCTCATTCTTACAAACTTATTCTTCTCTGTGTTTTTTATGAGGCTATTATCTCTTCAGTTTCCTGTTTCTTTTACTAGAAATTCAGCCAGGTAATATTAAGAATGGATATTCTCCACCCTTGCCCTCCTCTCTTTCCCTTCCATACTATATTGTTTAGTGAGCTCATCAGTTTCCATAGGTTTAACTACCATCTCTATGCAAATTATTCTAAGATCTAATCTCTTTCAGGTTCTAGTATTACATATATGTTTTCTTAGCAGGACATGGATTTGCTTTAAGCATTTCAAATGTAACATGTCTAAAACAAAACTCATTATCCTCTTCCCTCCAATTAAACAAACAAATTTATCTCCTCTTCCAAATTTCCCTATTTTACTCAAAGGCACTACCATTCTCTCATCTACTCACACTAGAACCCTCAGTGTCATCCTGTTCTTCTCACTCCTATTCATCCATTGTAGCCAATCTACTACCACATCTTGTTTTTTCTACCTTAATATATCTCCCTGAAGTCCCCTTCTCAATAGTCCCAGAGCCTCCATCTTTTCCCAGGCCATCACCTCATTCCTGGACTATTCAATAGATTTCTAGTTGTACTCCCTGCCTGAAGTTTCTCCCCATTCCAATTTTTCCACTAAGATGCCAAAGTGAATTTCCTAAAGTGCAGTCTAACTATGTCAACCCCACTCAAGGTCAACAAACTTCAGAAATTCCCAGCTTCCAGAATCAAATGGAAAATTCCCATTGTTCCATTTAAAGCTCCTTATTTTTTTTTCTAGTTTTCTTATACTTTACTCCTCTCTTCACGTATCCTGTGACCCAATTCCACTGATCTAATTGCTGTTCCTTACATATAACACTCATTGCCCTGTCTTTGTGTCTTTATATAACTTTTTCTCGTGTCTGGAACGTTTTTCCTTCTGACCTCTGCTTCTTGGAATCACTGGCTTCCTTTAAGACTCAGCTCAAATACCACCATCTGCCACAGATCTTTTCAGATCTAGTCCTTTACCTCCAAATTACCTTCCATATATACCTGCTTTATCTTATAATCTTAGTATCTTAAAATAAGAAATATGTTCTGTTGGTTTTTTTTTCTTTTTTTTCTTTCTGTCTTTAGAAATTAAGTACAGTACCTGGAAAATAGTCAGTCACTGACTAGCTGACTAGCTAGTTTAAATAATTTTTTATGTACAGTCTTCAAAGATTTTTGTTGTTGTTGTATAGGGAAGCCAAGGGGAAGAAACTGAAATTTGAAATTGCCTTGGAAATCATTAGGTAATATGAACAAAAACAAAATAAACCTAAAGCTTGCATTATCTCCATTTTGCCTATGCTGCTTTAAACTCTTTTGCTCATCCACCTGAGATATGGGGTTGGCAAAGCCCAGGTTCGTAAACATTCTCTATTTAAAAAGTCCCAAAGTCTGTGAGAATTAGCGTTTTTTTTTCTTTCTTTTCCCATTTCACTATCCATCATATGGAAATGAGCTTATTCAAGGAGCCAAAATCATTTATAGACCAGTCTTTTGACTCCCACCTTTAGTGTAACCATGTGCTCTTTCATTATCCTTCCTCCAGAGACAGATTTAGAATTGCACAAATCTATCTCCTGTGCTCCAGGACCAAAGTAGAATTAGGGAATTTTCAAAAGCATATAGAGAATAAGTAATAAGATGTTACTTATCCCTGCCCTGACGGCACTCTGCTTGCCTCTAGTCCACAGCAACATCATACTCTTAGCTCTGTCCTAGAGTTTTTTATGAAAAAATAAGCTTTTCTCAGAGCAATTTCCACACAAATATTATCAGTTTAAAAAAAAGAAAAGAAAATAAATATCACTCTCATTCATCTGCTTGCTACCTGTTTCACCATTAATCAGGGAGATGCATGGACCTGTGAGATGCAGAAGCAATTTCTCAATGCCCACTAGCTTGGAGCTAACTCTCTTTTAGGGGTTGGAGGTTGGGGGACTGGATGAAGAGTGGGAGATAGTTAATTCATAATAGAAAAAATGACCATTTTCTGGAGGGTAATTTGTAACTATAACAAAAGAGCTATAAAACCGCATACCCTTGACCCAGCAAGGCCATTACTGTATCTTAAGGAAATCTTAAAGGGAGAAAAGAACCACCATGTGCAAAAATGTTTGTAGCAGTTCTTTTTGTGGTACCAAAGAATTGGAAAACGAGTAGATGCCCATCAATTGGAGAATGGCTGAACAAGTTGTGGTATATGAAGATAATGGAATATTATTGTTCTATAAAAAAATGATGAACAGGCTGATTTTTAAAAGGCCAAAAAGATTTATATGAACTGATGCTGAATGAAACAAGCAGAACCAGGAATAGATTGTACACAATAATGGTAAGAATGTTCAATGATCAATTATGAAAAACTTGGTTCTTTTCAATGGTTCAGTGATCCAAAGCAATCCCAATAGACTTTGGACAGAAAATGCCATCTGCATCCAGAAAAAGAACTAAGGAGACTGAAAGTAAATCAGCGCATGCTATGTTCACTTCTTTTTTCTATTTTTTAAAAATCTCTCCCATTGTTTTTTCCCTTTGCTCTGATCTTTCTCTCCCAACATGATTCATAATATGTATTAAAAATAAATAAATTTACTAGAAAGAAAAAAAGAAAAATGACCTTTTCTCTAAATCTTCTGGTGTTTCTTTTCCACCTTTCTGCCTGCTCACATTCAGGGAGACCATGAATAAAAGATAGTACATAGCAAAAGAGAAACACTCCTTCAAAGCTTGGGGAAAGGTTAAGTGCAAAGAGGTTGAAGTTATTGGCTAAAATGGAGTCTTAAAGCTAAAGGGGGACCCTTTCCTAGAATGCTTTAAAAAAATCATAAATTTAGAGTTTCAAGAAACTTCTTCCAATTAATCCAACCAATCATTGAATAACATACCCAACACTTGTTTGAAGAGCTTTTGCTTGAGCATTTCAAAGGAGGGCAAAAAGATCATCTCCAGAGGTAGCTTGTTCCACTTTAGGACAGTTCCAGTTATCAGAAGTAGCAGTTAGGTGCTGCATTGGTTATAGAGCTGGTTCTGAAGTTAGAAAGACTCATCTTCAAAAATTCAAATCTGGTCTCAGATATTTAGTCACTTAACCCTGTTTGCCTCAGTTTCCTCATTTGTAAAATGAGCTGGAGAAAGAAAAGGCAAATTACTCAGTATCTTTGCCAAGAAAATCCCAAATGGCGTCACAAAGAATCAGACACAACTGAAAAACAACTCAATAAAAGTTATTAGAAAGTTTTCTCAAACATTAAACCTAAAAATTTTCCTCACTGCAACTTTAACATAATGTTCCTATTTCTATTCTTTAAAGCAACAACAGTAAAAACCCACCAAAACCAAAAACCTTCCCAACAAGTTTAACCCTTTCCATACATAACAGTACTTTAAATATTTGAAAAGAGCTATCATACTCCTCCACTAAATCTTCCCCTCTCCAGGCCAAAAAGTCCTAGTTCCTCATATGACATAGATTCAAATCTCTCCAGCATCCAGGATATTCCCTCATATGACATATTTTCAAGACTCTTCATCATCTGGGATGTTCTCCAGTTTACCTATGTCCTTTTTACATTACTGGGCAAGTCACTTAACCCCAATCACTACAGCAAACAAACAAACAAATAAATAATTGATGCCCAGAACCAAACATAACACTCCAGATGAAACTTTAAAAGGTCAGAAGTACAGAGCTATTAGTTGAGTTTGGTTATGCCTAGATTGCTTTTCACTATTATTTTGGATTTATTCCATATAGAAATAGAAAAACACCCAAAACAAACAAGACAAACCAACATGTACGCACAAGCATATCTAACATCAGGCCTCTAGAGGTGATCTCCTCCCTATTCCTGGAAGCTATGTTTTTCTTCAGGCAATCCAAGATTCTAGTAGGTGTTTTTTTTTTAACTTAACACACCACACTGCTGATTCAGGTTGAGTTTGAAGTTGACTAAAACCTCTTTAAATTTATCTTAGGTCACACAGGTAGTAAGTGGTAGAAATAGGAATTAAATTCAGGTCCTCTTAATTTTCCCTAATCCAGCATACTTTTCTCTGTTTCCAATGATCCATTGGTTTCAGATTTACATAGTACCTTTATTTTTATCTAAGATAATAAAAAATTGGTCCTATCCAGTTTCAGTTTGTGTTCAGATGGCCTTCTAAAATTACTTGCTTGATCTTAAACTCAAATATTGACTATTTTGTTCCTCTATTGAATTAAAGAAGAGGTAACAACACACACACACACACACACACACACACACACATACACATATATGTATATATATATATACATATATATATATATAATTTTTTTTCATTATAGTTTTTCTATTTACCAGATATATGCATGGGTAATTTTACAACATTGACAATTGCCAAACCTTTTGTTCCAATTTTTCCCCTCCTTCCCCCCACCCCTTCCCCCAGATGGCAGGTTGACCAATACATGTTAAACATGTTAAAGTATAAATTAAATACAATATATGTATACATGTCCATATAGCTATTTTGCTGTACAAAAAGAATCAGACTTGAAATAGTGTACAATTAATCTGTGAAGAAAATAAAAAATGTAGGCGGACAAAAATAGAGGGATTGGGAATTCTGTGTTAGTGATTCATAGTCATCTCCCAGAGTTCTTTCACTGGGTGTAACTGGTTTAGTTCATTACTGCTCTATTGGAACTGATTTGGTTCATCTCAATGTTGAAGGTGGCCACGATCATCAGAATTGATCATCATACAGTATTGTTGTTGAAGTATACAACGATCTCTTAGTCCTGCTCATTTCACTCAGCATCAGTTCATGCAAGTCTCTCCAGGCCTTTCTGAAATCATCCTGTTGGTCATTTCTTACAAAACAATAATAATCCATAATATTCACATACCACAATTTATTCAGCCTTTCTCCAATCGATGGGCATCCACTCAGTTTCCAGTTTCTGGTCACTACAAAGAGGGCTGCCACAAACATTCTTGCACATACAAGTCCCTCTTTGAGCATAGTTCCAAATTGCTCTCTAGAATGGCTGGATATATTCACAATTCCACCAACAATGTATTAGTGTCCCTGTTTTCCCACATCCCCTCCAACATTCTGCATTATCTTTCCCTGTCATTCTAGCCAATTTGAGATGTGTAGTGGTATCTCAGAGTTGTCTTAATTTGCATTTCTCTGATTAATAATGACTTGGAGCATCTTTTCATATGGCTAGAAATATGGTAAAAAAATATTGCTGTATCCTTACCTTACCACTCCAGAGCTTTCCTTCTCATGGAGCTCTCCCCATCCCTATCTTCTGCCATTCCCTCTACTCTGTAGAGAAGTGACTGCACTTCTGTTGTACCTGTCCAGTGGTCCTCTGGAAACACCCCACTCCTGACTGATAAAGTTGGAGCTGCCTGTAGTCCTCAGTGTGAGGACACAGGCTCCCAGCTCTTGCAGGCTGACTGCATTACACATCTGAATCCTCTCTCAGCTTTTTATTTTCCCCCCAAGGTTGTTATGTTCCTAAATAAATACATTTTGCCTAGTCTCTGAACTCATGGCCTGATATTGAGCATGCTTGTGTGAGCATGCTGGATTATCTTGTTTGTTTTAGGAGTTTTCCTACTTTTGTATGGAATGAATTCAAAATAATAGTGAAAAACATTCCAGATATGACCAAATTCTGTTCTTGATGACCCTGTACTCCTAACCCCCTCTTCCTGGTTCCAGTCCAAATGAGGATCACTGTCTTCAAAGTACTTCTTGGTTCAGGCAATAATCACTGCTACTATAGATTCTAAGTTCAGGCACCTCTCTCTTGTTCAGTGACATGCAGAAGGTAGGGACATACAGTACATGGAACAGGAAAAAAAGAAGATTGGAAATTAAGAATTACAGAATTTAAATATAGAAGAGACCTCAAGACCCATCTAATGATATCTGAAAAGAATAGTTATTATAATAGACCCAGCAAATGGTCAGATGGTCATTCCTTCTTTGCTTGAAGAATTCAAATAAATGGGAACTCACCACCTCTGGAGGCATTACACTTTTAGACAGCTCAGATTAGTAAAAATATTTTTGTTTGGTTTTTTTGCTTGTTTGTTTGTTTTTGCTAAAAGTAAGCCAAAATTTGCCTTTTACCTTCTATCTATTACATCTGGTTCTACCCCAAGGCTCAACAAAAAACAAAAAACAAAAAACAAAACAACAACAACAACAAAAAATAGCTGATTCTTCTTCCACATGATAGTCTTTTAAATGCTTAAGACAATTGTCACATTTTCCTAGATTTTTCCCCAGCCTGAACATCCCCAGTTCCTTAAATCAATCCTTCTATGGCCAAAAACTCTAAGTCCTTTGGTATTCTGGTTATCTTCTTCTGTATGCCCTCCAGTTTATCAATGTCCTTCTAAAACCATAATACCCAGAACTAAGCAGTATTCCACATGTGATCCGATGGTATTGTTGACCTAAGAAGCTGAAGCTTAAATATTGTGGTCACATAATGAGAAGACGGGACTTATTGGAAAAGACTCTAATGTTGGGAGAGATTGAATGCAAAAGGAAAATATGAATAGTAGCATGGGAACAATGAACATTAACTTGAACAGATTTTGAGACATAATGGGGGCTAGAATGGCCTGGTGTGCTATGGTTCGTGGGTCATGAAGAATCAGACACAATTACAACAACAAAAAAGGGCCTTTTTAACGCAGCCCAAAGACCAAATAAGCCCTTTGGGTTTCCACAACACATTAAGCTTGCAGACTTTCTCATTATTCCTCTCTACCCCTTGCCTTCATTCTATGGTTGTAAGGTTAATTTTTTGAAGCAGATAGTAAGACTTCACATTTATTCCTACTAAGCTTTAATCTCATTAGATTTAGCTCAATCAAGATATATCTAGATCTATCTATCTAGACTGTCAAGATCTTTTTGCATCCTGTGTATGTTAGCAATAGTTCCTAGCTTTGCCATCTGCATATTGACGAACATGTCATCTATGTACTCATCCAAGTAACTGATAAAACTGTTAACTAGCCCAAAACCAAGGACAGATTTCTGGGGCACTTAACTAGAGACAAGGTGGCATTAATACATTAATAACTGTGCTTTGAGTTGGATCATTCAACTAGTTTGAAATCTATCTAAACCATATTATCTATCTATCCCACATTTTTCCCATCTTTTCCACAAAAAGAATGAGATACTTGATATTTAAAAAAACAAAAAAAAAAAACAAAAAAAAAAAAAAACACACAGTTGGCTAAAGCCAAAATTCTCTTGTTCTTCTGTTCTTCTGCTTTGGTAATCCCATGAAAAAAGAAATGAAGTAAATTTGGCTGGTTTAACCTGTGTTCCTTGATGAAACCTTGCCTTGTCTCTGTCTCTCTCAGACTCTGACTCTGTCTCTCTCTCTCTCCCTCATGTCTGTCTCTGTCTCTATCTCTGTCTCTCTTTCTCATATCTCTCTGTAGTGACTTTTTGCTGGGATTAAATCTCAACTTCACCATTATTTCATCATGTCTCCTCAGGAAAGATACTTTCCCAAACCTCAGTTTTCTCATCTGTAAAATGGGGATTAGATCCAGATGATTTCTAATGTCTCTTCCATTAACACTTGGCTTTTATATAGCATTTAAAGTTTTCCAAAACACCATAACTAAATCTTATTTGACTTATGTATTTAATAGTATTACTTTCTTCTGTCATATGATAACTATTTACCAGGGTTCTCCTTCCTCCTGCCATAGGGTTAGGTTAGGGCTACTCAGGTAGCACAGTTGATAAATCACTGGCCCTGGAGTCAAGTCAAGGGCACCTGAGTTCAAGACCAACTTTAGACATTTTTAGCTATGTGACCCTGGGCAGCCATTTAATCCAACTACTTCTAAAAAAGAGAGAGAAAAGCAACAAAAATGTTCCAAGAATTGAATTGATCCAGTCAGCCTTGGATCAAGTGAGAAGTCAAATAGATTGGGAGTACAGTGAATTATGTCTTCTCTGACTTAAACCTCAATATAACTTACAAATAACTTGAACAGAAGAGGGAAAGTCAGGCAGCTACCTCTCTGCTCCGGAAGTCCAAGATAAGGATTCAAGGGAAGGAAAAGCACTACCCCAAGATATAGGTAGGAAGGTAAATATGACTGGTCAAGGAAAAAAGGATGTCACCTTCAAAAGAATGGTGATTTCCTGCTGTCTCATAGAGAAAAATCCCTATAGCCTCAGAAAAAAAAAGTCAGAGGATTTATATACATTTAAGTTTGACAAAAGTGGTCATCGTAAGAAGAAAACTTCAACTTAAAGGAAAAATTTAAGTTCTCTAAATTCACTAGCTAGAACTACATCATTCAATTCAAATCAATACCTACTCATTAAGTGGTTACTATGTATGATATGCTAAGTGCTTGGGATAAAAAGATAAGCAATTTCTGCCTTTATTCTACTGGTAACCAGATAAAATAAAGACACAAGTAATATAAAATATATATAAAGTAATTTTTAAAAGACAATTTTGATCTTTAAAAAAATTCACTTTTATTTCCAAATACATAGACCCTCAACCCCTTCCCAAAAAGATAAAGAAATTTTTTTAAAGGGATGAGAGGGAAGTAATTCAGCAAAATTAACCAAATCATCAACCAAGACAGATTATTTGCAATGTTCCACACTCATAGTCCACTGTCTCTGCAAAGAAAAAAGGGAGGTAAAGGCAGCTAGGTGGTGCAGTGGGTAGAGCTCTGAAGTCAGGAGGACCTGAGTCCAGATCTGGCCTCAAACACTTAATATTTCCTAGCCGTGTGACCCTGAGCAAGTCATTTAACCCCAATTGCTCAGAAAAAAAAAGGAGGTTCATTTTTTTGGCTCTTCTTCCAGGACAAGTTTGATCATTATAACTAATAGCATTCAATTTGGGGTTTTTGCTTTGTCTTTGTTCTTTCTGTTTATATTGCCATAATCATTATGTAAAATAATTTCAAAACCAAGAAAGGCCAATACCTGAGAGGATATGGAAGGACCTTGTATAGGAGATTACAGCTGAGCTGTTGTGCCCTTAAAAAAGCAAGTAGAAATGTGGGGAAAAGATTATTGTCAGACTAGGGAGGCTAAAAAAGGGACAGAGGTAGAAGCTGGAATGTCATGTACTATATTATCATAATTTACCATGATTGTTAACTGTGGATTACTTTTTAGACTTTTAAGTTCTGAAAATCTTTAAAGAATTGATCTTTGCATCATGACATTTAACGAACTATAGCAACCTCCCTAAGGAGACTTTGTAGCCTTGTTAAAGTTTAGATTCTTCTAATCTTGATTTAGTTGTCTTTGGAATTTCTGCTAAAGTAGCAATTCAATTAATCGAGATCCTCCTTTCCTGAGATTCTGTAATTTTAGAGGAAAAAAACTAGGAAGATTTCTTGTTCTGTTGGAGGGGCACCCAGAGAGCCCACACAGAAACCAAAAGAGAGGATTTCATGCTGTCAGCAAGCAGTCCCCAGTGAAACCCAGATAGTTGGTTAGAGCTTCATACTTTGGAAATTATGCCTTAGGCTTCCAAGACAAGCTATGGCCAGTTTGCCACAAAATGCTGACAGTGCAAAACTGGAACCATTGACAGGGCAAAATCTCAGGGAAAGAACCAGGACAGAACAGTGCTTGTCCTTGTTTTCATGTATAAAATTTTCTATAGCAATCATTACCTAACAAGGCAGAGGAAAAAGCACTCTCTTCCTTTAAGACTGAATGGGCAAATTATATCAGTCATGAGAGATGAGCTGCCTGTCCTATGCCCCAGACCCTGAGTCAGTCTAAGAAAGATAAGTTGAACATGAGGCCTATTATTAGTATCACCTCCAACACAAAGGTGCTGTCTAGATACACTGTCTGCAAGATCCAGACCAGTTCATAAAAAAGAATATGCTAAGCTTAACATACAGCAGGGATTCTTAACCCTTTTTGTGTACATAGGGATCCATCTGGCAATTTGATAAAGTTCCAGAATAATATTTTAAAATACATATGATTGGAGCAGCTAGGTGGAGCAGTGGAGAGAGCACCAGCCCTGAAGTCAGGAGAACCTGAGTTCAAATGCGGTTTCAGACACTTAACACTTCCTAGCTGTGTGACTCTGGGCAAGACACTTAACACCAATTGTCTCAGCAAATGAAAACAAAAGAAAAAGAAAAATATATAGGATTTACAAAGAAAATCAATCATATTGAAATAAAGATGTAATTTTTTTCTTTTTCAGGTTCATGGATATCCAGACATCTACCCACAGGGTCTGTGACATCCAAATTAAGAAGGAAGAAAAAGAAAAGAAGAAAGAAAGGAAGGAAGGAAGAAAGAAAAAAGAAAGGAAGGAAGGAAGGAAGAAAGGAAGGAAGAAAGAAAGAAAGAAAGAAAGAAAGAAAGAAAGAAAGAAAGAAAGAAAGAAAGAAAGAAAGAAAGAAAGAAAGAAAGAAAGAAAGAAAGAAAGAAAGAAAGAAAGAAAGAAAGAAAGAAAGAAAGAAAGAAAGAAAGAAAGAAAGAAAGAAAGAAAGAAGGAAGGAAGGAAGGAAGGAAGGAAGGAAGGAAGGAAGGAAGGAAGGAAGGAAGGAAGGAAGGAAGGAAGGAAGGAAGGAAGGAAGGAAGGAAGGAAGGAAGGAAGGAAGGAAGGAAGGAAGGAAGGAAGGAAGGAAGAAAAAACATAAGCTTGCTTTACACAAACTTACAGGTCCTTATAACCCCTTGTTAGTTTAAGTTAAACAATGTCAATGTATGCATTTGGTGCTCCTAGGATAGAATAAACTAGAGAAGATCTAGAGGAATATTACTATGGCTTTCATGAAGTGAATATCAGGTGCTCAGCGTTCTCAGGTAAATGGGAAATGCATCAGATAATGTTGCAAATAATGCATAGATTTGCTGCTACTAGATATTGGTCAATAAAACCCATAAGTTCTCCTGGCTTAAGAAAATATACCTTATTTAATTTGAAATGTCAATGAGCCTATTTTATGGCAAAAGATATTAAATTGGAACAAGTTTTAAAAGAGACAGGGTTCTCTAATGGGAGAAACAAGTACATATATGAATATATATTTATATATGTTATATATATTCATATATATGACAAAATATAAAATGGGTAAATATAATATATGCAAAGTATTTAAATAAAATGTTATTTGAAAAGGAGGGTACTATCATCTAGAGAAATCAGGAAAGGTTTTATATGGAATACTGTACTTGAGCTTTGTTTTAGAAGAAAAAATGGATTCTATGAGGCAGAGAGCAGAGAATTGTCTTTTAGGAATTTACAATTGCCAATACAAATGGTATATGAAAGTAATAGAATATTATTCTTCTATAAAAAGTGATAACAGGATGATTTTAGAAAGATCTGGAAATATTTACATGAGCTGATGCTGAGTGAAGCAAGGAGTACCAGTAAACCATCATACACAGTAACAGACTTAGTTCTTCTCAGCAATTCAATGATCCAAGGCAATCCCAATAAACTTTGGATAGAAAACACCATCTGTATCCAGAGAGAGAATTATGGAAACTAAATGTAGATCAATACATATTATTTTCATCTTTTTTTTCTTGTGTTTTTTCCCCTTTGTTCTGATTTTTCTCTCCCAACCTGATTCATGTGGAAATATGTATATGTATACATGTATATGTACATGTATAACAAAAAAAATTTTTACACATATCTGGGAAAAATAAAAATAACAAATTAAACAAAAATAGCCAGTAAAAAGGGATAAGGATAAAGGAATTAAATCATATATGAGTTAATAATTTATGAAATTTTAAAATGGATCAGGTATGCCCAATTCTTTGACTACTCACCAAGAAAAACCGTAAGAGTAGGGATATGGAGCTGCAATTACACTTTTAATAAGGCACAGAGACATACAGTATAAAGTGGAAAGGAATACAGGGGCAGATAGCAGAGTTTAGGGACAGGGGAATGAGATATTGAAGGGAGGTTAGATATTGAAGAGAAGAGGATGGTTGAGGAGAGTGAGAGGCAGAGACTCTCACTCACATAATCATGAATTAGAGTTGGCAGCACTGGCAGCATGGACCCAATGGAGATGAAAGAATTTTGGGGGCAGAAGTCTGAGGTCTCACTTTAATAGGGCTTTGGAGGGAAACAGACAACCTCCAATCAGTGCCTTTCCAAGATCAGTTCATTAACATGTCCAAATAATCTGAAAGTTTATTTTAATTTCTATGTTTTCCTTAATAGTGTTTTATTTTTCCAACGACATGTAAAGAGAGTTTTCAACATTTGTTTTTATAAAGCTTTGTGTCCCAAAATTTTCTCCCTCCCTTCTTCACCTCCCCCTACTCCAAGATGATAAGCAATCTGATATAGGTTAAATATATGGTATCCTTTTAAACATGTTTCCATACCAAATCATCTCAAAGTAGAACTGTAGAGATCTAGATTTCTTCTGACATCTATATATCATAGGAACAGAACTCTGATAAGTAGCATCTAGATCTTTCCCCTGATTCAGCACATATTACCAGGACGTAATTTTTGGTTAATATATGATATAATGTGTAAATTGTGCTCTGTTGATCTTTGGGGCTTCTACTCTACCCCTTTGCAATCTTATTTCCTGCTATTACCTATAAACTGGATACTAATTAACTTATTTACTATACTGACTAGAAGGGGAGGAGGTGATCAGGAGAACTAGAATAAAACATAATGTTTAACACAAAAAACAAAGAGATGTCCAATTTTAGCAGAATCACTGAATATGGGAAGGGAAATCATGTACAATGAGACTGGAAAAAACAGGTTGAGATCAAATAGAATAAGGCTTTAAGAGCTAAATAAAGGAGTTTAAGTTTGTCTTCTAGGAAATAGGAAGCTTCTGGAATTGAGCATATAATCACATGGTCAGATCTAAGATTAAGGAAAATTCCTTTGGCAGTACAATTATCTCTTCCACATGGTGGGGGAAGAGAAAGGTGGGATATTTGGGGCACTGTGCTCTCACAATCTAGAAAATCTGCATAAAAGTTTGTTGGCCCTTCCTTTGTATCAAAGAAGTCTAAGTTATTATGGTATTAAAAGAGAAATTATTTTGATTCAATACTGTACAATATTTTATGCATTTCTGAGTTTCTAAACTTTTTCTGTGTTATCTGCAACTTTAGCAAAATTACCCAAAACTCCCATGTAATTTCTTCTGCAGGCCCATGATATTTCAAAAACACAATGGGGAAAGTTGCAATATGGAAAGGATATCTGTGTGTGGAAAGATGGTTAAAGTCTAAACTAAATTGGGAGGGGAGGAGAAATTGAGAGAGAGGGTCAGATATGAGAAATGTGGTGAAAGATACTGAAAGATTTGACAAATGATTGGTGACAGAATGAGGAACAATTGGGGAAATGGTGGTGCTCTCTATAGAAATAGTGAAATTTAGGAGATATAATGCTTTATATATGTGATGAGTTGAGAGCATCCACTATACATTTGGTGATACAGGACTGAAGCTTAAGGGAAGAACCGGGGCTAGACAGGATAAGTAGATCTGAATCTGCTTATCTATTTAAAGATTATAGTTAATCCCAGTGAAGAAAAATAAGAGAAGAGGACCTCTGAAAAAAATCCTGGGAAATACACACAGTTAAAGATATAATATGGTTATGGGCCAGGAAAGGGGCCTGAAAAAGATGATCAGACAGGTAGGAAGCAAATCAGGCAAGACTAGAGAAAATCCATAGAAAAGAGAAAATACCTGGGACGAGAGGTGGTCAGCAATATCAAATACAGCAGGGAAGTTGAAAAAAAAGCTGAGAACTGAAAAAAAATCATTATATATGTAAGTTAAGAGATTAGCAATTTTGGAAAGAATAGTTTCAGTTTTTTAAAAAAAAAGTTTGGCTGACTAAAGGAGATATAAGGTGAAAACTTAAAGAGTGAGCCTATTGACAGTTTGGGGGTTTGTTTTCTTTCCTTTTTAAGGTTACAGGAAAGTCAGCTTGTGAGAAAAAAGTAGGGAAGGAACCAGTGATAGAAAGAGGCTAAAGAAACAAATGAGAGAGAAAGAATAATTGAGGATGCAATCTGGTAGAGAAGGAAGAAAAGATAGCAGACCAGGTAATATGGGGAAAAAATAGGAATTAACAGCTGAGGAGATTAATCTTGAAGGAAAGAGGTGGTTCTACAAGGCAGAAGTATTCTAGGCTTGAGGGACAAGTAGTACAAAATCATGTAGAAGATGAAGTGTCCTGTTTGCAAAATGACAAATAAATTCATATGGCAGAACCAAAAGTAAATGGAAGGAGAACATGGATACAAAGATTGACTCTATGAGTAGGAAGAGATCAAGTTGTGAAGAGCAAATGATAGTAAACATAGGAGTTTCTGGATTTTATGTTATAGATAATAGAGGCAGTTAGAATTTATTAGAATAAGGAAATAATATAATTAGATTTGTGTTTTAGGAAAATAATTTGGCAGCTGTATAAAGGATGGATTGAAGCAATGAGAGAACTGAGGCAGGGAAACCATTAGGAGGCTGTGGCAATATTTTATTTTTTTAATTATAGCTTTTTATTTACAAGATATATATGCATGGGGAATTTTTCAGCATTGACCCTTGCAAAACCTTCTGTTCCAACTTTTTCCCTCCTTCTCCCCCAGATGGCAGATAGACAAAGTATTTGTTAAATATAATATATGTACACATATCCATATAATTATTTTGCTGCACAAGAAAAATCGGACTTAGAAATAAGGCAAAATTAATCTGAGAATGAAATAAAAAAAGACAAGCGGACAAAAGCAAAGGGAATAGAAATGCTATGTTATGGTTCACACTCATTTCCCATTTTTTCGCTGGGTGTAGCTGATTCTCTTCATTATTGAACAAATGGAACTGATTGGTTCATCTCATTGTTGGAGAGTGGCAATATTTTAGATAAGAAATGATAAGTTCTGCCATCTAGAGGAGGGAGTGGGAGAAGGGAGGGAGAAAAAAAATTGGAACACAAGGTTTTGCAAGGGTGAATGTTGAAAACTATGTATGTGTTTTGAAATGACAAGCTCCTGAACTAAAGTAGTAAGTGACTGAATCTGTATTCCAAAGAGATAAAAGACTGAAAAGAACCCACATTGCAAAAATGTTTTTAGCAGCCTTTTTTATTGTGGCAAAGAATTGGAGCTTGAGGGGATGCCCATCAGTTGGGAAATGGCTGAATAAATTGTGGTGTATGAATGGAATGGAATATTATTGTTCTATAAGAAATGATGAGCAGATTGATTTCAGAAAGATTTACATGAACTGATGCTGAATAAAGTGAGCAGAACTAAGAGAAGAACATCGTATACAGTAAGAGCCAGAGTATGTGATGATCTGCTGTGATGGACTTGGCTCTTCTCAACAATGAGGTGATTCAAGGCAATTCCAACAGATTTCAGGTAGAAAATGTTACCCACATCTAGAGAGAGAACTATGGAGACCAAATATGGATTCTCGTGATATTTTCTCTTTTGGACTTATTTTTTTTAACACAACATGATGAATATGGAAATATATTTAAAAGAATTCAACATATTTAACCTATATCATATTGCTTGCTGTTTGGGGAAGAAGGGAGGTGAGGAAGAGACAAAAATTTGGAACACAAAGTTTTACAAAAATGAATATTGAAAACTATATTTACATGTATTTGGAAAAATAAAATACTAATGAAATTTTAAAAAATTAAGTGGTAGCTGTGTAAGTAGACAGAAGATGGTGAATTTGAAAGTTGTGTTGGTAGAAATGGCAATATTTAGCAACCAATTAGGTATTTTGGATGAGGAAGAATGAAAAGTCAAATATAATATCAAGGTTATGAACATAGATAATTGGAAATATGGTGGTAAACCTAAGAATAGACAAGCCCCAAAGAAGAGTGGATTTCAAAGAAACACTAATGAATTCTATTTTGGACATGGTGAGTTTGAGGTTCTAACAGGACAGATATTCAATTCAAAATATCCAAAAAGCAATTGATAATTGAGTTGAGTAATAGCACTCAAGAGAAATTGTGGCTACATATCTGTGACATATCTGTAAAAGGGTAGAGGTGAGAAGTGATATAAATTATGATCAACAAAGAAGACAGAGACAGAGGCCAGAAAAAGAAAACCCAAAAAAAGTAATCAGTGTCACCAAATCCCAAAATAAGAAGAGTGTCCTGACAGAAGGTAGTAAATAGTAAATTCTGCAAAGGTCAAAAAAGGAGGAAAATTAAGAAAGTTTATCAGTTTTGGCAAAGAGACCATTTGTAACTTTGGTTCAGTTGGAAGTTACTGAAAAGGATTGAAAAGTGAGCAAAAAAAGAGGACATGGAGGCAGTAAGTGTAGATATTCCTAAAATTTTGGCTGAGGAAGGGATGAAAATGAAATTCTAGGGTCTAGTGAGAGTTTTTTAATGGATATAGAAGACTAAGATATGCTTGTAGACAACAAGGAAAGAATCAGCAAATAAGAAAAGAGTGAAGATTAGAGAAATAAATGGGGAAGATGGAGAAGCTACTTACTGGACATTATGGAAAAGTTTGGATTCAGAGACACTTACAGAAGGGTGGGTTGTCTCTGAAAAGAAGGGATTTTCAAAAAAGAGATTGGAGAATATATCTGGAATTGTGAGAAATACAGTAAAACAGTAAGATCGCAATAAAGGCTCTAATTTTTTTTTTTTTTTTTAGTGATTAATAATGAGAGGGTGATGTGAAAGGCTTGAGAAGAGAAGAGCTAGAAGAACAAATGCTATCGGGAATGGAATAGTAAATAAATTAAAAAGGAACAAAAGGATCGCCTTGCTTGAGTGAAGGTCCCATTGAAATCAGATAACATTAATGTGTAAATTAATTGTGATTGAAAATATTACAAAGATATCTTACCTGGGCCAGATATGTCACCAAACCTTCTACGATTAGTGGAGATCTTCATGACTCCTAGAGACAAAAAAGGAAATGTTCTTACTATATGCCAGGTACTGTGCTAAGCACTAGGGATAGAACCAATAAAACAAGACAGTTCTTGTTCTTAAGAAATTTACTCTCTAGGAGACAACTGAGGTCAGCTAGAGGTCTAAGGACAGATTGGTGGGACAAATGGCAAGGCCCAGGATTCCTTGAGGTGCACCATCCAGTCAGATGGCAGCCATTTGATGGTCTGGAGGCCATAAACAGAGGGTAAAAGGAAGGTCTGGAGTAACTTGGGATATACTGGAAAGGCAAATGATAAGGGCTAGTGATCTTCTGTTTCATCAGGACTATATTTTTATTTCTTTCTTTCTGTATTTATTTTTTTGAGGTTGGGGTTAAGTGACTTGCCCAGGGTCACACAGCTAGGAAGTGTTAAGTGTCTGAGACCAGATTTGAACTCGGGTCCTCCTGAATTCAAGTCATCAGGACTATAGGTAATGATTTCCAAGAGTTTGGGGTCACAGTGTTCAGGGAAGAATGAAAAGGAAGCCAAGGAGAGAAACCTGCCTCTGCTTAAGGAATTTCTTCTGCCTGGATGCCCTGAAAGGGGTGTGAAAGCTTTGGGATTTGGGAAAGTGGCAAAGAGAAGCCAAGGCATATCCAAGGATTACTAAGGATTTCCATATTAGGAAGATATCTATATATACATATATTTCTAAAAAGGCTGGACACAAATCAAATTTATGACAAATCTACTTAAATCTGTATCTGATTTAAGACATAATGTGAATGTAGCCTCAATCTCAAAGGCTTTACCAGTAGAGTGCAAATTCTGGCAGGCCCTATTAAATTAAAAAAGGATTAAAATCCAATCACCAGACCCTGATGATAATCTATGCTACAAGGCAGTGTGGATTTGACCACGATTCAAGAAGACTATTTACTAAGGACTGGGAGTAGAAGGGGTTTCAGTGTATCAGTAAAGGAAATACCCATATCCTCAAAATAATTAATAAAGCTGCCATTTTTATTAGTGTTTTGTCAACATTATCTCATTAGTCTCACCAAAAAGCCATGCAAGGAAGATGAGTGTTCAGCGACTGGCCACAGCTACAGAACTGGTAAATTAATTAAATGGGGAAGAATTCAAACACAGGTATTCCTGGCTTCAAGCCCCAAACTATCAACTCTGTATATTGCCTGTCCCATCTGAGTACTGAGTACATCAGATTTTAAATGCTCTAGGAGAGATTGTTGTAAAGAAACCTAGAACAACTTATTTTGTATTTTTAAAAATAACTTTTGCTACTTCATTCCTTTTGTCTTCATATAAGTCATTTCCTATTCCACTCTAGCTCAAATACTGACAATTCTCACTTTGTCAGTGGTTAGTTGAAGAGTTTGTCTATAGCACAGAAAAGTAGAAAAAAGGAGGAGACAGGAAAGGAGCCATCCAGTCGAGGGAAAGGGCTGGCATGTAATTCAAGGGAATGAGGGAATATAAGAGGAGGAGGAATATCTGCACAAGGGACTTGGTATCAGGGGAAACAGAACACCTACTGGTCATACATGAAGGTAGCGGGTAGAGTGGGGCAAACGGACAAAAGTTTCCTCTAAGAGGCACCAGAATTGCTATGGTCTCTTCCTTCTACTTCTCTGCTTTCACTTGAAGAGTTTTGGGGAATTTTTTTGTAGGGCAAAGGGGAGTTGGTATAAGGGTAGGAGGTCAAGAGCTAAGCAGAGGGACAGGAACTGAGAGAAAGAGAGCACTTTACTGTAAAGGTAACAAGGATGGTGGGTTGTTTTTTTGTTTGGTTGGTTAATTGGGGGTTTGGGTTTTGTTTTTTGTTGTTTTTTTTTTTTTGGAATGCATATTTTTTTCAGAATTCTTTACTTAGGCAATTTTGTATAATACAAATTTCCTTGAAGATCTATCTGTACTCAAAAAACTAAACAAACTACCAACCAAACAAACAAACAACAACAAAAAACTTTTAAGCAAAAACTTCCCAAACAGAAACCTCTTCAGATCATACATAAATATCTTCTAATAGTTCCTTATCTGTCAAGAAAGAAGAATGTGTCATAATCTCTTCTCCTGGATCCTCATTAGTTTTTCTGTCATTTAAAATTCCACTGCTATGGAAAAATTTCTTCATCACTCTATTGTAGTAATAATATATATTGTGACTGGCCCATTTTATGAGGAAAAGTTTCTTTTTCAAAACTCAGCCAAACTACAGTATTTTGCTCCTTTATCCTTAGGACCTTTATCCTGACTATCCTAATCCTGAACCCAAATAGAATGAATAAGTGAAATAGCATTTAATAAATATGTGCTCATTTTACAGGGCAAGACACCAACCCACCTAGGTTTCATTTTCAAGAATGAATCAATCAATGACAAAGACATTTTATTAACTGTTTACTATATACAAATGCAAAAAAAGACACAACCTCAATCCTCAAAAAGCCTCCATCTTAACAGAGGAAAACTGCCCTAAGATTTTTGGGACAACCTATAGCCAAGTTAATGGAACTGATTGGATGAAGTATTTCTCAGCATTGAGTCACATGATACCTATTTCCTGAGCTGGGAGATTGGGCTTTAGTCTATGAGGTAGGGAGGGACCCTGGGGAGGGAAGTGGTTACACATCCCTGGAGGGATAACCTTGAAGCCTGAAATGAAGGGAGTTAGGGAAATTACAGGAAGTGACATAACCCACAGGAAGCAGACAACATTGGGGACCATGGGTCAAGGATGATTACATCCTTTTAGTCTATTCAGCGAAAAGGCTTGGTTCTTTTTCTATTTAATCAGCTGTTCCGTTGATCTGGCCAGGTTCCAGAGACACATGGCTGGAGTTGGGATGGCTCTCAGGTGTATATCTGGGCCTCTCCCTGCAGGGATCAAATAAATCCTTTCTCTTTGTATCTGAAGATGTCCCTGATGAGTTAATTTATGAAAAAGGGTCTAGCACTGTCCCACATACAAGGAAGTTTTGATCTGAAGAGTCACAGGATAATGATGCATAAGGCAATCACTTGACACATTCTTTCCAAAAGCACTAACACAGCAGATTTGGTAACTGTGCCCAGAACAAAAAGGGAAGCAAAGGAAAGAAAAATGATTTGTGTAAAGCAGCAGACAGACAGTAAAATAGTTCAGATATATTGCCTGGGTAGGATGTGAAGGTAAAGCATGTTATAGGGCTATACAATAGATATGGTGGGCTAAAATAGATAGTTTGCACTTATTAGATCTAAAGTGGCTATGATGAGGTCTATTATAAATAGGTGGGATTGACAGAGAAAACCTGAGGTTCAGGTAAAATTACTTCCTAAGGCAAGTAAGGGAAGGAGCACTAATGGGGAATCAGCTCAGCCTTCTAATCTCACCCTCTGTGGAGGTCTTGGGTAGTCCCTACTTGTGATGTGAGGTCAAAAATCCATTATATCAAACCCCTGAATTTAAATTTCCCTTATAATCTGTTCATGGTCCATGCCATCTTTGTTGAATCCCTCTTGGATTAGCTCACCACAGCATTCTGCTCCTTTTTCCTTACCCCTCCCTCATTAGGAACTAATGACAGCCAGGGGAAATAACTGGATTCAAGAGGAGTGTCTTGTGAAAAACAAAAAGAAGATAGCATCACTGGATGGCAGAAGGTAAAGGAAAGTGTAAGAAGACTGGAAAGATAGGAAGTCAGATCATGAAGGGCTTTTACCAAACAGAAGATTTTATATTTGATTCTGGAAACAATCAAGAATCACTGGAGTTGATTTGAAAGAGGATGTGACATGGTCAGACCCTCAATTTAAGATGAATTTAATAGCAGAGTAGAGGATGAACTGGAGAGACTAGCTGCAGGGAGATTAACTTGGGGGAGAGAGAGACAGAGACAGAGACAGAGACAGAGAGACAGAGAGACGTTGACGGGAAAGATGGAGGTTCTCTCAAGTAATATGAAAATTAAGAAGAAGGGAGGAGTTAGGAAGAAAGATAATGAATTCAGTTATTCTGGGTTTGGGAGAGGTTACTTGCCAAAAGTCACCCAACCAGTAAGTGAGTAAGGCAAGATTTGAAATCAGATCTTACTGACTTCAGGTCCTGTGTGCTATCCATTATTGTCGAGCTAGTACAGTGCCAAACTAATCTTGAAAATACAGATTAAGTTGTTCTCTTCCTGCTTTTAAGACAAGAAAGAGAAACTGAGCAGGAAAGATCAAGATTATATGTACATGGCACCGTGCACATTCAGGCACTCAGGCTCACACGTATACATGCAAGCTTGGCTGGAACTTTCAGTTGGCTTATGGTAGGCAAGTCTAAACATGAGGAATGAAAAGAGATTTCCTACAGTGCTAAGCCAACAAGAACAGCATAATTCTGCCTGCCTGAAACAAGTACAAGTTTAGGAGAGGTTGTACCAACTTAATGCCAAAATATCTGTAGCTAGGTTATTTTATTCTGGGTCATAAACTGGAAGTTTCCTTACAAGTGTTATGCATCCAGTCCACACAGAGGGCAAGAAATAAAAAAGACCAAAGCAGAGTCCCACCCTGCTGGGTCCTAAACACAGTGCCAAAAGAGCAAAGTGCCAAAGGAAGGAGTGAAGTTAGAAGGAAAGAATAATAGTGTATAAAATGTACTAAATATGAAGCCAGAGAACCTGAGCTTGAGGTATTGCCATGTCCTCTGAAACTTTATGTTTAATTTTGGACAAATCCCTTTGAAGTGATAAAATAGGCACCAGGAATACTTTGGGGATAGCAATAGATTTGGGAGAGCATAATTGTAAAAAAATATTATATAAAACTTTGCAATATCAAGCAACCATGACAAGACATCCATCAAAGGTTAGTAAGATTTGGCTGTTGAATTATGTGAATAACACGTAAGGAAAAGGGTTTTAACAATTAAGCAAGAAGAGACAGTAAACTGTTGCTCATTCAACTAAAGCATAATGAATACTATTAAATATATATCCAGTCCAGTCCATTCCAAGTATTTATTAATGTTCTACTACAGGAAAAGTACTAACTACTTTCAGAGTTTATTGTAAATTATAGATTTATAGAGCTTACATTACATTATGCATTTATATGTAAATACACAAATTTACAGATACCTGATAATTTGAGGTAGGAAAAAGTACCAATACCTTTCAGGTAAGGAAAGACTTTCCAAGAGGATAAAATATGATCTGAATCTAGGACCTAGAGGTCCTAAGTGGCTGGTAATATATACTAATCCCTCCTCCTATTATTATTAGTTACATTCCAGCCTTGAGAGTCAGTCTTTGCAAAAATATTGGGGAGGAAATTGTTCAACTATTTCCAATTCTCCATGACCCCATTTTGGAGTTTTTTTTTTTTGGAAAAGATACTGGAATGGTTTGCCATTTCCTTCTCTAATTCATTTCACAGATGAAAAAACTAAGGCAAACAAGATGAAGTGACTTTCCCAGGATCATATAGCTAGGAAGTGTCTGAGACCACATTTGAACTCAGAAAAAGGAGTATTCCTAATTCCAGGTCCAGTGCTCTATTTACTACACCACCTAGTTCAGTTAGGTGAATGGCAACAAAATAGCAAATAAATAATGTATCCAGTGCTGAAGAAAGGGAAAAGAAGATTACAACGATATAACATGGATTTCCTAAATTCAAAGGGTTTACTGTCTATGTGGAGAGATAAAACTGAAGCACCAAAAAAGTTAACTCAAGAAACATAAGGTAGTGTGCTATATTCCAAATAAGGGATATAAACTAGTATGAGTTCACAGAAGGAAGAGATTAATATGGGCATAAGTGAACACAGAAAGCTTCATAAATAATATTGGAGTTCACAACCACAGTCACCTCTAGCTATCATCTTCAACTGCAGACTTCTCAACAGCTCTTAGTGATGGTTTATCTGGATGGAAAGACAAAGTTTTCCAAGATTTCTCTTCATTTTATCCTCTTCCCAAGACAAATATTATGATCATTTCTCTCCAAATTTTCACTTTGGTCTTTTTCAAAGATGATAGGTAACTCATTCAGTATTTCACCAAAGTTCTATTTTCTGTGTGTCCCACAGTCTTTCTATGAAAGTTAACTATCTCCAGGTGAAAGTTAAATTGTCTCTCCCCAAGATTCTATTGTTTCTTAAAGCCAGAAAAAACAGTATTCAAGATCTCAGTAAAAAAAGATTGTTAAAGCTGGTATTACTTATAGTCAGAAAAAGTTCCATTGCTTGACGCCAGTTCTCAGCAGTAAGGAGGGGCAGGGCAGGTTATGTGCATAACCCCCCTGACTATTCTCACTGTAGCAGCTGGTTGCTTCTGAGTGCACACAAGATTTTGGCTCAGCTTTATACATCTGCAGATCCTCATCTGGCCCCTCCTTATCAAGAAGAAAACAACATAAATTGGAAACTACTACCTCCCACTTACTTTTCTCCTTTCTGCAGCCCATAGAGAAGGGGCACTTTTTATTCAATCTTTTCTGAAGTGTAGAGATTGATCCTCTCTTGCCCTCAAGAGCCTACTTGTCTTGTAGACCTTAACTGATTGCCTTAAGGATCAGAGGTAGGAATGGGAGATGGAGCATATACAGTTATTATTCCCTTGGCCCAATAATCTGGCAAATCCTCAGATCTATAGGTCTGATTTGGTGAAGTGGTTACAAGAAAGAGTCGGGGTTTTTTTTGCTAGCAACTAAGAATTTAGTTGGGTGTTTTGCTGTCATTGTTTCCCTAATAATACCTAAGCCTAGGGCAAGCTTTATATTCCTCCAGCACTTTTCTTTTCTGGAGATAATTAATGGGTAACCAATTTCATTTAACTTCAAAAATCTCACTAGTTTGAGCTCATTTTGTATCATATTTGGTAGTTGGTGAAACTGAAATTGAGAAAAACAAGCATTCCCAAGAGGAAAGAAGCAATAAACCGAAAAGGCTGGAAGCTACTTTTCATTTCATACACCCTCAATTCTAATAGGGCTCTTCAATTCTTCAGACATATTTTTCATCTGAAACAAGGCATTTCTAAAGAAACAAGAATAACATCAAGAAGTCATCTGAAGGAATATGGCCTTAATGAAAAAAATTATAAGAGAGAGAGAGAGAGAGAAATGAACAGTACTTAGCTAGCAGTACTAAAATGAATTCTGAAACCAGCTTATTCCTCTTAGGAAATGCTAAAATGCTCATCCTGGGTACTTAGTTTCCCTGACTGTGATATTACCAGTTAAGGCAACCATGAAGTGCTCAGACTGCCTTTATTAGCATCTTTAAGATACTTAAGATGGGAATCCAGACTTTCCCAGACTGCCTTTTTGTCTGTGTTGTGCCACAGTTCTTTTTATTGTCCTGCCTCAGTTTCCCTGAATTGTTCTCCCTTAATCCCCCTGGTTTACAACCCCCTCCTGATCATTAGGACTGATATAACATGGGGCTAGTTAGTCTAAGGTTATAAATTGTAAATGTGCAAACTCAAGATAAGGGGGAGTTCAGACTTCCTGACTCCTAACTCCTCCTAAGTCATCAAGAATTTATACTTCTACCCCCCCCCCCAACCTGTCAGAACTGGATTGATGATCCCTGCCTGGAGATTCCTGCTCACCAGAGTTTGGACTCCAACTCCTCCCCTGCCTTTGTTTAGCTACCAGAGCTTAGAGCTATATATATGTCATTGAAAACTCACATTTTGCTTTGGGCATCAGCCCTGGGGGCATCATGCCCCTAGCACAATCTCTCCCTCTCAGAAATCCAAAGAAAATATTAAAATCTCTCTAATTTCTATCTTGCCTCAGTTTCTCTGGCATTACAGTTAGTCTCTTCAAGGCAGTCTTGCCATCTCAGTATACATCCTTGTTCCTGCCTTTATTTTTCCTCCTCTCTTGAGAAACCCCCACATTACATTTCCCATATAAAAGAAGAGCTTATGACAAAGATTTTTGCTAAGTCCTTTTCAGGGCTAAGCCCACCATGAGGCAGGTACTTTTCAAAGCATCTTTCCTTTAATGGTGTCTTTCTCCTTACCATAAATAATTCGGGTTAGTTTGCTAAACTCCTCTATGGATTTAGCCTACTTACACTTTGTGGAATATTCCAATAATGGCTTCTTCAAAGTCCCTTTACTTGCTAATTATGTTGCTCTCCCAAATCTATTTCATATTTACCACTCCTGGTGCCTATTTTACCTTTTTATTTTGTAACCTCTTGTTTTAAATAAAAATATTTTTTAGCAAAGAAAACACCCTTGTAGGAATTGGTACTCTGACCCCACCAGTACCAAATCTCAAACTATACTACAAAAAAAGAAATATCAGAACTATTGGTGCTAGTTGAAGAAGAGAAAACAAAATAATAGAACATATTAGGTGCACAAGATCCACAAACAAATATACATAATGACATAGAATTTGATCAACCCTGAGAATCTAACTACTTGGAAAACTGACAAACAGGCTGAAAAGTATTAATTTTTGACTATCATCTCATACCATTAACCACAAAAAACTCCAAATGGATACAGGACCTACATATAAGAGGTTATAAGAAATTAGAGGAACTTGATAGTTTGAACACAGGCAGATCACTCAGCTCCCAAGGGAAAAACCTAAACTTTGTATCAGATGTTACAGCTTTTGTTCATTTTTCCAAAAAGGGCCAATACATCAATGATATCTTGACTTGCAAAGTGAACTGAATTTAAATTTAAATTTAGAAGGAAGAATTACATAAAGTCATCAGCTTCATTTTCACTTTCTAAGTCATCAAAGTCCAGTGGCAGGACAAAAATCAAAATAACTATGATAGACCTGGATGTACTGGGTGACCTTGGTATCTTTAATGTGTATTTAAAATGTTCTAGACTCTGTTTCAGCTGCTTTAGTGGTCATTGGTACAAATTGTTCTCATCTATCCATTCCACTGGGGGAAGTCTTCACATGCTAGGGGTAGACATCCCTCTCACCCATCAATGGGTATAAAACCTGCCACTTACTCTCAACCTGGCTTAGCCCATCTGATAAGATAAATTACTGGGGTGTGGCCACTGATCATACTATGTAGCCTCTCAGAGTCATAGGTAAGAGAGTTGGATGAAGATAGAAAAGCAGCTTTGAAAAGGTCTTGGCAAGTCTTCCCTGAATCCCCTATACACCTCTTTGTATTAGATAAAATAATGATCAATGACAAACTATGAAGTGATATCTTTTCCAAAAAGCCATTCAGAAGCTCATAGGCAATAGAATAGGGAACAATAGGAAAAAGGGGTTTCCAATAAAGCCAGTACTTGTGTGGGCAAATCTGGGATCTTTCCTTTATATTCAGAAAAGTATATAGTCTGCAAGGTTCTATGTAAAAAAAGAATAAAGATAGAGGATTCTCCTCAAAAAGTCTTAAAGTGAACAAAAAGCATCAAACTGTTCAAAAGAAAAAATCCCAAGGTACTCATAAACATAAAGTTTGCATTTTTGGACACCTGGGAAATGGCCAGAAATTCCATAGAAAGTACTGACAATTCAGCACTCAGAACTTCAGAGATCCAGGAAAATCTAGCACTGAGAGGTGGAAGTCAAGTCAGGAACCTGGGAAATCTGAAAAAGACTAAAGAAGGAATGACCAGCCTATGCAAAAATGCTGCAAGAAAGTGAACTTAGCCCTGGCACAAAGAGCAAATTCAAGAATTAAAGCTGCAGAAGTAAGTAAAAACTAAAAGATGCCTATGTAGAATATTTTTTAAATGGAGATCTGGAGAATACCTCAAAAGAAGTAGTAACTTTAAAATCAGAAGTAGAGACTCAAAAGGAATAAATTGGATTTTCCATTGACTTTGTGAATATCAAGAAAAAATGAAGCAATAGAAAAAGTATTTTTCAGGAAAAAAGTAGGAAAGAGAATAAGTGGCTTAGAAGAAAATGTAGCAAATCTTATTCAAGAAATAGATATTTAGAATAGACCAAAAAGAAAGCTATGAGACAGCAAAAAATGCTCTAAGGGTATGACAATATGGAGGGTGGATTAAGGAAACAAGCATCAAATAAACATAATTTTATCTGAAAGGGTCAAATAATTGCATATACATAAACAGTTTGGTATAAAAAGATAATTTTTTAAAAGACATTAAATTCAAAAAGGAAACAAGTGTGGCTGGAAGAGGCATGTTTAAGACAAACGGTAATACAGAGGGAATAGTCATAAAATAAATTTCCTGATGCTGAAGGTAGGATTAAAGAGGGGGAGGGAAAGAAGAAGAAGGGGGAGACTTACAAAGAGCCAGATTCTAATCACTTGGAGAATGGCTGAACACACCGTAATATAAAAATGTGTAATGGAATATTATTGCACTGTAAAACACAATGAAAGAGATTATTTCATAAAATCCCAGGAAGTATAGATTCATACAGAAAGAACTGGACAGAATCAGGAGAACAATTTATATGATGACATAACATTACAAAGAAAACAGCTCTCAATGACTTCAAGACCTTTGATCAAAGCAATGACCAACCAAGTTTCCAGAACTATTATGATAAAGCATGTTATATAACTTCAAACTGAAGTGATGGATTCAAAGATGGACAGAAAGAGAACTATATTTTTAGGCACTATCATTCTGTGGCTTTGCTTTGTTTGATTATGCTAATTTGTTACAGGTGTTTATCCACCACTGTTTTTACTTGTTGAAGAAGAAGGACAGTGGGAGGGTTAGCAAAAGAAGAGAGAGCTCAAAGACTATTGAAAACAATTGTTTTAAGATTTTAAAAAATAAGGGAAAACTACAGCAAGACAGCTAGAACAAAGACAAGCAGGACAATTTTGAAAGGAATAAGTGAAATTTATATAATATATGTATACATATGTATATATATGTATATATATATGCATATGTAAAAGCAAATTATAAAAAGAGAGAATCATGGTTTCATATACAATCCTCTTTTTCTGTTCTTTTGTCCATAGGTAAGTGATCAATTTTTTGTGTATGAGTTCAGAATAAAAATTGTTTAAATAAAAAGAGTCGTGAAATGTAAAACTCTAAATTATAGACTTTGATCAGAATTGATTGAGGAACCACCTCATACCTATCAGATTAACTAAGATGATAGGAAAAGATAAAATAAAAGTTGAAGGAGATATGGGAAAACTGGAATGGTAATGCATTGTTGGTAGATCTGTGAATTGATCCATTCATTGTGGAGAGCATTTGGAACTATGCCCATCAAACTGGGTATAACTTTTGATCTAGCAGTGTCTCTACTGGGTCTGTATCCCAAAGAAATCATAAACGAGGGAAGAGGACCCACATGTGCAAAAATGTTTGTAGCAGCCCTTTTTGTAGTGGCAAGGAACTGGAAATTGAGTGGATGGATGTCCATCAATTAGGAAAGGGTTGAATAAATTATGGTATATGAGTGTTATGCAATATTGTTCTAGAAGAAATGATGAACAAGCTGATTTCAGAAAAGCCTGGAAGGACTCACAAGAATGGATGCTAAGTGAAGTGAACCAAGATAACATTTTACACAGTAACAACAAGATTATATGATAATCAACTGTGATGGACTTGATTCTTTTCAAGGATAAGGTGATTCGAGTCAATTCCTATAGACTTGTATTAGAAAGTGCCATCCACATCCAGAGAGAGAGAACTATGAAGACTGAATGTGAATCAAAGCACAGAATTTCAACTTTTTGTGTTTGCTTGGTTTTTTTCCCCTTTTGATCTAACTTTTTTTTTTTTTTTTTTTTTTGCTTAGCATGACAAATATAGAAATTCATGTAGAAGAATTATATATGTTTAACCTATATCAGATTGCTTGATGTCTTGGAGAGTGAAGGGGAAGAAGAAAGAGAAAAATTTGGAATATAATGTTTTGTGAAGGTGAATACTGAAAATTATCTTTGCATGTATTTGGAAAAATAAAACACCATTAAAATAAATAAGATATTCTAAAAGTTTTCTTTTGCATACATACCCTTTGATCCAGCAGTGTGACTACTAGTCTATATCCCAAAGAGATATTAAAAGAAGGCAAAGAATCCAATGTTTACAGAATTTCTTTTTGTGGTGACAAGAAATTGGAAATTGAGTGGATGTCTATCATTTGGGAAATGACTGAATAAGTTATGGTATATGAATGTAATGGAATGTTATTGTTCTATAGAAATGATGAGCAGGCTGATTTCAGAAAGACCTGGAAGGACTTCTATGAAGTGATGCTAAGTGAAGTGAGCAAAACCAGGAGAACATTGTACATAATAACAAGAAGATTATGTGGTGATCAACCATGAAGGACTTAGTTCTTTTTTAGTAATACAGTAATCCAAGACAATTTCAGTAAACTTGGGATGTAAAATACCATCCATATCCAGAGAAAGAACTATGAAGACTGAATACAGATATCATTCTCACTTTTTTATTTCTTTTTTTCCTTTTCATGGTTTTTCCTTTTTGTTTTGATTTTTCCTTCATAGCATGACTAACATGGAAATATGTTTAAAATGACTGCTGTATTGGGAAGGGGAAATGTAGAGAGAAAAAGAGAGAAAAAAAATTGAAATTCAAAATCTTGTAAAAATGATTTTTTTTTCATTTTTGTTTGAAAGTTGAAAACTATCTTTACATGTAATTGGAAAAATAAAATACTATTCAGAAGAAAAATCAGAGTTGAGTAGAAATTTTGAAATGCAAAAACAGAAGTAAAGAAGAACTTAGAAAGGTAAAAATATATTAGAGCAACTGAAAGTAGCTGTATGATGAGAACATTCTAAAAAGAAAAAACCATATCAATGAAACATTTTAAAACAAAAAAAAGAGAACAGAAGAAAAAATTAGAAAGAAACAGATAAGCAACAAACATTTGGAATTAACAGAAGGAATTTATTATCAAAACGAAGACAACTATATATACGTAAGGGTTTCATTTAAATTATAGGGGAAGCTTGATGGTGCAGTAGGTAGAGCACTAGCCTTGAAGTCAAGAAAATTTGACTTCAAATCTAGCCTCAAATGCTAAATGTGTGACCCTGGGCAAATCAGTCTTGAAACCCAAATTCTCTTGAAAGTTATTTTAAAATGTGTAATATAAATAAATGCTTGTTAAGTTCAAAATAATGAAAAATAAATAAGATTAAAATCCTAAACCTAAACCCAAACAACAACAACAACAACAAAACAAAACAAAACAAAACAAAACAAAACAAAACAAAACAAAACAAAACAAAACAAAACAAAAAACCAATAGCCAGAGAGAATGGGAACAACTGGCTGCCCTGGAGAGAAAATGTGCCGCCCACAGGCAGACTTCAGTTCCTGCCCTTTTTGGCATTTAAAAAAAAAAAAAAAAAAAAAATTATCCTTTGTGGTTGAGACATTAGGCCCTGTTCCAGTGACACAATTTTTCTGTGGGAGCAGTCCCTTAACATACAGAAGATGAAACTCAGGGCCTCAACAGCATGGGAGCTAGACAACTGACCATAGGACAATTAAGCCAATGATTCAATTGAAAGTCACTTAGAGAAGAGCTAAAGCACCAGTCTCTTGAGCAGATAAAAGCTGTGATAATTGTCTTATCTTGGGGAACCATGAGAAAGAAAGAAATAATTACAAGATACCTCCTACCTCTGCACCAAGTTGAAGAGATCCTTGATTGAACCAAGTACCTGACATATAGAGCAGACACTGGATTTGCTGAAATTGCACGAACTAAAGAGACTAGAGCTAGTGAAACCTTATTGCCCTCCTTCCCTTTTTTCTTTTTCCTTTAGAGAGATAGGTGTGTTTGTTTTCCAAATCCCTAAGAGTTGATTTGTTTTCTTTTGTTTTTAGAGCTGGTTTAATTAAGAGAAATGTTAACCATTGCATTACTGATCTACTTTCATTACTCAAATGCAGCTGAGAATGGCAAACAGATGGGACAGAGAATGCCAAATAGAGAAATGGAAATTGTCAGAACAATTTTCATGCAAAGGAAAAAGAAATCCTCCACAGGAAAGAGTTAAAGGAATGACTACAAATAAAGCCACTCTCAAAGAGAGTTCCACACAAGAGTGGGAACCAGTAAGTAGTGACTAGCCCTCCATAGCATCTTGACAACACCCCATTTTACACCAGAGTGAGATGCAAAAAAAAAAGGATTTGGACCAGAAGACCCATAAATTCTCTTCTAGCTCTAAATCTTATTCTATGACCATGAGCTAGTGTTATCTTGGTAGACTTCAATTTCCTTATCTATAAAATAGGGATGATAGTGTCTCTAAAGATAAAAACAAACGCTAACACTAATGAAATTTATAGTACATATAAGGGACAACATTATTACTACCTTTTAAAATTAATATAAATAACTTGTCTCTTATAACAATTAATAAAGACATTTTTGCTATATCTAGCACAATCAAATTTAACCTCATCCAAAAAAAAAAAATTTACAGGTCATTTATCGCCCTGTGAAATGATGAATGTAAGGATTAGTTACAACCATTTTATAAATAAGGTAACAGAATTTCAATGGACTTCCTAGCGTCACAGAGTTAGTAAGAGATAGGTTGGTAACTCAAATTCATGGTTTCTGATTAAAAGATCCATGGTCTTTCTAGTATACCATACCATCTCTATTACTAGGCAGAAGGAGGTCCCGAGATCTAGAAGAGAATGCTATATACCATCTGGGATATAGTAGTTCAGGGCACTTGGGCGGCACTAGATAGAGTGTTGTAGTACTCTTCCTGAGTTCAAAACTGGACTCAGGCACTTACTGCGGGACTGTGGACCAGTTACTTAATCCTGTTTGCTTCCATTATCTCATCTGTAAAATGAGCAGGAGAAAGAAATGGCAAACTACTCTGGTATCTTTGCCAAAAAAAAAAAAAAAAAAAAAACCAACCCAAATGAGATCATAAAGAATCAGCCATAATTGAACAACAACAATAACAATAAAAACAACAAAAGAATAGCTCAGGGATTTGTTAAAGCCACTACATCCACAAGATGTAATTGATATGCCACTGTCTTTATGAAATCCTCCCTAATTTCTCTCTTTACCCAGCTAGAAGTAATCCTAAAATTCCTGGATCTCTTGTGACATTCTGAATGTATTAAATTTATTTAAACTAAATTAAATTTAATTTAATTTAATTTTAATTTAAATTAGAATTTATTAAATTCTACCCATCTTATTATTTTAACATGTTGTATATTTCTCAAACTAGAACTGTTGTCATTTTTCATGTTTATATCTTTAATGCCTAATAAAATATATTAAGTACATAGTAAGGATTTAATAAAAGTATATGCTGAACTGAATCAAAACTCTTTATAGAAAAGACATTATCTTCCTACTTATTTTGATTAATAATTCCAAAACTAGAATCTTAAATATACTACAGAGTAGGAATGGAGCAATTCACAGGATGATAAAATAGCTAGATCTCTTTTGATTTTATAGGGAAAATGAAAATTGGAAAGATGAGCATGTTTGATGCTCCTTCTATTGATACAAATGACAACACTTTTATGACTTAGCACATATCTGATGAGTATAACCAAAAATAAAGCACCAACCCAGAAGTCAGGAGGACCTGAGTTCAAATCTGACCTCAAACACTTAACAAGCTGTGTGACCCTGGGCAAGTCACTTAACCCCAATTGCCTCAGGAAAAAAAAAAAGAATATGGGGAAAAGGAAGGAACAAGGAAGGCTTGGGTCCTTCCTTAAAATGGAGTATAATGTTCAGGCTAGCTCTCTGGAGGGCCTCAGGATCAGTCAGAGTCAGGATCAATCCTTGGACTTTAGGAGGTGAAGTGAAGGAGGCAGCAAGGAAGCTTGTCAAAGATGGAACCTGGACTCTGGTGTTTGAAGCCTGAAGTCTCCCCTCCTGAGCATGTTGCAACAGAGAGTCGCTGATCCTCTCCTTCAGCCCCCCAATCCTTGCTTATGATTATTTCACCACAACACATTCAGCAAGTGCTGATGCATTTATAGAACCATTATCTCACATTGAGTAGGTAACTAGCCTTAAGCACTCTGCTGTCTTTTGATTCAAGTACACCTTTTCAGAGTTCCAGCCCTCTACATCTCCCACTTTCTTTTGTTTTAGAACACAGGTGGTCACATCCTCCCTGACTTCTCAGAAAGTGGGGTGAAAACACCAAAGGAAAATGGGGAATCAAACCAGATTTTGTTAGCAGGTTTCTGAAGTCTCACTTGAAACAAATATACATAACTCCATCAACATGGAAGATATTACACAAACACATAGTACTATAACACAAGATAATAGTGATGGCTCCCCCCACAGCTGGTTCAGTCTCAGTGTGGTGTAATAAACATGAATTATACATGCAAGTAGTGCTATAATAAACAATATGAATCAGCATGGTATTGTAAAAGATTTCCATAAGTCCTAGAAGGAGGGTATGTAAATAATAATTACACAATACATCTCCTTTAGCAGCCAAGAAATAGTCCAAAATCAATCTATTGTTCTAAATTACTTCATGTGTCAGGGAATCCAATGATTCCTGCAAGTTTTGGAAGTCCTGCAATAGTTTCATCATGTGTTAGGAAATCCAAATGATTCCTGAAGATTTTGAAGTCCAGTAACAGTCTTATCATATCTCAGAGAGTCCAATGATTCCTGAGGGTTTTGAAGTTCTGCAACAGTTTTATCAACAAGTTTTGATGTTCATGAGTAAAATATCATACTCATTGGGTTAACAATCATGATTTTTCAGTGGCACATATAGTCAGAGATGGAATCACCTGATGTTTCTTGAGTTTTCTTCTTTGTTTCAACATTTTTCTCTTTTTTCCACTGAATTTACAATTTTATCAAACTGCTGAGGGTAGGTCCTTATGTCCAGAGCCTCAAAATGTAGTGTGCTTCTTTCAGTGCCTCACATTCAGATGCAAAAATGTAGTGTCTGAGCTAGCTTTTTGGAGGATCTCTCTATAGTCTGAAATCTGAGCTTGAGCTCACACACACACACTCAAGTCTTCTTATTTCAAGTCCTCTCAGCCCTTAAATACCTTAGTACAATTACATCAATACAGCACACTGAGCATGTGCCAAACTATAGAACCATTACATCACCATATCACACTAAGTACTAAGAATATATGAACTAGAGAACCATTATCTCATCAATCACATTGAGTAAACATCCTATTGTAAGTATTCTTGTTTCAAGTATATTTTTCCAGAATTCCCCAATATCTGTGGTCCTCTACAAACTCATACTTGTGCCCTCTGACTATATATATTCCTTCTAACTGCTATAATAATGAAAAAGCTCTAATGAGTTGCAATCATCATCCTTCTATGTAGAAATATAAACAGATAAACCTTATTAAATCCCTTATGATATCACTTTCCTGTTTACCTCCTTATCTTCTCCAAAGTCCTATATTTGAAAATCAAATTTTCCATTCAGCTCTGGTCTTTTCATCACAAATATTTGAAAATCTTCTGTTTCATTGAATGACTACCTTTTCCTCTGAAGGATTATACTCAGTTTTACTGGGTAGGTGATTCTTAGTTGTAATCTTAGCTCCATTACTTTCCAGAATATCATATTCCAAGCCCTCCAGTCATTTAATGTAGAAGCTACTAAATCTTGTGTTATCCTAATTGTGGCTCCACTATACTTGACTTGTTTCTTTCTGGATGCTTGCAATATTTTTTCTTGATCTGGGAATACCAGAATTTGGCTGTAATATTCCTGGAAGTGTTTATTTTGGGATCTTTTTTAGAAGATGAATGGTTGATTCCATTCATTTCTATTTTTCCCTCTGATTCTAATATTTCTTGATAATTTCTTGAAAGATTTTGTACAGGCTCTTTTTTTGCACATGGTTTTCAGGTAGACCAATAATTTTAAAATTCTCTCTCCTGGATCTATTTTCCAGGTCACTT
The DNA here is from genome assembly GCF_048593235.1 of Sminthopsis crassicaudata. Taxonomy (NCBI): domain Eukaryota; kingdom Metazoa; phylum Chordata; class Mammalia; order Dasyuromorphia; family Dasyuridae; genus Sminthopsis; species Sminthopsis crassicaudata. Next base: position 312,456,642 of record NC_133620.1, on the reverse strand, counting down.
GTTTTTACAATGAGATATTTCCCATTTTTTCTATTTTTTTTTCTTTCTTTCCTTCTCTCTTTTTTTTTTTTTTTGTTTTACTTTATTGTATCTTGATTTCTTTTAAAAATCATTAGCTTCCATTTGCTCAGTTCTATTTTTTAAGGAATGAGCTTTTCATCAGTGAGCTTTTGTACCTCCTTTCCCAATTGGCCAATTTTCCTTTTAAGGCATTCTTTTCCTCATTAGCTTTTTGTATTTCCTTTTACATCACTCTCAATTTTCTTCTTAATTTTTCCTCTATCTCTCTTAGTTGATTTTCAAAATCCCTTTTGGGTTCTTCTATGGCCTGAACCCAATTCTTAATTTTTCTTGGAGGTTTTGAATGTAAGACCTTTGACTTTGTTATCATTATCTGAATGTGTGTTTTGGTCTTCCTTGTTACTATATTAACTTTCAATGGTCAAAACCTTTTTCTTTTGTCTGCTTATTTTCCTAGCCTATTATTCAGTTTTACTCTTTGTTAAAGTAGGGCTCTGTTTCCAGAGTGGAGGGTACACTGTCCCAAGTTTCAGGAGGTTTGTGCTGTTATTTTCAGATATCCTTCTAGGATCTAGTTGTTCACAAGCATTCTTATTTACCCTGGAGCTATTAGGAATGTCCCACCCTACTGTAGCTATAAGATCTAAAGCACCATTAGAGCTGGAGCTGGGGCTGTGCTGGCTCAGCCTGTGCTGACTCCCATCCTGTTGCCACAGCTCCTTTCTGCTTACCTTCTGAGTCTTCACTGTGTCCCCAGGCCCAACAGTTCAGACCTTCTAGGTCCCCTTTGGTGTCTCTGGGCTGAGAAGTCTGAAAGCCATCAGTACTGAAGCCATCAGTACTGACACTGATTCAGAGGTCTGGCTGGGGCCAAAGCTAGGTCCAGGTCCAGAGCTACACTGGCTTGGCCTGGATGTTGTATGACTGTATGTTGGACCCCCTACCCTGTTATCACAGACTTTTTATGCTGAACTCCTGAGTTGCCTTCAACTGGAAAATGTTCTACTCTATATTGTTAGGTGTTGTGATACTCTAAAATTTGTATAGAATCATTATTTAAAGGAATTTGGTGTTGGGGGAGAGGTTGGGTAAGTTTCTGTCTTTACTCCAACATCTTGGCTCTGCCTACTATATCAAAAGTAATGTTTTTTTTTTTTTTTAATTACATGAGGAAAGTTGGTATCAGAGCCTCAGATGGAACCTGAGCTTACCTGTCTCCAAATATAAGGCTTTCCCAATACACCAAGCTTGCATTAAACACAAGAAATATTTCTTATGTGTCAAGATAATAAAAAGAGATAAATTAGACTTTGTGATTACAAATCCAAAAATCCTGCCCTCAAGTTTTCATTCTATTGGAGAAATTTAATAAGCATAAAGATAAGTTAATGAAAGATTATATAAGAAAATGAATCAGTGGAAAGATGAAGAAAGGTTTCATAGAAAAGGTAGCCTTAAGCTAAACCTAAAAGGAAGATCAACTAGTCAATCAACAACAATGGATTATGTTCCTACTATGTGCTAGGACAGGCAATGTGCTAAGTGCTGAGGATACAAAGCCAAAAGTGAAAATGGTCCTGGACTTCAGGGAACTTACCTTCTGTTTTGGAGAGACATTATGTATATATAGGTACATACTCCATATATGTAACACCAATCTCAAGATATTCCCACACCTCCAGTGTGAATATTGTTACTATATTTTTAAGAAAGAATAGAATCTTGGGAAAAACAAGTTTGTCATTTGAAGAGAATTGTCATAATTGAAGAAAAACTGCATGATGCGTAGTGAAAGATTTAAAAGAACTTTTTCTGACAGACTAAATTAACCATCAAGGAAAAAGAACTTAAAGATATACTTTGAGAAAAAAAAAAAGTTTAACTCATTCTGTTGATAAGACATCCTGAGCTGAGAGCTGAGTTCTTGAGCTAAGCTTCCTGTGCCTATATAGGAATAAGAAGTTACTGTATTTGGTAAAAGTTGATGTAGACTGTGACTTTTCTCACAACTGATAAACTGGTGAAATATTTCAATGTCTGCTATTGTCGTCTATAGTTATCACTGATAATGAGATAATGATGATGAGGAGGAGGAGGAGGAGGATGTCATCTCCTTATTTTCTTCAGTATTTCTGGCATTCTCAGGTGGCCTATTGTTGATCAGAAAGGAAAGTGTGAACTATTGTTTCCCCCTTGCATCTCATCATAGCACCTAGGACATAATCATTGGTAATGAACTTAAAAATGCAGACACCATTTAGCCATGCTACAGCCTAGAACTTCCAAGCTGTTGTACTAAAAACACTATAAGAACAAAAATTTTTGTATCAGTGAAATAACCAATCAAGATTCTAGAGAACAGAACTTCCCAAGTCCTCAATTTATTAATTTTCAATTACTTATTCTGAGATGGTCATATCCTTCATTTTGCATCACCCACTACTGCCCCACTTTTATGTTCATGGACTCCAAAATGACTTTAAATGACCATCTTTTATCATGCTAATCCTAATCCTCACCATGATCTCCAATCGCTCTGACTCTCATTCTTTTCAAACTCATCATTTCTATACTTACTACACTTTTCTCCCTATCCTGACTCCTTGATGAATCATTTGAATGGCACAGTAGCATCCAAACTTAAATCCCTCAACACTGTCTTCATTCCTATTCATATGCTGCTGAATGGAGCTAAAGAAACATTATGAAGTTTTGCTGACTGGATTAAATAGAAATTTATGATTTCTCACCTAGGCCATCACTGCAATAAGGCAATCTTTTTTTTAAAAAACTGTCCCAATGAATTATCAATCCATTCATTATAGAAACAACTCTAAATCTTTTTATCCCACTTCAAATCTCCCATAGCATTCCATCCTCCTATTTGGGAGCTTTGCTTCATACTTCACTGAAAAAATTAAAGCTACTTCCCCAGAACTATTTTCTTCTCTCCTTATGTGACATTATTCAGATATCTTCCCCCACTATCTCCTCTTCTTCACAGTTTCACATGAAGAGTTGGCTTTTCTTCTTGCTAAGAAAAACTTCTGAACATATTCCTTAATCCCATTCTATCTTATTTTCCCCAGCAAATTGTCCTCTTGCTCCTATTCTCTTACTTACCTTCAATCTCACCCTGCTTTCCTCCTACCTATTAAAACACTGCTTCTCCCATTCTTCAAAAAAATAAAACTAAAACTAAAATCTCACTTGATCTCATGATTCCTGATAGCCCTTATCCTATGCTTCTTCTTCTTTTCAAGACTAAGCAACTTGAGATCAAGTCATCTACAATAGGTGCCTCCACTTCCTCTCCTCTCTATAGCAAACTGCAATCTGGCTTCTCACCAGAACTATTCTCTCCAAAATTCACCTAGAACTATTCTCTCCAAAATTACTAATAATCTCTTAATTACCAAACCTAGTAGCCTTTTCTTAATCCCTGTCCCTCTTCTCTACAAACTTTGATAGCAGATCACCACCCTTTCCTGGATAATAATCTCCTCTTTATTTTTATGGCATTATTCTCTATTGGTTCTCCTACCTATCTGAATGATTTTTCTTTTCTATATATTATTTTGCTTTGTGATCTCATCATCTGTCAATTATTCAATTATCATTTCTATGCAGATGAGCCCCAATTTTTTTGATCCAGTCCTAACCACTCCTACCAACCTCACTCTAATCCAGTCTCTTTTTCTCATCTCAACTCTTCAGTTACAAACTAGACTTCTTAAAGTGAATGCCCATAGATTTCTTAAATTTAAGATATCTAAAACAGAACTCATTATATTTCTCAAGAAACTATTAAAACAACAGAAAAAATAAAGTACACATTTGCATAGTTATGCAAAAAGAATTTCCATATTAGCCATGCCTAAAAATGTATGTTTCTTTCCTCATAGTAATTTCATACTATATCAAGAAGTGAATGGTCATTACATGTTTCATCGTCATTCTTTTGAACTCATTTGGTATTTCATTAATCAGAATTCTAAAGTCTTTCAAAGATTTGCTCCATATTGTTGTCATCATTATGTAGCTTCTTAGTTTTATCTGCTTTTGATCTGCATCAGTTCATAAAGGTCCTCCAAGATTTTTTGATAGATGATATTTTTGGACATGGCCAATGTAGAAATTCGATTATCTTGACTAAAAATGTGTCGTGTATGGGAGAGAGAGAAAATAAAATTTTGTTCATAAAAATTATTATAATTTTATGGAAAGTTTTAAATATAATTGTTAATAAAGGACAGAAATTGTTAATACTAAATGTAATATGTATCTCCTCCACTCCCTTAAATGATCCTGGTAAAGTCAGAATTCCTAGCATTCCTATTCTCAAGCTATTTAGTCTCCCTAAGGTTGAGCTGAACTATAACCCAAGTCTCCCTTGAATAGGATCTCAGCTCCAGATGTCTCTTCCATTGGAATAAGGCTTTTCCTTGCCTAGATTGAAAAGGAAGACTGGGATCTCATGATCAGGTTTTGTGATCTCATCTGTCTCCTCCTCCTTTCCTCCAAAAACTATAAAAAACTTTTCATGCGTTTCTTTAGTTGGGAAATCCAATGAGCTTCCTCCGATTTTGCAGGCCTTCCACCTTGTTATTGAAATTAAATATGCTTTATTCCTCAACTAATAGCTTTGATTTATTTAAGAACTTCACAAATATTAAAAAATAACATACCTTCTGACTGGGAAAGATAGGTGGCACAGTGGATAGACCATTGGGCCTGGGGTCAACAAGACCTAAAAGTAAATCCAGCCTCAGATACTGACTAGTTGTGAGATTCCAACCAAGTAATTTAACATTGTTTGCTTCAGTTTCCTTATCTGTAAAATGAGCTGGAGAAAGAAATGACAAACCACTCCAGTATCTTCAAAAGGAAAACCCCAAGTCATGAAGAATTAGACACAACTGAAGGGACTCAACAACAATAATAACAATCCCTTGATTGATTTAGAACCCAAGATGATATATGTATATACATAATAAGGGAATGAGTGAAAGAACTAGTGCAAATAAGCTAGTGTATATACTCAATACTCACAGAGACAAATGTACTAGAGCCAGTTCCAGCATGTATACCCTGGGAATCAGCAAAAGCTACAAATCAGGACTTGACTGGGGGGGGTGTTATTTTTTAATTGTTTAGACTCAAAAACCAAATGTTAATTGTCAGATTAAATTTTAAAGTGTTGTTGAGGTTTGACCATATATGAAGGTAGCCACTCTAAATAAATACAAGGTAGTCTTGAGGGGAGACACTTGCTACTTGGGAATATATTGTTGTTATTGTTTTATTATGTCTGGCTATTTTTTATTTGATTTTAGGTTTTCTTGGCAAAGATACTGGAATGGTTTGTTATCTCCTCCACTTCATTCTACAAATAAGGGAACTGAGGCAAACTTGGGTCCTTCTGACTCCAGGTCCTGCATTTTATCATTTGCACCACCAAACTGCTTTTGGGGAATAAAGAAGGGCTCTAAAAGAGCTGCTCTCAAAGAAACTAGAAGTTCTAGGAAGTGGAAGTAAGGAGCAAATGATTCTATAGGTACAGGAAATAAACTGTTCAAGGGCACAAAAATTGTTAATACTAGTGTCATATAGGAGTCAGAATAAGACCAGTTCAGCTAGATGATTTTGTGTAATAAAACTGGAACCACAGATGAGATACAAGTTATGAAGAGCTTTGATACTACAGTTAATAGGAAGCCAATGGAGTTTATTGAGCTGGGGAAATAACAGCATCAAACAGATACTTTAGGAATATCACTTGGCAGCTCTATAGATTGGAGAAGGAAAGGACTTGTGGCAAGAAGACCATTTAGAAAGTTATTGCAGGATCTACAAGATAGTAGATTTTACAATTTCTCTATATTGCCATTAACTCCCAAATTTCCAAAAATGAATGAATGAATGAAAATCATTTACTAAGTGCTTATTATTGTGTTAAAACGCTGTACTTATTAATCAGATAGTCATTGCACTCAAGGAGCTATATTCTCAAGAGAGAATTTGGGGAAAGAATGAAGAGGGACATAAACACACCTTTTCCAAATGCAGTGAAAGTGTTGTAATACAGTTCTCCAAGCAAGAAGTGAAAGAGGTTGTGGAAAGGATATGCATGTGGCAATGAGACAGAAAATAATTGGAATAGAAGAGGCTGCATATACTCAGGGAATGTAATAAATTAAGTGGTTTCGTTCTCAGGAATGGTATTCAGAAGTCAAGTTTGGAAGGTGGAACAATTGCAGGAAGGAAAAAAAAGCTGGGCAAAAAGGAGGATGCAGGGAGCAGCTAGATGTGCAGTGGACAGAGAACCAGTCCAGGAGTCTGGAGAACCTGAGTTCCAATCCAGCCTCGTAACACTTACCACTTACCACTTACTTACTCTGGGAAAGTTACTTGATCCCAATTGCCTCAAACAGGCAAACAAAAAAAAGAGGATGCATATAGTCCCAAAGAAATTATGTACCATTTATGAATCATCTACATAAATGTGATAATTAAACTGATAACAGCTAAACAATTTCTCAGTACAGAAGAATGAGACATAGAGAACCTTGGGGATCACCCACAATTAGAAGAGAGGACTGACAGATTAAAGATAACCTAAGGAGAACATGATAAATCATGATAAACCTGATACCATAATGCAAGAAATAATACAAGAAAATGGCCCAGAACTTCTGAAAAAAAAAAAAAAAGCAAAAAACAAAGCATCTAATTCTAACACAAATTAGTACTAATACTAAGCTTCAAATTCTTGTTTAAATTCAATACAATCTCACTGGCAAAGAAATTCTTCACGTGGTTAGGAGAAAGACATTTAAATATGAGGGAAATGAAATCTGAATAAGACAAGACTTCCACACAAGAAAATAGCATATTTTTAAAAAGTAAAAGGGAATTCAAGCTGCAGCCCAGAATGACAAACCCAGAAAAATAGAGATTAAAGATCAACCAAACAAAAGAGAGGAATTTTAGATAATTCTGAAGTGGAAAAAAAAAAAAAAAAAAAAAACAGGAGAAAAAAAAAACACCCTAGGAAAATGGAATATTTGAAAAGTAAATAAGTATAATTATCGAGGAAACAACAAACCATTAAATAAATATCAATTTACAAATTATTTTAAGAAAAAGACTGACAAATGGAGTTTAAAAAATAGATCAAGTGATTTTTAAAAAAGCATACAAGAGGGCCGCTAGGTGGCACAGTGGGTAAAGCAGCTGACCTGAAGTCAGGAGGGAGCAGAGTTCAAATCTATTCTCAGACACTTAACACTTCCTAGTTGTGTGATCCTGGGAAAGTCACTTAACCCCAATTGCCTCAACAAAAAAACAAAAAAACAAAAGCATACAAGGAAATAGAAAAGTAAGCAGAACTTAAATAGGAAAAGTGAAGATGGAGGACCAGAACATTTTTTAAGGAAAAAGGAAAATTAATTAATTTTCAAATTAATAAAAGTAGAGAAAAGTTGATTCCAAATTTAAAAAAAATCTTGAAATTGCTTTTAAAAAAATCATTGTATATACCACATTCTTCCTTTGACTACCAAGATACTACTTTACTACTTTTCCTCCCTCTCCAATCCAAACAACCCTTGTGTAGGTATTCTTCTCTTTTCTCCCTTATGTTCCCTCCCTTCTCTTTACTAACTTTTTTATATTTCTTCTGCTTTTATCTCTCCTTTCTTCTATAGTCACTTTTACTCTACATGTATTGATCTTCCAGTTGCTTTCTTCCCAGTCATCTTTTGGCACTTTGTCGTCTCTGAGACATAAAGGCCTTGAAATGCCCTTCAGTCTCCCTCCCAATTACATCTCTTCCCTTTGATCCAACAAATGTTAAAACCTTCTTCAACCTGAGAAATGTTACTCCCTAATATTGTTCTACTAAGAACTTAAGAGGTTTTCCAAACTTTATTTGCACCCAAGAACAGATGAAGCCTTGGCAAAATTCCCCCCCAATTCCATTCAACTGATATAATATTGTCTTTAGTTTTCTAACTCTGAAGGAAGAATGAAACCAAAACCAAAAATATCTTTACTCAGCCTCTTCTGCTACCTGCATCTAGCATCACCAATCCCAATAATCAACCTCTTCTAGAAAAGAGCTTTCTCTTTCTTTTGGGTTATCAACCCAAAATACAGTAATTTTCCCTTTCTCTTTATCCCACTGAAAGTTTCATCAATTCTCTCAGCAACTACTTATCACATTAAAGAGCTAAGCATCAGCTCAGAATATACTCGGGGAAACAGAAAAGCTTTAACTTCCCTCTCCTCCAGCTCTCCTTCTGGAGAAATCTCATGCCACCCCATGTCCTACCCAGCTAGTAGAATAGGGAATTGAGTTTCAACACTGGCATCAAGGTCATTCTCTTGTCACACTACTCCTTGAGGCAGCTGTGAATGGGGAGTTTATTGACAAGATACACAACATAGAAAGAAAGTTTGGGCTGAGTCCCGGAGGGAAGGTTGAGGTGTTCATATCAGGTAGATTTCTGCATGAATCACTTGCTACAAATGCCACAGAAGGTATTAACCTTGGAAGTTCATGTAGCTGCTTCTATGGTGTGACTTCTCACATTGAAGGTACATGAAGATGAAGAGCTGAGTCCTGATTTTACCCCAGCTTTTTCTACACCTTGAAACTCTTGTGGAATCTTAATACTTCAATGAATTTCCAGGCTGGGAATTTCCCCTAATTCCCCACTAAATCCCCTCTAATTATATTGCTACAGCTCATAGTGACTGCTTCTGGAGCTTCATCTTCCAGCCCAAGGATCATCGCTAGGAGGTCTAACTGACCTCCTAGAAACAAGAACAAACCCTCTCCTTTCCTTCTATATCTTGTCAAGCTGTAACAGGCCCTGGAAGGTAGAATCATGGGCCTTTGATGGCAGATGTCATGGTGCCAGGAGAGGGGCTCTTCTGTATTTGGTGGAGGGGAAATTAGTTAGGAAAATAGTGTCCTGCCCTTCTTCCTAGCCCAATACCTGACCCCCAACTCAGACACAGTTTCTGTGGAGACACAATGGTGATATTACATCTAGGAAAGGAGTGAGGAACACTCCTAGAAGCAGAACTTAAAAACTATAGAATAAGATCCATAACTCCTCTAGTCGTTCTATTTCACAAGACAGAATTCCAGATTGGGAGATACCTAAATTGGAGAAGGAGGCAGAGGATTATGGAGAAGTAGGTGATGTACCCTTTTTGAACCCATGGGTGAAAAGTAAAGGGATAATGATTATCACAATTGTTTTAGCAAAAAAAGAGGAGCTGCAAGAGAATGGGAAAGGCAACAAAGGAGAGGAATTAATATCCCTCAAAAGAAAGGCCAAGAGGAAGAGTCTCAATCCAATATTAAAGAGCCTTCCTATTGGGAGAAAAGAGGTACATAATATTGATAAGAGAATAAGGACATTATAATGGGCTTAGTCTGGGAGATGACCCATATTTTCATAGTACTTTGCATCTTTGGGTAACTTTCTGGCCCTGAAAGAATGAGTGACTTCCTCTAGGCAACTTACACTCAAAATGTGGGGAGTTAGATGGAGGAAGAGGGTGAAGACATGAAGTCAGAAATGAGATGGCCAGTTGAAAGGGGGATGATCTTGGGAAGAGCAAAGAATAAGATGGAACTATACAATTTGGGACACAGGATAATTTTGATCATGGAGCAATGCTTACACTTTCCTCACAAACTGAGCATTCAACAGAATAAAAGAAACCACCAAACAAAATTTATGAAGGCAAAAATATGGAAACTGACCAGAAGAGGGAGTTCAAACCTGATACTTCAAAAGCTTTATTTCCTATTGGTCACCCAGAGGAATTAAAGAAAGAACAAATAAGGTTAGAGACCATAAAAGAATAAAATTCCAGAAGAGAATGAAAGGGAAGAGAACTGATGAGAATAACAGAGAAAGAAACATTTCTTAGAAGATGGCTCAGAAAAAATTAACAAACCATAAGAAGTTGTAGGGGAGGAGGAAAAGGAGAAAGATTTAGAATTAACTACTTAATGGAGAGAGAAAAGAGAAAGAAAAAAAAAGAGGGGAAGAAATTGATAAGTAATTTGACAATAAGAAACTGACCATAAGAATGATAAAAGGAATGGCTTCAGAAAAACCTGAGAAAATATGAAATAATACAAAGTGAAGTGAAGATAATCAGAGAAACATCTTATAAAGAAAATAATTTTGAAAGACATAAGAACTTTAACCAATATAATAATGAACAATAATAATTTCAAAGGACCAATGATGAAGTAAACCTTTTTATAAGGATGCAATGGACTCAAGATATAGATGAAACACACATTTAGGATATGGCTAATAGAAGTATTTGTTTTGCTTGACCATACATATTTGTTATAAAGCTTTTGCCTTTCTTTTCCCAATTGAGTAATGAGAATTTGGGGAGGAGAAAAATGGGGAGCTAGTGATAGCACTACCAAAAATAAAGAGTATTACTGAAACACTTTTTAAAATTTAAAGAAAATAGAAGTTCAAAAGGAGATACAAAAAAAGAAAGATAGCTTTGAAAGTATCATGCTTTACCCTTTGACCCAGCAGTGCTAACACTGGGCTTATATCCCAAAGAGATCTAAAAGAAGGGAAAGGGACCTGTATGTGCAAGAATGTTTGTGGCAGCTCTCTTTGTAGTGGCCAATAACTGGAAACTAAGTGGATGTCCATCAATTGGAGAATGGCTGAATAAATTATGGTATATGAATGTTATGGAATATTATTGTTCTGTAAGAAATGACCAACAGGAGGAATACAGAGAGGCTTGGAGAGACTTACATCAACTAATGCTGAGTGAAATGAGCAGAGAACTAGAAGATCACTATACACTTCAACAACAATACTGTATGAGGATGTATTCTGATGGAAGTGGATATCTTCAACATAGAGAAGAGCTAATCCAATTCCAATTGATCAATGATGGACAGAATCAGCTACACCCAGAAAAGGAGCACTGGGAAATGAGTATAAACTGTGAGCATTTTTTGTTTTTCTTCCCAGATTATTTTTACCTTCCGAATCCAATTCTTCCTTTGCAACAACAACAATAACAACAAAATTCGGTTCTGCACATATATATTGTACCTAGGATATACTATAACATGTTTAATATGTATGGGACTGCCTGCCATCTAGGGGAGAGGGAAGGAGGGGAAAATTCAGAACAGAAGGGAGTACAAGGGATAATGTTATAAAAAATTACCGATGCATATGTACTGTCAAAAAAAAGTTATAATTATAAAAAAAAAAGAAAGAAATGATGAGCTCAGTGATCTTAGAAGAAATGGAAAGACTTACATGAAATAATGAAGAATGAAAAGAGCGGAGCCAAGAAAACATTGTATACAGTAGCAACAACATTGTTTTAAGAATGACTTTGAGCATTTGGATTATTATCTAAACTCAAATTAACTGTACAGAACATATGATAAAAGATGTTGTGCACATCCAGAGAAAGAACTGATAAATAGAAATAGGTATAGAATAATTTCTTATACAAATACCTATTTCTTTAATGATAGCTATCTCTAGGGTGGGTGGGAGAGACAGGAGGAATTTTTTTAAATGGAAAAAACCCAGAAATTTACATGATACTTTTTTATATATTTGGATGGAAGAGTAAGTAGTACATGACTGATTTGCAGTTTCATGTGCAATCATCTATGTTATCGAAATGCTTGTATTGTTATACAAATTGAACATAAAATAAATTTTTAAAAAGAGAATGGTATTATAATAGTCCCAATATTGGGGAAGAGAGATTAAAAAGCAAGGTGTCTCATACTGAAATCTCACCTGGAAATCATAAAGGAAACCTAACTTAAGAATCATCATTGCAGAATAAGTGGGCAGAAACA